>NW_024506332.1:2244010-2464987 GCF_017590055.1 Onychostruthus taczanowskii | reverse complement strand
GGAGGGAAAGAGTGAGGAATTACTGCTTTCAAAGCTACCTCTGAAATCCTCCACAGCCTACACGTCCAGCCAGGCTGCAGGCTGGCCGCGGGCATCCGGGCCGGCCACTCGCTCCTGTCCAGCGGGACACGCTAGCAAACGGAAAAGGGAGAGCAGGTGAAACATCAGCCCTGTGCACCCCAGCCCTGCCGGAGGCCTTCTGCCAGGTGGCTCCCGGGCTGAGCACACAGCACGGGCCTCCGAGGACATGCAGCCCCGCAGCAGCAGCATCCCGGAGGCTGCGGCGGGGAGCGATCCCGGCTGCTCCGGCCCTGCGCTCCCCAGCATCCTCCGGGAAGCAGCTGCCGGCCCCCCCCCCAGCCCCCGGCGCGGTGCGGGGATCCCCGGCAGCCAGGCAGCGAGCGAGGGGAGGATGGGGAGAGGGCCGGGGAGGGCGCGCCCGCAGCCCCGCATGGATGCGGGCACCGCGGGAGGGCGGGCGGGGAAGGGGCCGCGGGTGACTTGCCTGAAGCCGAGGGCCGAGCCCCCCGCCGGCGGCTCCCGGTCCTCCTCCTCATCCTCGTCCTCGGCAGCACCGGCCCCGCCGTCCCCCTCCTCGGGGCTGCCCCCGCCCCGCACCGCCGACCAGGTCCAGCGGGCCCACTGCACCGGCGAGAGGATCTGCCAGGCGCTGAACGCCATCGGCCCCGCTTCCCTGCGCTCCCCGGCGGGCTCACTGCGGCCCCATAGCTCCCCGCTCCGCTCGGGCCGCCCGCCCCCGCACCGCGCCACTGGCGGCGGGGAGCGCCCGCCCCCGGCACCGCCCGCCGGGACGGACCGGCCCCGCGCCCCCCCGCAGCCCCCGCCTCGGGAGGCGACAGCCGCCGCCGTCCCCTCCGATGCGGAGTGCCAAATTCGCCAGTTTCTGCCCAAAGGCGGGGCTGGGGCACGTCGCTGTCAGCCCTGGCGACGCCCTGCCTTTTTCCCCCCCACCCCCGCCACCGGGAGCCCCCGCGTGAAGGGCAGGGAACTGTGAAACCAGATCCGCGGCGGTTTATCCCACGCCTGTGTGGTTGCACCTGTGCTGTCACAGAGCCGGCAGCACACAGATTCTTTCCACTCTGGACGTGCCCGAGAAGACCCCACTTGGGCGGGGAGCTGTCCTGGGGGGCAGGCAGCACCCAGGAGCCCTCACTCCCCCCAGGAACCCTCGGTCCCACCGGGAAGGCTCGCTCCTTCCCAAGGAAGGGGGTTTCCCAGAGCTGAGGAGCCAAACACAGGGGAGGGAAACACCTGTCCCATTTTCCAAGGAAATACCGGCCTCGGCAGCCCTGGCTGATGCTATATCCTTCCGTGGCAGCGAGTTTATTTATTTATTAAACTATTGTTGTTTAAAAATAACAGCCAGCAGTTCTCACAGAAATCAACCTTGCTGGCCTCCCTCGGGAGCTTTCCCTCAGGAACTTTTCCCCTAACGGGGGCTCCCACTCCCAAATTCATCACCTCCCACACGCTTGCTAGAGAGAGGAGGATAACATTACTGACACCGTGCCACAGCACTGGCAGGAATGTCCAGGGCTCGGCTGCAGATCTATCACGGGCAGTGGCGTTGCTGGCTGCGGACATTTGGCAGCTCCCTGGAACCCTGACTGCTTTACCCCGGCGCCAGGGATGGCCTCGGGAAGGACAGACAACTGTCCTGCTGTGAGAGAAGTCTGGCCCACTGCAGAGAACGCTGCTGGCCCTCGCTGACCTCACCAAGAGCTCCCATGGCAGGCTGAGCCCACGGCTTCCCTGTGAATCATCAGCCAGCTCTGGGGGCTGGGAATGCCTCTGCATGGACAGAGAGGCCCCCGGGCCAGAGCAGACCTGTCCATCTGGTCCGGCTGCCTCTGGAAGCTTCAAAGGGCTCAGTACTCACCGTTGAGCATCTCAAATAACCTCCCTGCAGGGATCCTTTCTCCAGGCCTCCCTCTCTTGGTGTCCTTATTAGGTATATGTGTCATCCTGTGTGCTTTTACTGCCCATCCTCTTGAAAAGAAAATCTCTTACCCCTTTCCACAATACTTCTTAGCTTCCCCAAAGACTTCTCTGGGTGAACCAAAGCTGAGGTGCTGCCAGTTCCCACCACAGGCCAGTGGCAGGAGAGGCACGTGGGTTCCAGGGAACACCTCAGCCCCTGCACCACGCTGGCCCCCACATCCCCAGGGCCTGGGGGACAAGGGACCCTGCACACTCCCCTGCTGCCAGGCAGAGGACACTGAGCAAGAGGGGAATGACTCTTACTGAAGCTTAGCCAAAAACCACGAGTCTGAAGCAAAAAGCAGAAGCTCAACATCCTGTTGCCCATGGCTGCCGTAGCAGAGCACAGCCCACTTCCCCGCTCCGAAGAGGCAGAGCTGATTTCTGCAGATGAATTTTACATCAGATCCTCAGCGTGAGTCGCGCTGCAGCACCACGCTGCAGCCTGACCTCATCCTCCCGCTGCTCCCGGTTCCCCTTCCCACCTCCCCCTGAACCCAGGGAGCAGCAGCGGTCGTGAGCAGCTGAGGAGCTCTGCAGGGACCTCACAGGGGAACGAGAAAATGCAGCAGGAGCAGCAGCAGCAGCACTGGCACGGCAGCAAGGACGAGGCACCTCCGCTGCAGAGGGAAGGAGCTGTGTGTGACAGGCTGACTCCTACAGCTCCTGCTGGATGAGGGAACTGGGGCACACAAGAGCAGGAAATCATCAGGACCTGTCCTTGTGCAGGCTGTGCACACACAGGGCATCCAGCGAGGATCCCCCATCCCACCCAGCACCCGGGGAAGGAGCCAGCAGGAACAGGATCAGCAGGACTGAGCCACGCTGCCTGCAGAGCTCCTGACTCGCAGGGCCCTGGGGCAGGAAGATACAGGGCAGGGGCAGAGCCTGCTTCCACCTGCTGCAACCGAGGAGCAATTAAGAAAATGCCTCGAGTGGCATTTTCCAGCTTGGCACCTGACCTAGCCTGGCAGCAGCACTGGCTGCAAATCACCACCGAGGAGATAACCTGACTTTGTCAGTCACACCGGAGGCTCTGCCTGCCAAACGCTGCTTGGCGCAGTCAGCAAACACATCTCTGCAGAGCAGGGAGGGTGCTGACCTGTTTAAAAACACCTGCCAGCAGTTTCCATCCTGGCACAGAGATGCAGCCCACACAGGCAGCAGCTGCACGGGCTGTCCTTGGCACGGCTGTCCCCTCCCTCTCTGCTGTCACAGGACTCTCTGTGCCAAGCCCTGCACACACACACGGCTCAGGGACAGGGATGTGCAGCCCACGGATGTCTCTGGCTGTGCTGAACTGCCTAAAACCCCACCCAGGGTTCTCACACTGCCTGCACTTCCCAGGAGGGGAATGCAGCGGCCCCTGCTGCACAGGGGACAGGTGGAGCCCCAAATATTTTGGAACTTGAAGAGCCCTGTCATCACAAAAGCTGCAAAAAGAGGCAAAACCTTGCTTAAGCTTTTCATTTATCCTTGCAGGAAGCCAGCTGCATCCAGGGATAACAGCTCTCATCCAGATGGGCCTTCCCTTCACACTGGGGATGAACTTCCTCCTGGCAGCCTGGCAGCAGAGCCTCTGCCTGACCCCAAAAACACAGCGTGCACAACTCCTCTCAGTGTCCCTGCACCTCGGTTCCCAGGAAGGGAATAACGCTGAGGAACAGGAATCACACAGCCACACCTGTGGCGTTTGGAGCTGCAGTGCCCCAGGCCAGAGGAAGGCATGCACCTGGAATTTCCCTTCTCAGCCCTTTCATTAGGCAGGAGAACACCTATTTCTGGTTTCGAAGCTTTTCTGGGCACGGCACAGCAGCCAGCACTGACATTTCTAGCTCAGAAACAGATCTTTTGTGGGGTTTCATTTCTCCTCTCCACTCCTGCCTCTCTGCTCCTCTGCAGTGGGGCCTTTCACTCCCCTGCCAGGACCAGGATGGGACACAAGGAGAGCAGGGGAAGGTGGCAACACACCCAGAGATTATCACACAGAAAAACCACAAATCCATATTTCACCGCTGTGTAAATCCCCCCTCACAGCTTGTAATAAGCACCTTATCCACACAGCATTTATCTCCTGCAGGAGAGGAGGTCCAAGGTGTTTCAGGAGCATTTTTCTGTTGCTGCGTTTTATTCCGACCTATTCTATTGATCAGGCATCAGCATCCCCTGCGTGCGGCAGCATCCGGAGCATCCCGGGCGTTCCCCAGGTACGGGAGCATCCCGGAGCATCCCGGCGTACCCCCCAGGTGTGACAGCCCCCCGGAGGATGTCGCGGGCGCGGCGGCAGCCCCGGGAGCCCGGCGGGCTCTGGCGGGCGCTGCTCTCGCTAGAGGGCTCCCCAGGATGGGTTTCCGAGCGCTGCCGAGCTCCCCGGCCCCGGAGCGCAGGGCTCCTTTTGCTCCTCCTGACCTGGGCAGAACCTCAGCCTGGACACCTCCGGGCACAGCCCGGACCCAGCAGAACCCTGGAATTCAAGGCAGACAGAACCAACCTGCTCCCATCTCGGGCTCTGCCATCTGCCCGAGAGCTCCGGGAGCCGGAGTGTCACAGAGGAGCCCCGGTGTCACCCCCTGCGGCAGCGCTGCCGAGCTCCAAAGCCATGCCCAGCGTGGGACAGCGCTGCCGAGCAGCTCAGCTCCCCCGGGACCCTTCCCGGGCTGGGATGTGACAGTTCCCATCGCTACACATTCCATCAAAACAGCGCTACAGAAATAGAAATAAAGGACACAACTGTCACACACGAGCCTGGACACCAGCAGCCTGCCCCGGGCTCCAGCTGCCTTTCCTCACCAGACTGCCAGCAAATGGATAAATACAGACATTTGTGGCTGCACTGAAAAGGACCGATGGGATAATGAATGCTCTGCTATTCCTGCATTTTAAAAATGCCAAGCACAGCTTAATCTCGCTGATGCACTCGTGTGGGTGCGAGCTCATTTCAAAAGGAACAGGCTCCAGCCCCATTTCCACACTGATGCCGGATGAACACAAGCAGCTGCCTTCATCATGCAGCTTATTGACTCCCCCTTCAGCTCCTTTGCTCCCTTTGCTAAAAATATCTGTGCTATGTGGCAGGAATGCTTTTATCAGGTGCTTGTCAGGCCCCAGATCCCTGAGTTTACTCCAGACTCCGTCATTTTGGGAATTGCAGGCAGCACCCTAACCCATAACCTGGGCGACCAGCAGGAATGGGGACAGCAAAGAGTGAGGACAACAGCCAGGACAGGGACCAGGAAGATGATAAAGGGCAGGAGGAACAAAACAAAGTTTGCTCAAGGTGGAGCAAACAGGTGGGAAGGAGAAACAGCTGAGTCCAACGGGGCAGAAAGAAGCAGCTCCAGCCACGCAGGCAACACTGGGACGGCTTTTCCACCTGAAAACACCTCTAATGTCTAGGCAGGAGATGAGTGCAGGAAATAAAGGAAGGACCGAGCAGTTACAAGGGCAGAACGCACTTGTTTTCCTTGTCTGAGCCCACTGTTTGCAAACACACAGCCTCACAGGGCCCCCGTTTAAAGAAAATATGTCTGTTCTCAACAATGTTTTGCTTGATTTACAGATAAGATGTTTCCACTTTTCCTTTTGATCCCAGCAAGTGTCTCCCTTTCAGCTCCCAGTACCCGAGCAGCTGGTGAGGAGCAGTTCCCCCAGCCCAGCCCAGCCCCAGCTCCCCCAGCCTGCAGACCCCCACCAGCCCCCACCTCAGCCCACCCCACACCTGGGGGTCCAGAGGCAGCCCAGCTTCCCTCCCGGGCTGAGCTGAAACCAGGGATGGGGGGCTCAGGCCCCCGTGGGTGGGGAGCCAAGTGTGCTGGAGGAGGAGGAGGACAGAAGGGAAAGGAACTTTCTCGCCGCAAATTCAACCTCACTCTCCGCGGGGAAGAGCGCGGGGGCTGCGGGGGAACGGGACCCACCCCGGACCGCGACCGCTCCTCCCCACTCACCGGCGCGGCGGGGCTCGGGGGTCCCGGGGGGCCCGGGGGTCCCGGCTCTGGGCCGCCCCCATGCCGGGCTCGCTGCCGCCTCTCCGCCGGTCCCGGCGCTGCCTCCTCCGCGGGCGGGAGGCAGGGAGGGAGAGCGGGAGGAGGGCGGGGGCTCGGCCGGGCTCGGGGGGGCTGGGGGGCGGTGGGTGCCGCTCCCCCCGGACCCTTCCCGGCTGGGGAACCCCCCGGACCCTCCCCGCGGGGCAGAACCGCGACCCCAACGGGACCCGAGCGGATGCGGGGCTGGCACGGGGCGGGACTGTGGGAATAACTGATCCACGGAATCGCTTGGGGTGGAAAAAGCCCTGGAAAAAGCCCAACACTAAATAACCCAGCACGGCCCAGGCTGGCACTGCCCCGTGTGCCCAGGTGTCACATCTACAGGTGTGTTAAATCCCTCCAAAAGTGGTGATTTCGCCACAGCCTGTGCCCGCGCTGGACAACTCTTTCCATGAAGAAATTCTCCCTGTTGCCCAAGCTAAATCTGCTCATTTACCAGCTCTCAGAAGCCACCAGCACAGCCTCTCATACTGCACATTCAACGAGAAATTGGGGTCTGAGCCCCTTGTGCAGGGCATCTGATCTCTGCCAAGAAGCCCTGATAAAGTGCTGGTGTAATTTCTCCCCTGGGAACAGCCTCTTCCCAAATGCTGCCCTGCAGGGGAAGCCACAGAGCCAGCCCCGGTGTCGGGAGCAGCCAGACCCCTCCACGGGAAGAAGGTTTAAGGTCGCACTTTAAAAGCTCAGAGGTGACCCTGCTGAGGAAATGTCCCGGTTGGAGTGCTGTTAATTAAAGTGCCTGAGAATGTATCCATTTCAGAAAACATTTGAGGCTTTTTACTTTTGAGAAACTGAAAACTGGAGTATTAATCTTTTTTTTTTCCCCGTCAGGGTGTTCTGGCTGGAGATGCAGTGTTTTTTGGCAAGAAAAGTGTCAATGCCCTTGAAAGCTCTCACCTTCCTAAAAAAAAAGAAAAAAATAAAAATAAAAACACAAAAAAAACCCAACCAAACTTTCCTTGGACGAAAAAATGTCCTGCCAGGCTCAACTGCTCTCCTGCCTACGACAGTGCCCAGCGTGCCCTCAGCCATGCACACCCACGGGGACCCCTCTGCGTGCAGGGGGGCTCCCACAACACCCTGACCACCCCAGAGCCCTGAGATGCCCCGGGAGGAGCGAGTGTTACCTGTGCTGCCGGCGAGCCAGGGGAGCAGCCGGGGGCTGCGATCGTCACCAGGTCGGTCACCAGGGCTGAGTCAGGTGACAGCCATGTGGGACGTGGCGTGGGGCCCTGCCTGCTGCATGAGGCCAGATAATCCCTGGCAGTGCTGCAGGAGCACCCTGCACCCCACTGAGCAGCCCGGGCACTGCTGGCACCTGCCTGCACCACTGGTGGCACCTGCACCACTGGTGGCACCTGCATTGCTGGTGCCACCTGCATCACTGGTGGCACCTGTCCTGAGGTGCTGCAGCCTCCTGGCACTGCACCACGGCCACGTGGGTGAAGGAAAAGCCATCAGGAAATGGCTCTGAGCGTGGCCCAGGGACAGGTCTGCTCCAAACCCAGCCACAGCCTGGCAGCTCCCGCTGGGTCTTGCTGCAGCTCCTCTGCTTTCCCTGGGGAAACTGGCCAGAAGCCCCAGGCCCTGATGGGTTGTGGCAGCAAGTGAGGAAGGTGAGGAGATGACTTTTGGGTTCCCAGGTCCAATATGCAGCCCTTGGAGGGGGTTTTGGACTGCTCTGCCATCCTGCATGGGTTGTAAAGGCCAAACACTGCCCGTTATGTGCCGTGTGTCACTGTGTGCCTCCTCCCCTTGCAGCCCAGGACACGCTGTGCCTCTGCTCGTCCCTGCTGGGGGAACGGCCAGGACTGAGCTCTGGGAGTGGATGTGCAGTCCCTGCTCTGCTCTGCTCATCCCTGCTGGGGGAACAGCCAGGACTGAGCTCTGGGAGTGGATGTGCAGTCCCTGCTCTGCTCATCCCTGCTCTGGGGGAACAGGCAGCAGTGAGCTCTGGGAGTGGATGTGCAGTCCCTGCTCTGCTCAGGGGGAACAGCCAGGACTGAGCTCTGGGAGTGGATGTGCAGTCCCTGCTCTGCTCAGGGGGAACAGCCAGGACTGAGCTCTGGGAGTGGATGTGCAGTCCCTGCTCAGCATCCTCCTGAGGAGTCAGCGTGCCCAGTGGCCAGGCTCTGGCATGGGCAGAATTCCCAGGGCTTGGCCCTTCCATTCCTGTGCCTTTGGTTTCAAAGGAATTTCCTCCAGCCATTTCTGAGTGCTGCATTTGGAAATGCTGCCCTGCCCGGCTGGGCCAGGCTGGGACATCTCCATCTGTTGGACAGCAGCTGCCAGGACCTGCCTGCACTCCAGGCTGGGATGCTGCATCCAGGCTTCAGCAGCTCATCCCAGAAATGAAAAAATGCTTCCACCAGGCTTTGCTGAGCTGAGGACCGCTACCCAGCGGCAGGAATTCAGCATTTCCTGTCAAAGTGCATCCCGTAGGAGCAGGGGTCTAAACTGGAGGGATGAATCCGAGCAGGAGCCAAGGCTCCAGCACACACAGATTAAAAAACAGCATTTAAAAACCTGGGAACGGCCCACGGATGCCAAGTAAGCCAGGGACAGGCGGCGGGGGACATGCCAGCACTGTGGCTCCACGATCGGCAATTTCGGCCGCAGTCCCCACCCTCCTTGGCAGGGTCCCACCCTCCTTGGCAGGGTCCCACCCTGTGAGGAGTAAACACACACGGATTGCTGGGAAAGTGCCGCCTTTCCGGGCAGACCCTGCAGGGAAAGTCAGGAGGGGGAAGGCACCAAAATTAAGTGACAATTATGTAGCACACCAGCAGAGAAAACCAGTTTCCAAATCCAAGAACCCTGAGGTGAACCCACATGGTGACGTCCTTCACCACACTCCCCAGAGCTCCCTCAACCTGACAAACTAGCAGAAAAAAACCTGATTAAGCTCTTCCCAGCCCCTCAGGACAACAGGAAGGATCAGTGTCACCGCCTGTGAGCCACATCCTCGGCTTTAGAGCGGTGACAGGTGATGCTCAGACCCCCAGGAGTCTCAGAGCAGCCCCCAGCCCCACCTGGGGGTCTGGAGGTGAGCAGAGCTGCACAAGAGGCTGGGCCAAGTGTCACAGCACCTTGAACAGCCACAAGCAGACAATGCCACAGCACCCTGCCCGGAGAGCTGCCACTGCAGGCAGGGCTGGATGCCCACAGGGCTGGGTGCCAGTCACACAGCAGCCAGCCAGATGTGCCCCAGCTGTGAGGTTCTGCTTTTTAGCAGCAGAACTCGGCTCAGGTGGGGCTGTGCAGCACCCCGAGGAGCGCTGGAGCAGGGTCACTGTGGTCTGCCAGGGGCAGCTGGTAATAATTATCCTCGTGCTAATTCCATGGAAATTTCCATGTGCCTGGGAAAGAGGCAGCCAAGCCCTTCTTGCTGCCCGGGGCAGAGGTTTGCAGAGGTTTCCAGGGTCTGTGACTGAGAGCCCGGTCTGTCACATGGATGGTGTTTGTTTAAATGCCTCCTTGGAGCCACCAGCTGCAAACCTGCCCGGAGCTGGCGGCACCAGGATTCGAGGTGTACCTGGAGCAGCTCAGCCGTGCCCTCCGGTGCCGGCAGAGCAGCAGCACAGCTCCTCGGGCAGCCTGAGCCCTGCGAGCTGGCTCGGAGCTCTGGGGGCATCTCCCGTTGCCGAGGGTCCCGAGGGAGGGCAGGCGGCGAGAGCAGCGTGCCAGCACACATCATCCTCCCGTCTGGCTCCGGCAGCGCCTCCTTAGCAACCCAAAACAGAGCCACAACAGCGGCCTGGCGGCAGATCGCATCCCGGCCGGCTCCAGGGCTCCGCAGGAGAGCCCGGCGTGGCCACAGGGCCCGGCAGGTGCCGGTGCCCCGCTCTGCCCGGCAGAACGCCGTGAGATCAGCTCCCCGGAGGGCAGAGCAGCAGCTGGTGCTGCCCAGAGGGGTCCTCCAGGGTTTGCCGTGGCAGGGGGCTGGTGGAGCCGGGGGCAGCCCTGCACCTCGGGCAGCCCAGGAGCGCTCGGTCCCTGCTCTCCTCCTCCCTCCAGCCTGAGTAGGCGAGCTCTGGGTGAGTGTCCCAGCCCTCGGCTCCCTTCTCCTTCCTACCTTTGCAGCTGCAGGCTTGTCGCAAGCTCTGTCACTCTGTGCTACCTGTCCCGGGGCTCCTCGGAAAGCCGCTGGCGTAGCAGCTGCCTGGGAAGGAGCAGGGAGGAAGGAAGGGGATGGACGGGGTGGGGAGGGCCGGGCGGCGGGTGTCTCTGCGCCCTGTAGCCGGGGGGGAAGGAGGGAGGATGTTTTGTAATATTTGGCGAGCGCTCCCACGGGCAGAGCGAGGGAAGCGGGGGCGCACCGGCCGCCGCTCCGCCGGTACCGGCGCCTCGCGGGTGAACGCCTGCAGCTCACGCCGGCTCCTGCCGGGGCCCCACTGGTGTCATGCCGTAAAAATGTGCTCTCGGCTGGAATTTGGCAAGCCTAGCCCCTGACGGGGTGGGAACCTCTCCGCTTACAGAGGGAGAGGGAGCTGCGGCCCTGGGGCTGCAGGGAGAGGTGATGGGGAGCTGCTGCTGAGCCGGGCGAGGCTGGGGAAGGGGATCTAAGGGCAGGGGATGTGCCCGCGATGGGATGTGCCCGCGGATTGAAGGCAGGGGTGCCGCTTTGTCCTGCGGGACACGGCAGGGACAGACGGAGCCGCGGGGCAGGAGAGGGCAGCTGCCCTGGGGCAGTGGGGACAGCAGGAGATTGATCTGGGGACACATTTTGGACCAGAGGAGCTGTGAGGGTGCCTAGGTTTTGTTCTGGGCCCCACCCCAGCGAGGGGCATTGAGGTATTGCTCTGGTGAGCATCTCCCACCCCGCAGCTTCTCCCCCTTGGGGCAGGTGCCCCTTTCCCCCTTTCCCCCTTTCCCCGGAGCCCTGAGGCCATCACCCCCAGTTTGCCTAAGCCCAAACTTCAGCCTGGTCCCCGAGCATCCTTCCTCACGCACACGGAAATCGATTTAAGCCATTCAGGTAAATCCCCCCGGCCTCGCCCCGAAGGGTTCGTGCCACAAGTGCCAGCCTGGTGCGGGCTGCGAGCGTGGGCTGGCAGCGACCCCCGGCCCCTCCCGGCCCCTCCCGGCCCCCGGCAGCCGCCCGCTCCTGCAGAGGGAGCGCAAGGAGCGGCAATGAATGAGCCACGGGCTCCGCGCAGCCATTTCGTCCTCGGGAAGCGTCAGCAGGGGTGTTGCTTCCCAAAGAGAAGAGAAAACTCCGCTCAGACGGGGAACTTCCCCTCGCAAACCAATTGTGCCGTCTGTTCCCGCAGTGCCCGGCCAGAGCAGTGCCCTGCCCGGAATTCCCTTCCCCAAAATCACCCGGGACCCACAGGGGAATGAATGAACCTGCCCTCTTCACTGGCAGCTCCCGCAAAAAGCAGGGCAGCGAGTGGAAAGGACACTGCTGCACCTTCCATGGACAAGCAGGGTGGGAGTGGCAGCCCGGGACCCCTCATTATTTCTGCCTTTCCGGGTTGCTCCCTGTTTGCTCGACCTTCCCATCCTTCTCTTGCTCTCTCCAGACGGGCAGAGGGCCGGTGCCTCAAGCAGGAGGCAGAGGATCCACCTTGCTGGGGCGGCTGCTGTGTCCCACCTGTCCCAGCGCCCACGGGAGCCAGGCTTGGCTCTGCTGCTGCCAGCCCCGTGCACAGCCCGTGCCAACGCCCCAGAGCCCGTGTTGTGCCCAGGGTTTGGGGCAGGAGAGCGTTCCCAGCTGCTGCAGCCTCCGAGGTTGCTGTAGCAGTGGGCAGTGGCACTTCCCTGCTCGTCCCATCGCTGGCCCGAGTCTAGCCTTCAGCTCCCATCTCCCAAGTGGCTCTTTCTTCTCAGCTGGAGCTTCCTGTTGGCTCTCATTTTCGTTCTTTACCTCTTCAGCAGTGCAGAAAATTGGCACTTAATGTGCCCTGTGAGGCTCTGTGGTAGCAGCTTAATTGACCCTGGTTGCATCACCCTGGCCACAGCTCGGTCAGCGAGCTCAGCCTTGAGCCACGTTCATTTCCCACCCCCTCTTTGTTTTCCTGCCCTTCCAGGGGTGCTGCTGGTGTTTGGTGAGGGTTCCTGCCCAGGGAAATCTGCCTTCCTGCAGCTCTCCATCCTCTTTTCCTCCCTCACCCTCGTGCCTTCCCCAGCTGGTCAGCAGGTTGCTCCAAACCCTGCACATCCCAACATCCCACCTTTGATGAGGTGTGTGGCAGGGCCATGCTGAAACTCTGGGAGCTTCCCCAAGCACTGCAAATCAGTCAGAAACCTGAGCTGCTGGTTGCAGCCCTGCCCTTGACAGTTGTTTTCCAAGAGCTGGTCCCAGGCATCTGGCCATGCATTGAGGGATTTCTGAGTGTGCCAGTCCGAGCCAGAGCAGTGGGGACCAAGTGGCACACTGACCACAAAGCTCATGATAAAACCAGACCTGCAGCAATCACCCAGATGTGATCTCAGCTTAGCTCCAATTCCCTTATTTCATCCTTTGGGGCAGAGATTGCTGCAGGAAGACCTGGAATAATTGGTATTCAGAGCGTCGTAAAACTCCACCTGAGGTTGACAATCCAGGCAGGACTGCATTATGGCAGATGTCTAGCAGGGGAATAAGATTTCCCAGGTGAGTGAAGGAAATGCATGTAGCATTGTTTGGGGATATTCCTGAGCTGAGGAGAAGTGGCTGCTCACTGCTGCTCTGTCATGGGAGAACGGAGCACTGCCACCAAGGCTGTGCCCAGCTGCTGCTCTGGCACTCAGCCAGCGGGCTCTGGGGGACAGCAGGGCCACACCAGCAGCAGCAGCAGCAGGTCCTGCAGATGTCCCTGCAGGCTCCTTGAATTCCCTGGTGCAGGTTCCCAGGGTAGGGCTGAGGCAGCACCTCCGCCGCTGCGTGCCTGGGATGCTCTGTTAACCAGGAGGGTTTCCTCCGATTGAATATCTCACCACTCAATTTGTGTTGGAGCATGGAGTCCTTCCAACACTTGGAATACAATGAGTTAGTATCTGCTGCTCTGGGGTTTGCATCCCAGCCAGCTGGGAGCACGCTGGGACCAGGCTGCAGCACAAAGAACAATGGCAAGGCTCAGCGAGGGGCTCCGGGGGCAAGACCCAGCCTTGGTGACAGCGCCACGTCTGGGGTAGCTCCCAGCTCTCTGACTGTGCACCAGGAGAGGATCACAGCCTCCAGACCCTCCTTTTAACTCTGCAGCTTGTCCCCTCGCTCGTCTTTCCTGCGCTTTCAGGCGGTGGGCCCTGCGTGCCAAATGGGATGCTGGGGAAGGCGCTGCTGCCTGGATGGGCTCCAGATGCAATGCAGCTAATCCATTTTTATAGCTGGGAGCAGGTGTCTCGTGCGTGGCGAGCAGCTCTTCTAAAAACCACTCTTTTTATTTTGGCCACGAGCACTGGAGGGGTGCAAAGGCATCGGGCACTCAGTGCCCTCCAGCTCCAGAAATGCCCTGTGGGGCCACGGTTCTGCTGCATCAGCCCAGCATCACCCGTGAGAGCAGGGGTGACTGTTGGCATCCCTGGCCAGGTCACAGGACCTGCACCTCACTCCTGGGCTTCAGAGCCACAGCGACCAGTGGCTCCCCCAGGCTTCCTGGACCGAGCTGTGTGTGCATAAAAATGAAGAGCACAGCCTTGGGGACATGGAGAAATTCCTTTCTGCTTCTGCTTTCCCTCAGTTCCTGTGCTTGGGAAGAGCCAGTACCTGTGGGGAGGGAAAGAAAAGAATCTACTGTTGGAGCTGGAGATAGGAAAGGCCAAAGGGTTTGTTTTCCATCCTCAGACCTCAGCAATGCAGCAAGTGGAGCTCAGTCAAGAAACCCCATCCAAACCCACAGCTCTTGAAGCTCCTCTGGGCAAACAAAAGCTCAAAGGGCCCTCTGTCCTTGCCCATCCCATTCCCGCTCTGGAAGGAGAAGTGACCCAGGGCTGCAGGACTGGGGACCCTCAGCAGGACTGAGGCACAGCCCCGATCCCCAAAGCAGCCAGGAGCACCTGGAGGAGCTGCAGCCACAGATCTGCTGAAGGGAGCAGGTCCTGGAGGGCTCAGAGACCCCAGGAAAGAGCCGGGGCCCCAGCCAAGGAGCTTCACCACAGCAGCTACCGCCACGCCTGGGCTCGCTGGCCCTGCTGAGACAAAGAGCCATTGCTGAATTCATCTGCCCTGGGTATTTTTTTCCCTCTTCGATGAATCACCTGCTAAAAATATTATAAATTGAGTCGCTGGCCAGACCTTTCACTTCTCTGGAAGCAAAAATATTTATTTTACTCAGGCCGTGCCTGTGTTTTAGCAGAACTTTATGATCAATTTTGGAGGAATGTGCCATGCTGTATATTCAAATTACAACTTTTTTTTGGCTCGCAGTGTAAGTTTAAAATGTCTTGTTTAAGACACAACTGTCAAGCTGCCAGAAAAATGCGTTTTCAGCTGTTTTCCTCCCAAAAGCAGCAGGTTTGCCCCGTTGATGGTTATTGTCAACCCAGGTGTGTGCCTGTTCCAGGCTTGGTGATCGAGGGGTGCAGGCTGGACTGGCTTAGACTGGGAGCTTCCATTTCCACGGAAAAAGCAGCACTTGGTTCCCACATCAGCACAAAATTGGGTCCCAGGGAGCTCTGGAGCTGCCTGGCTGGTGGGGACAGACCCATTCCCATTGAACAAGGCTGCATTTTCGGGAACTGCAGCGGGATCTTCTCCTGCCCAGGCTCCAGGCAAATGGAGCAGATCATCAGACAGGCGCCAGCACAATGAGATCCCTGAGGAGAGGATCATCACAGACCCCCCAGGAGCCACAGGAGCTTTGTCCTGGGGGCACCTTCCTCCTCCTGAGGTGTGCAGGTGAGTGACATTGTGCTGCCAGGACACTGGAGCCAGGCTCTGTGCCCCTGGCCACCGAGACCCCGCACCACCAGCTCCTGTTGCTCTTGCTCCCGTGCCAGGCACACCTTCCCCATAAACCCTCATTTGAATTTAGGAAGGAAATGAGGGAAATTTCTTTTTCTTGCTTCGGGGCAGAGAGAATAATGGCATCTTTATTCCCCAGTAATGAAGTTGATTTTTTTGTGGGTTTAATTTGCACTCCCTTCCAGCCTCCCCTGCAAAGTGGGAATGTGGCTGTGGGTGGGCAGGGAACACCAGCCTGGCTGGGCACCGAGACCAGGTGTGTGTCAGGGCATCCCTGAGGGCAGGAGCTGGGTATCAGAACCAGCCCTTGGGATCCTCTTCATGCCAGTTTCCCAATGCCACGGGTGGGAGCTCTGCCCACCACTTCTGCCAGCCCCCAGCACCTGCTCTGTGCCACTGCTGCTGCTTCCCTGGACAGAGGCATCCAGAGCCCTGGGGATGAGCTGGATCCCGTCCCTTCAGCCCCACACGAGGAGCAGCTTCCCCAGGAGCAGGGCAGAGTGGGAAGCAGAGCCCCAGGAGCAGCATCTGCTCCCGCAGCGGTTTCCCTGTGCCGGATGTGGCAGCCACAGCACATGTGGGATGTGTGTGCTCAGCCCACCTGGCACATCCCCCAGGAGCTGGGCTGGCCTCCTGGGCCACCGAGGGGTTCCTGCCTCCGTGGCAAGGTGGGGATCAGGCACAGGAGCATCCTCAGCCTCATCAGAACCAGGGCACTGCCAGACTGCAAAAACAAGCACACGGAGAAATTCACAGCCACATGGAATTCCCAGCAAGCAGAGAACGGTGTTTTCATCACAGATTTCAAAAATACCTGAAGCCAAAAGCTGCTGCTGCTGCAGGGGAAGGCCCTGAGCAGCTGTGGGAGGACACGAGGGGTGCCCTGGCTGCCACAGACCCTCCTGGCCCTCTCTGCCTGCAGGGCACATGGCACAGGAGGGGAAAGCCGAGCCCAAATGAGAACCTGCTGGGTCTGCTCTGTGCTCGTGGGCTGCAGAGGGGGAGCAGCACCCCCTGCCCCCAAGCCAGCCCCATCACAGGGGATGCAAAACCCACAGCAACACCTGCTGACCCCTTTCTTCCTCTTATCCTGTGCAAGGGGATGATAGGAATTCAGACACCTTAAAATCCACCATCTTGTTGTACAAGTCACCATATTAAATCTACTTTCAATATCAGCAGTGAGTTTCCTTGGGAATGGTGAAGAAAACAGCAGCATTAATTAAAGGCACAGCCTTTTGTGTTCATCCCTCACTAGCTGTCTTTTTTCCACTCTCCTCTTGTATATTTGATCTGTTCAAAGCTGAGGAAATGTTACCCACAGCTTTACAATAGCAACCAATTTACAGTGCCTGCTTAGTCACTGGGGAATTTCTTGGATTTTATGTTTTCTGAAAAAACAGAACCACCATTGGCTTGGTCAGTGCAGGGCTGACAAATTCAGACTGAGGCTCACCAATATTTTATACTTGTGGTTGGAGGTGAAATTCCACTCATAACTTTCTGACAGTGCTGTGGCCTTTCGTACATACACAAGGCTCTGAGCACCCTGCTGGAGCTGAAGATGTCCCTGCCCACAGCAGGGGATTGGACTAAATGAACCTTAAAGGTCATTTCCAGCCCCAAAACACCCTGTGATTCTGTGAATTCTCATTCAGGGCTGCCCCACATCCCCACACAAGTGTCGGTCAGATGCAGATGAAGAGCCCATCCTGCAGAACAGGCTCAGGAAGTTTCTGTCCTCGGCTGAAACCCCTTTGGTGTGGAAGAGCCTGGAACTTATTACAAATCGCTTAAGTAACTTTGGCTCGCTCACGCTGATTAAATTGCTTCCCTGACTATTCCAGAGGCTCGAAACCACCAGCAGCTCCCAGGCTCACTGTGCAAAATTAATTAAAGCAGACGATAACTTGGCAAGGACAAGAAAAGAAAGTCTCATAGTAAGGAACAAGCCCAGTGAGGGGGTGTTTGCTGGAGCACGTGCCTGTGGGTGCTGGTAGGTGTTTCAGATACAGCAGGGAGAGACCTCAGCTCACACGTAGCACCACCCTCAGCCCTCGGTGCTTTGCCAAATCTGGGCATAAAAATAAACTTGGAAGTTCAGCGCAGAATCAGAGCACAAAGGCAGGGACCCCTCGCTTTCCATAGGAAGCAGAATTAATAGCTTGGCAGAGGGGGTGCGTTTCCATTTCTGTACAAGAATTTCCTCCGCCTCCTGCAGAAAAAAAAAAAAAAAAAGTTGTGTAAGAAACACGGATTCAGAGAGTTCTCCAGAGCCTGGCAGCGGCTCCGAGGCATCCCAGGAGTTGCCTGCAGGACTTCCAGGTTTCCAGCAAAAACCAAGTGGACCATCACTCCTCTCTTTTCCTTGAAAGCACCAGCAAGGCAAGCACAGAGAGGACCCCTGCACCACGAGCTGCAGAAGGGGAAATGGGCTCCAGGGTCTTTTGACACGCTCAGCTCATCCTGTGGAGGTCCCTTTTAGCCCCCTGTGAGGAGGGGAGGGGGCTCCATGGTGCTTGTGCCGTGCATTGAGCAAGAGCCCTGGCAGCAGGACAGAACCGAGCCTGAGCCCGACCTTCTCCCCCCTCCCCTTCCCCAGCGTTATCTGAAACCACAGCCTTGACTGGCTGCAGTTCTCATCCATCTGCAAAAGCACATTAAGGAGGGAGAGAAAGGTTGGCAGCTGACCACGGACCAAATCCCCAGAGAGGTCCTTACCTGACTCCAACCAGATGCTGTTTATCAGCCCGAGCACTCGCTACATGCCCGATGTGACGGAGACAGGAGAAATACAAGAAATGCTTGTTATGCTCAGGGCTTCGGGGGGTTTTCATCCTCAGGCCGGATATACAAGTTCCAGGAGAGGAATATGCATCCCTGGAGTCCTGGGCTGAATCTGGAATTCATATACTCTGTAAATGTACTTTATTTAATACAGGAATCAAGAGGGGGTTTGGAATTATTGCGCTGGAGGGTTTGATTGCGTAGTTACAGCTCGGGATTAAGGAATAGCTGCAGGTCTGTAGGGCAGTGCTTCAGCCCCGTGGAAAGGGCAGGGTGGTGTGTTCTGGCTGCACTGTTCTGCCCCTGTTCTCCAACCCCTGCCCTACATGAAGCCTGAGAGAAGGTTCCAGTGGGGTCTGCCCTAGCCCTGCCTGTTTCCCATCCCAGATCTCCCTTTGGATCAAGCCAGCAAAGCCCATCAGACCAGGAAGAGGCACCACAGTGACAGTGCAGGGTCCCAGAGCCCAAGGAGGCCTCTTGGAGCAGCACAAGCACCAGGGCCAGGCTGGGAGGTGGGAAGGATGTGCTGCCAAAACCAGGGCAGCAGTAACGTGGAACATGGAACAGCCATCCAGCCCGAGCAAAGGCAGATGTGTCTGCTGGGAAAACGAAGACAGGACGCTCTGAGAGATGGCTGCATCCTTGTGCAAGCACACACCTGTGTGTTTATGTAGATGTACTTGTGCTTTGTACGTGTTCCAGCCTGGCTTTAAGGATCTAACGTGTTTTTGCTGCACCACCATGCTTTATCTGACACCTGCAAGGTGCATCTGTCCCTGGCAGTGCCTCATCCTCACCTGTGTCCCACTGTGAGCTCCACAGAGCCTGGTGCCAGCAGGGCTCTGGGTACCCTGCAGGGCTCTGTCTGTGGAAATAAATGCCCAAAACCCCAGCCCAGCTCTCAGAGCCTTGGGCTAGGCTGCTACACAAAGAGCTTCTATAGCCTGGAGAGACCTGATTGCTAATTAACAGCTAATTAATGTCAGATTAACATCTGGAGCACCCCTGGAGGAGCCCCAGATACAGGGTGCACCCTGGGGGGCTTTTCTGCCCACCCCAGGCTGGGTGTTAGACTCTGCCAGGCATTCTGCAGGCACTGAGCAGAGGGAGGGACCCTGGCTGCTCCCTCCTTTGCTGTCCCAAGCAGATCTGCAGGGAAGAACCATCCCCACCCACAGCCCCGGGGCCCTGCTTTGGGACCCTTGGGGATTTGTCAGCAAAAGGCATTTTTTGGAAAGGCTGTGCCATGAAATTCGGTGTAGGGAAAGTGTCACATCCCAGGAGATGCCCTGGCCAGCTGATCCCAGCTGACAGGCAGGGACAACCCGTCAGGAAGGTGCTGAGGAAGCGGGTGAAGAACACTTTGCTGCATCAGTGTCTCCCTCTCCACCAGCTGCCGCGTAAATCACGCTGGCTTCAGAACCTGCTGGCAAAACATAAAGCAGTCTCCATGCTCCAGCCACCACAAGGGTATTAATCAGGCTAAAAATATAAAAACAACATGAAAAACACCATCTACGGGGTGTGCGGCATCAGAGGCGCGCTCCGGGAGCTCGGCCAAGTGCTCATATCTCGACTCTCATAAATACACCGCCAGGAAAATGCATTATCTCTGCAGTGCTCTGGAGCTGGGAGGGCTCAGAGCAAAGCAGGCCGTGGCACCTGCTGCATTTTAATGATCCCCCTCCTCATCACCTGTAGGGAAATTGAGATTTTTGAATAACTGCCCTGCAGCGCCCTGACCTTCCCACTGCAGCTCTGGCAAAGTTGGCATTGGAAACTTGAGGGATCAGCAGTGCCATTCACACAAATCCTCCATTCTGGAGAGCCAGAACACGACCACACATCCGTGTCCTGGGCCAGCAGCACTGCCAGGGGAGCAGCAGGCACTGGGATGTGGGAGGGAGGCCTGCCTGGGGTGACAGATGCACCCTGGTAAAAAACACAAAGAAAGGCTTTATCGTGTTCAGGGAGCCCAAAGAACAGAGCTGATGTAGAAAACACGCCCTCTGCATTGCTCTCCAGTGCCCATAAAGCCATAAACCCCTTTCAAATGCTCCATCCCCCTAACTTTTGGATGTCATTAAACGCTTTATTAATTTACTCCAAATGTCTTCGCTCATATTCCAGCACGGCTAACCCCATCAAAAGGAGACAGCACAGTGCTTAGGCAGCACTTCTGCTCTTCAAAGCCTGTTACTGAGATTAATTGCTTCTCCCGAGTCCTCTGTGAAGGGGGAACATGAGGATAGTTGTTATGAGTGCTGGGTGTGAGGGGGGAAGCCAGATCCAAGGCAAAAGCAGAGTTCCAAGGCGTCCCAGCATTGGCTGTGCAGGCTGCAGGGGAGGCCCCCAGGACTGCTGCTGGATGTTCCTGCAGCTCCTCGGGGGAAGGCAAAGCCCTGGTGGGCACTGTGGTGCCACTGCAGAGCTCCGAGGTCCTGGCATCTCCCACCTCCAAAAATCCTCCCTTGGGCGAGAGCTGAGCGTGTCCTCAGGCTCCCCACTGCTCTTCCCTCACCTCTGCTGCCTGCCAAGAGCCTCTGCAGGCAGAGCTCCTTCCTCCCTCCCAATTTATCCTATGATGTCACCAATCCCCGTGCATCCTGACATCACCAGTGCCATCATCAGTCCTTCCCCACGTGCCCGGGGTGGCAGCGGGGCTGGGCAGGGAGGACCCTGGGCAGCACCAGCCGTGCCCTGCCCCACAGCACAGCTCAAGGTTATTGTGAGCCAACGGTGACCCCGACCTTGGCGAGGGAGAGAGAATGAGGCATCTGACTCCATCTTGTCAGAAAGCTAATTAATTATTATTCTATATTATCTACATTATATCTGAGCTGAATCTGAGAAGGACAAAACACCCTCACTTCGGGTAAAAAATCTCAATATTGCGTTCCACCTCAGCACAGCAAGAGATCAGAATTATGCTTTTCCTCCTTCTGTGCTTGCTCAGAGCTGCTCTGTGCTCGGAGGGCGTGTGAACACCGCGGGTACCTGCGGAGGATGGCGCGGGCAGCGCCCCGAGCCCGGCTCAGCTGCGCCGCTGCCAGATGCTCTCCTCGCCGGGGCTGCCACGGTACATCTGCTCCGCGTTTGGGTTTCCATCGCCGAGCTCACCACATCCCCCCCGGCCGGCTGCAGGCGAGGAGGCGAACATCTGGAAGCAATCGCGGCTGTCACGCTTCAAGGAGATACGGCACCGCAGAGAGGAGAACCCGATCCCGAGCCCCGGCAGATGAGCAGAGGAGCAGCATCCTGCCACGAGCGGGGTCCTGCCCGTTCCTGAGCCCTTGCCGGGAAGGGCAACACCCGGCAGCAGCGTGTCACCGGGCAGAGGGACGGGGCTGAGCCCCTCGGGGGGCTGCCAGCCCGGGCTGACACCCCAGCTCCGTGCTGGAGCAGGAGGAGGATCCCGAGGGGCTTGGCTCTCTGTTTTGGACACGGGCTGAGAGCTGGGGTTTTCAGCCTGGAGAAGAGAAGGTTGCAGGGAGATCTTCGAGCTCGTTTCAGTACCACTGATGTCCAGAGAAGCTGTGGCTGCCCCATCTCTGGAAGTGTTCAAGGCAGGGCTTGGAAAACCTGGGACAGTGGGAGGTGTCCCTGCCCATGGCAGGGATGGAGAGCACTGTGTGGGCTTTAATGTCCATCCCAAACCATTTCAGGATTCTGTGATCTCCCTGCTGAGGCCAGGCATCTCCATGAGCCCAGCACGTGTTTGCAAACACCCTGTCACCCCAGCAAACCCTGCACCATGCTGGCTTCCTCTGTGCCAGCCCCTGGTGCCTGGGAAAGGGGTGCCTTTCTGTTTAATTAAGTGCCCTGTGTTTTCTGTAGCTCACCAGAGCTCAGGAGCACCTTCACTGCAGAGAGTTTCTGGCAGGGAAGGAGCCCTTGTTCCTTTTTGATATGGAATAGTTTCAGCATTAGTTATTCCAAAATCATTCTGGTTTATGAGCAGCCTGACAATTGGGCAGAGGCAGGAGGCCTGGGTCTGTACCAGGCACTAATAAAACCTTGAGAGGAGCTGTAAACCCCTGCTGGCAGCTGCTGGGGAGGGGGATTACTCAGGGCACCTCTGCTCCTGCCTCCTCCCAGTGCAGGCAGCAGCAGCTGTGTTTTCCTCTGCAGAAGGGGATAACCATTGCAGGCCACACTCCTGGCAGCAGTGAGCTCCTTCTCATCCCACTCTCACCTCGTCCAATTCCCAAAACATCTTTGGGTACCATCCTGCAACTGTAGAAGGAAAAATAGGCAGGAGCCTCTTCAAAATGCCCATCTCAGGAGCAGAAACATCTAAATAGCTTCCAATGCTGCTACCCTGGCAGGCCCTGGAGCAGTGAGAGTCCAGCACGAGGTGCCAGCCCAGTTCCTGAGAGCCCCCAGTGCTGCCTGCAGCAGGGATGGAGCATCCAACTGCTGGGGGTGCTGGTCTGGGGCAGGAGGGTTTGGGAGGAGAAGATAAATTGACATGGCAAATAGGAGCAACAAGAGCTTGGTGAAAGCCATGAAGAAATAATGAATGGATTAAAATAGAGGATGTATTTTTGGAAGGCCTGGCACAAGGTCTGACCCAGAAAGCCACCTGCAAACCTGGCCAGCACCACTTGTTGGGGCTTAGACCTGGAGCTCTGCATCCCTCACCCACTGGATGGGCTGGGAGGCAGTACTCAGAGCTGCCCCAGCACCCAGGGAGGAATCCTGGCTGCAGGAGTCCAAGGGACTCCCAGGAGGAGCAAGGGTAGCTTGGAAAGGCTCGAGGAAAACGAGCTCTGTGGAAACAGGCTCTGTACTGTTTGCATGCTGGGTCCATTGCAGGCCAGGTCAATAAAGAAACTGAATTTAGATTTTTATGGCTGAAATAATTGCCACTGGCATGCCAAGGACTCTTTGGCAGGGCAGCAGGTGAGGCTGTGGCTGGGGTCTGCAGCCCCCCAGGCTGGCCAGCACCTGCTGCTCTTTCATTCCCTCCCTTCTGAGAGGGAAGCTGCAGTCAGTGGCACAAGCGTGAGTGACCCAGGCAAGCCATGGCCCCCAGTGCCTTCCTCTCACATCTCCTCCTCCTCGCTTTTCCCCTGAAAACATTCTTTGCTGTGGAAAGCTCCACAGCCAGCAGGTGTGGGGCTGGGGCCAGGACAGGGGCAGCAGGGTCCCCTTGGCACCCTGATCCTTTGTTCCCCAGGGTGTGCCCAGCGTGGGGAGCAGCAGCCCTGCCCTCACTCTGGCCACAGCACAGGCAGGGCTCTGCTGCAGGCAGCCTGTCCTCCCTGCAGACACAGGGAGGTGATTAATTAAAGTGAGAGGCTGCTGCCAGCAGAGAGAATGGGGCTCAGGTGGTTAATTGAACTGAGGCTGCGGATCCAGCCAGGGAGTTCCTGCCCGTGGTCATGCACACGGTATCTGCTCTGCTAGGATTCCAGAGATAAAGGCATGAGAGGATGCAGGAATTCCATGGGAGTCCCCATGGCAGCCCTTATTTGGCCTGGCACCTTCCAGCCAAGGGACACACAAGGCCAAGCCAGAACTCCACAGGGACGTGGACATCCCTGGAAATTCCTCCTCCCCTGTGGAAACCGCTAACCATCACCTCGCTGCTGAGGGCAGCTCCTCTCCCACCCCTGCATCAAGGTCACATCACGATAATTCGAGAGCTGGGCAGAGTAGTTCAACCCAAAATCTGATGGGAGGGAGTGAGAGACACCCGGTGCCGGCTGCTGCAGCTCCTGCCTGCCCCTGGGTGCTCAGCCCGGCCCCCCAAACATCGGTGGGGCTGCGAGGAGAGGAGTGGCACCGGCAAGGTCGCTCCGGGGCTGGGTCCCTCCCCTCCCTCCCCAAACATCTGTGCAGATGTTAACAGGCGTGCCACGGCTCGACTTTCGATATGAAAGGCAAAGGGTTAGGGTTGAGCTCTTGGGTAAGCGACACCGAGAAAGTCAAAGTTTAATTGGCATTCCTGCCTGGGATGAAAGCCCCGGGCTGGCGGTGCCGGCACGGGCTGAGCAGGGCCATTTTCACGGCTGTAAAGGCCACACACAGGCAGCACTGGGGCAGGACTCCCCTGCCCAGGGGAGCCACAGCTCTGTCGCCCTGGTCTCTCCATCCCCACGTCCCCCATGAAGGGGCAGCAGAGCTGGGGAACATCCCTGCTCACACCCGTGCTTGGTCCCACTGGGGTCACATCAGGGCTGCCCCATGGGGCTGGAGCCCTGCTAGCCAGGGTGCCACCCTCTGCTGAGCACCCTGTGCCCCTTGGCCGCTGCTTTTGCAGTTTGCACAGAGCCCAGGGTGCTCAGACACCTGCGAGCAGGAGGAAGCACCTCACCTGCCCTGCCAAGGGGCTCCGGGTGGGGAGGAGGTCACACAGCAAGGGCGCCTCTGCCAGACTTCCCAAACTGCCTGGAAAGGGCTGTCCCACCAAACTGAAGGTCTAGCAGTCATTTCACTTTGGCTGTGAGTCGGCTGTGAGCTGTTTGCAGGGCCCATGTGCCAGGGAGGAAGCTCAGCTGATGGTTCCCAAAGCATTGCAGCCCCTGCCCTGCTCCAAGCCCTTCCCACTCTAAAAGCCTCCCTGGAAAAATGGAGCCACTGTCCTCAGATGTGGCCTCAATCCCTTTCAGCTGCTCACAAGGGAGCTCCAGGCCCCAAAGGAGCTGCTCCAGCTTCTTCTGGACTTCTCAGAAAAAAACAAAGCAAGCGAAGAAACATATTTCTTCTCAAATGGATAGGGACACACAGGGATAGAGCACCGGGATCAGATTGGGGCAGCCTTTCCTTGTCCCACTGATCCAACATTGCTGCAAAGGATGGGGCTGGGATGCCTTTGCCTCTCTGGGGGATCAGCAGTGAAGGGGAAGGTGGTTGTTATTATCAGTAGTTTTCACTGTAATTCGGAGCAGCTGCCCTGTGCCAAGCTCCTTCTGCAGCCTGTTCCCAACAGCACATTGGACACAGCTGAGCACAGCCCCTGCCAGAAAGTCCTTCTGCTTCAGCTGCTCCTCTCAGCCTGGCAAAGCTTTGGGTGTCTCCTGTACAGGGCTGAGCCACTGCCACGGGGGCACACACAGAGCAGCTGCCAGTGGGATTCCCATTCCCATTCCCACCCTGCTGCAATGGCTGCAAGAGCAGCCTCACCAATACTTCACTATGGCCTGGCCAGGCCCTCAAAGAGAAGCCAAGTGATCTTGGAAGTGCGGAAAATCTGCCATAAAAATCCACCCAGAAGCTGGTGCCCACTGAAGCAGGACGTGCCTCCCAAGTTATTGTTGCACAGCTCCTCTGACAGCCCCTTGAGAGTCCCCTGAGGAAGGGGACACTGGGCAGGGAAGGATGGGTGCTGATGGGACTGGTGCAGCCCAGAGTGCCCTGAGAGGAGGAGGTGCTGTGCTCTGTGCCAGTGGATAGGGAATGCTGGTTTATCTCTGACACTGCTGTGTAAGAATCATTAAAAACTCCTACAAAATACAAGATTTTTGTGCAAATACAGTGAATCCCCCTGCTCTCCCCTTTTCCCTCCTGCTCTGCACTGTGCATTCCCCTCCAGTCACTACAATTTCCACTGTCACTGTTCCTGCACTGCTGGCTCTGCTGGGACACAGCTCCCTGCCCATGCTCGCTGTCCCCTCCTGCCCCTCTGCTCCTCTCCCAGCCTCCACCCCTGCCCAGGACCATGGCAACGGCCGTGACGTCTCCTCACCTCGTGGGTGATTTGATTACAGGGCTGAGAACGTCCCTGTTGGAGCAGAAATGGATCTAATTATTGACGCTGAGGCGGCGTGGGCTCGGGGTGCAGGGGCAGGGCGTGCTCAGCTGTGTCCACCAGCACCACCCTGAGCACAAGGGCAAGGGCAGAGCTCAGGAAAATTCAGAATTCCAAGCTCTGGGTTGCTTCCTGTCCATTCCCATGCTCCATTGTGGCATTCACATCCTCTGAAAAAAATCCCTTCGCCCAGGGTTTTTCTCCTGGGAAGCTGAGAAGCCGCTGAGAAAAAGGAAAACAATTTTATCTCATTTGCTTCTCCTGTGTTTTGCTCCTTTGGAATGTGGTTGGAGATTGTTTACCCACAGGTGATTGTTTCATTGGTTTCATGTGAATTGTTTTCACTCTTTGACCAGTTGGGCCAAGATGTGTCAGGACTCTGAAGAGAGTAATGAGTTTTCATTATTATCTTTTTAACATTCAGTAAGTATCCTGTCTGTATTCTTTTGTATACTATAGTATTCTTTAATATAATGTAGTATTATAAAGTAATAAATTAGCCTTCTGAGAACATGGAGTCAGATGCATCATTGCTGCCTTTGTTGGGACATTCCCTGCAAATACAACACTCCATGGCCTGGCAAAGGCACCCCTGCTCCAGAGCAGCAAGGGTGGCTGTGGCTGTGGGAGGCTGAACCCCCACGCTGCAGCTCCTCTTTCAAAGAGCCTTGGATGAGGATTTTCGTTCCCTTCTTCCTTCAATTTCAATGAAACTGCAGTTTTTACGCAGAAGAAAAAGTCTTGAGAAAACAATTTTTTTGGCATGTTTTTAAAGCAAAAATCCCCTTTTTCTTGGAAAGCAGGCCAAAGCCTAGCCCATATTCCTTGGAAGTGGGCCTTGTTCTACTTGAAAAACATTCCAATTTTTTGATGGAAAATTGGAAAATAGATCCAGGTTGGCTCTAGGAGAACGTGGCGTTGCAGCAAAACTTTCCATGAAAATGATCTAGAGTCTGCACTGAGCAAAAACCCTCGAAAGTGGAATTCCACAGGCCCAGCCCAGGACCATCCTGGCAGAGGCACTGGTAGGATGCTCCAGTGGTGGGATGGTCTAGACAGGGATGCTGTGGCCCCAAAAGCTGGAATAACTTCCATTAGGAAATGCAGGTCCCCTCAACTACAACTGTTTGTTTTTTCAACCCAACATGATAAAAGAGTCTCCCCCCCACCCCCTGAATCTGCCCTGCAGTGTGATTCTGGCAGGGCATGTTACCCAATAGGATTTCTATTAAAACGTGATTTTCTTCTGCTTGTAATTTCATTATGAGGCATTTGTGTAGAACATCGACCCCACCGGTAATATATGGGCAGGGGAGCAAGAGCAGAGAGCATGGATGATTCCTAATGGAGGCTGCAAGCAGACGTGAAACAATCAAGGCTGGGCACGACCACCATCATTTACTTGGTGCCTGGTGTGGGAAATACTTCATCGAGGGGTTATTGCCGTTTAACACATCTTTCACTCCTTCCATCTCTCCCGAACGGAGTGCCCGGCCGTCCCATCCATCTTCGGGCTGGGTCTGTCAGCGCCTCTCCCGCTGCCTGTGCAGGATCTCCTTCATTCCTCAGAGCTCCAGGTGCTCCAGGAAACGCAGCCGGGGACACAGCGGTGAGGAGAAAGCAGGAATGTTCACCTCCATCCCCATCTTGTCCCCCAGCCCCTCCAGACTAAACTCATCTTGCCCCCTCTCCCTGCCCCTGGCCGGCTGTGCTGAACTCAACCCCCTCCCCATCGCCTCAAACTCCCACAAGAATAACCCAACTCAGACGGCTGAAATGCCGTTTTCCAAGGCAAAAGAGCAGGAAAAAGGCGGTTTCCCCCCGCAGCGGTCTGGGGGTGGCGGCAGCCCCATCTCTGCTCCTGGCAGACGATGCTGAGCCCAGCGATGCCACTTGGCATTCCTCCCACACCCGAGGAATAAACACCGCTTTGTTTTAACCCCCCTCGCCGCACAGACAAGAAGCACTCCGGGGCTTTCATAAGCTCATCTGCATCACAATGCTGGCGAATTCCTATCTGGAGTGATCGGAGTGTCAAAACCCGGGATCCAGCCGTGAATTACGGGGAAGGAGCGTCGCAGGGAAAATGACACCGAGGAGCTGCCTGAGGGCTGCTCCCGGGCCACGCGCTTTTAAATAAATGTCTGAGCGAGAGGAGGGCGGCAGCAGAGCGAGGAGAAAACCTGGAATCCTGCGAGCAGGTTGTTGCTGGGGCCTCCTCCCCTGAACCATGAGCAAATCCTTGTGCGCAGCATCCGCAGGGTGCCTGGGCATCACCGGAGAGCCCCGAGGCCCCGAGCTGGGATGGGGTTTGTGGTACCACCCCTGCAGCATTCCGGGGGCTCGGGACCCCCCCCACGCCACGGCTGGCCGCTGGGAATAGAGGCCGCACGGCAGATGCGTGATTCCTGGGGAAATTCTGATTTATGAGCAGCAAAAGCGGCTAACAGCATCACTCTCCGATGAGGGAGCCGTGTTTTCTCTGGCGTCTGTAGGAACAGGGGCTGCTTTGAGCTGAACCTTCCCGAGCCCTCCGGGTGTGAAGCTGCGCGGCGATAACTTATGCAAACACACGCTGTTAGCCGGCAGCTGAATTCAGCAGAATTCACCAGCTCTGGCTCTGCAAGGAAAACAAAGCCGGTGAAATGAGGCCGGGCAAAAGGAACAAAAGCCCCTTCCTAACTTGGGTGAGAGCAGGAAAGCAGGCAGCGCTGGGCGGCGGGGATTGCCAGGGGCCGGGGCAGCCAGCGACGCTCTGCCAGGAGCTCCCACAGCCCCTCAGCACTTCCCAGAGCCCTTCCCCAGAGCCCTTCCCCTCCACAGCCTTCCCCAAAACCCTTCTCCTCCACAGCCCTTCCCCAGAGCCCTTCCCCTCCACAGCCTTCCCCAAAACCCTTCTCCTCCACAACATTCCCCAAAACCCTTCTCCTCCACAGCCCTTCCTCCCCAGAGCCCTTCCTCTCTACACAGCCTTCCTCAAAACGCTTCTCCTCCACAACCTTCCCCAAAACCCTTCTCTTCCACAGCCCTTCCCCAGAGCCCTTCCCCAAAACCCTTGTCTTCCACAACCTTTCCCCAAAACCCTTCTCCTCCACAGTCTTTCCCCAAAACTCTTCTCCTCCACAGCCTTTCCCAGAGCCCTTCTCCTCCACAACCTTTCCCCCAAACCCTTCTCCTCCACAACATTCCCCAAAACCCTTCTCCTCCATAGCCTTTCCCCAACACCCTTGTCTTCTACAACCTTTCCCCAAAACCCTTCTCCTCCACAGCCTTCCCCAGAGCCCTTCCTCCCCAGAGCCCTTCCCCTCCACATCCTTTCCCCAAAACCCTTTCCCTCCACATCCTTTCCCCAAAACCCTTCTCCTCCACATCCTTTCCCCAAAACCCTTCTCCTCCACAGCCCTTCCTCCCCACAGCCCGCCCAAAGGGTTCCTTGGCAGGAGGGGGAGATCAAGCGTGCAGTTCCTGATTTATCCCAGTTATTTTAACAGATTACTGGAAAGCACGAAGGAGGCAGCCGGGCAGCGCTGGGCTCAGCTGGCACAGCGTTCCTCCTGACGCTGCCCAGCGATGCTCCCCGCGGACCTGCGCAGCCAAGAAGTCCCTGGCTTGTGGCAGCATCGGGGCTCCCCACGCCGGGGAGGAATTTCTCTTCTGAGCCGGCTGCTGCATCCTCTGGCAGCATCCAGTTGTTGTTTGGGATTTTTCCCTCCGCCCCCGCTGCGTTTCACAGGCATTCTGCGGTGCAGGCGGAGCTCGGGAGGGGGCTCCGGGCACATTCACCTGCAGCAGCCCCGAGAGCTCGGGCAGGGAGGGTGGGAGAAGGGGCACCCCACTCGAACCGGCCCTGAGGGGGCTCTGGACCCCTCCAGAGCGGGGAGGGTCCCGCGGAGCCAGGGCTGCCTCCGGACAGCCCCCCCCGGGTCATGCTCCAGAGTCACTCAGCCACCTTTTGTCGCCTTTCCATCCTACTACATATTTATCAGCCTCATTTGCATGGCCTTTGCATAAACCGCTGGGCCGGTCGCCGCGGAGTGTCTCTCCCCAAGACAAGCTGAAGTATGCACCTCCAGAATTCTGCCGGCATTTTGACTTCCCAGGACAGAGCCTTTGTTTTATGCCATTGCCAGCAAATTCCTGGTGGGGTGGGCTCAGGTTTCCAGCGCACCATTAGCACACAGCCGTTCCCATCCAGAGCTCCAGAGAATTTTCCTGCTCCCTTCCAACTCCAAACAGCAGCAGCCCGGATCCTGTTGGGAATCCTCCATCTTATTTAGATGCCTGAACAGAGTTGGGATGAAAACCTTTTTTAAAAGCTCCAGGAGCGAGGCTCTGCAGGCTCTGCCACCACAGCTCAGGGATGTGGTCATTCCTCATCCGGGCGCTGTAGCCAAAAATCTCCTTTTCTGACTTCTCACAGCTTCATGGAGTGCGAGGAAATATACTTTTGATTCCAGACCCAAATTATGCCTCTGGAAAGGAGATAATGTGCTCTGTGTTCCCCAAAGGGTCCCAGCATCAATCCCAGCTTTGGCAGGGTTCACTCGTGGTTCCCAAGATGGTGCTGAGGAGGGAGGAGGGTCTGTCCCCCCACAACTGATGTTTCCAGTGGGAATGGGGGAAAGACTCTCATCACATGGCAGAACAGGCAGGAGGAGTTTATAAAAGGTTTCCATTTCTCGGTGTGAGGCAGCCATTTCTGTATCGTATTCCCAACATCATCTTCCTCGGCGCTGTTGGGACAGAGCCCTGTGGGCCCGGCAGTGCAGGACCCTGGCATGAGGACACCGGGTCAGGGGAATTGATTTCACAATCCTGGACAAGCAAAATCCCCACAGCAACAATCTCATCGGATGTTCCTGCAAATACATCCGAGTCCATTAGGCCGCTGGGCGGGTGGGAATGCTGGCTGAGTGCTCCCGCCTGGATCGATGCTCCCGCCTTTAGAAACCCACTAATCACCCCGATTTATAGGTAATGTGCCTCCCGGAGGCCTGGGCTTGTTCCGAGGGGAGGGTTTAAACCCTTCCTCCTTTTCAGTGCTTTTTGGTTTAGAGAAGTCTGTGGCTGCTGGCTGCTCCCAGCCCTACAGTGCCCTCACAGAGTCTGCTGGAGCAGACTGCTGGGGGCTGGGGAGGCAGCTCCTGGGGCAGGGGTTCTATGAGCACACGAGTTTTGGGAGTCAAGGCTGTGCATGGCAGCTCTAAGGTGCAATATCTGTGCTGGAATTGCGCCCTTGAGCCTGTTCTGTGCCCAGCAGCTGGTCTGTATCTGCAAGGTTTGGCTCAGGGAAGCAGGTCTGGCTGCTCTGCAGTGTCCTGGGGCTGAGGGGTCTCAGAGCCACATCCCAGCCAAGCCACGGAGCTGAGAAATCCCTCTCTGTCTGTGCCAGGGAGCTGCACAGAGACAAGAGCCTCTCCAGCAGCCAGCAACATCCCCTCCCTGGCTAGTGGGAGTGGGAGCAGCATCACTGGACCAGAGCATTTCCCTGGGGTGCTGAGGAGCATCTCCAGGAGTATTGGGAAGAATCTCCACGGGGTGCTGCACCTCCACGGGGTGTTGTACCTCCACGGGGTGCTGCCTGCAGGCTGATGAGCCCGGGCAGAGCCCTGCTCCTCAGCCGTGCTCTGTTCAGCTAATCAAAAGGAGCTGAAGTGCCTCCCTGATTGCAGTGAGTAAGTGCCTCCGTGGGCAGCAAATGCCGGGCACTGGAGAGCTCTTCAATCACACCACAAAATAGATGGCACAGCCAGAGCCTGCAGCCAGGAGCACTCGGGGGTTGCCTGGGGACCAGCACATGCTGGTGAGAGAGAGGATGATGGGGGAGGAGGGAGAGGGAGCAGAAACTCCATCTCTGGGTGTTGTGGGGGGCTGCAGGAGACCCATCAGCCAGGCTGAGGCACAATGGCCTCGTGGTGTTTCTGGTCCTGAAATCTGTGAACCCAGGGACTTTGAGTGTTTTCAAATAATTTCCTGTATTTAAGGAGAGAGCTGCTCTGGAGTGCTTCCCTGGATGCTTTACTCATGTCCTGTAAATAATGCATTAGTTTCACTTACAGGAGTGAAAACAGCCCAGGTTTGTGTTACTGCTGGGGCTGCTCCTGCAGACAGAGCACAGCACCCTCCCCTCCCCGGGCTCCTTCCTCCCCACAAACTCCACTCCTCGTTCTTCATTTCCCTTTTCCTATTTAATGAGCCGGTAAGCACAGGGATGATGCCTGTCTCAGAGTGCCCTGTGCATTAGCCAGAGATGATCCCATTAGGAGCAGTCTAGCGAGCCTGGCTGGATACATCCCGTCCTGCCCGGGGCTGGGGGCCAGCCCGCAGAGCTGCAGGCTCCCTGGGCCGCCCTGCCTTCCCCAGGGGATGGAAGCTCTCCTGGAGCAGTGCAGGCAGCCCCACAGCAAGGACCGTGCTGGTTCCTGGCAGCCCTTCCCCGGGATGGATCCGCACATCCCTGCTCTGCCGTGCTCCGAGCAGGTTTGCAAAACAGAGCTTCACCTGGGAGATGGACACGTTTTCAGAAGTGTGGGTCGTGCCCCAGGGAAAAGAGTGTTTTCAGCTGTCTGCCTGTGAGGCAAAGCAGAGAAGGGAAAACAGGTTCTGCTGCTGGAACCCACGACCTTCTGGTGCAGGGATCAGGAGGTGGCAGCCCATCAGCTGCCAGCTGCCAGAGACACGGCAGCTACGGGGGTGTCACAGCGCCACTGTTCCATAATTCATCAGAAAAGGCCAAGCAGAGGCAAGCGCTGGGAGCAGCCCAGTGGTGGGAATACGTGAGCAGCCTCAGGAGAGCCGGGCTGCAGTGAGGTCCCCACTCTGCAGCTGAGGCTCCCCACTCTGCAGTGACGTCCCCACTCTGCAGTGACATCCCCACACTGCAGTGATGTCCCCACTCTGCAGTGACATCCCCACACTGCAGTGATGTCCCCACTCTGCAGTGAGGTCCCCACTCTGCAGCTGAGGCTCCCCACTCTGCAGTGACGGCCCCACTCTGCAGTGACATCCCCACACTGCAGTGATGTCCCCACTCTGCAGTGAGGTCCCCACTCTGCAGCTGAGGCTCCCCACTCTGCAGTGACGGCCCCACTCTGCAGTGACATCCCCACACTGCAGTGATGTCCCCACTCTGCAGTGAGGTCCCCACTCTGCAGCTGAGGCTCCCCACTCTGCAGTGACGGCCCCACTCTGCAGTGACATCCCCACACTGCAGTGATGTCCCCACTCTGCAGTGAGGTCCCCACTCTGCAGCTGAGGCTCCCCACTCTGCAGTGACGGCCCCACTCTGCAGTGACATCCCCACACTGCAGTGACGTCCCCACTCTACAGTGAGGTCCCCACTCTGCAGCAAGCAGCTCTGGCAAGAGCTCCTTGGAAAACTTTGGGTGGCTTTGCTTCCAGTAACATGCCTGTTGACTCTCCCTCTGTCCCTCCTGTTTTTGTGACATCATTTTCCCTTTACACCCCTCTGTCCCTTTTCTGTTTCAGCCCAGGGCAGGAAGGAGAGTGGCAGGGCCTCCCCAGCACAGCTGACACCCCTGGCACCTCCCCAAACCTCTCAGAACCCCAGGGGAGGCTGAGCCAGCCTTGCCCACAGCCCAGCTGCTGCAGGGCACCCCTTGCCCTGCTCAGTGTTTGGGGGAGCCCTGAGCAGGGGCTGCACCCCGGGGTTGTTGCCAGCCCCACGAGCCCAGGCTGTGCCCCACAGCCAAGTGCCCACAGCTGGCGTGGGCAGGGCTGGCAGGTTCCTGGCACTCATCCTGCAGGTTAAATCTGTTCCCAGCCACAAATTAGACGTGTCCCTTGAGCTCATCTTAAATTACAGTGCAGGGTGGCCCTTCTAATTAGGAGCTTTGCTCTGGAAGCACATCCCTGCAGGAACGCCCTGTGCACGCTTCCTCCTGCCCCTCCAAACCAAGGCAGAGGGGCCCCCTCCTGCCCATGGGACCCCTGGAGGGTCCAGCTCAGACACTGCCGGGAGGGAAGTTGGCATCATGTGATGCTGCCCTGCACCTCGGGCTGGATTTCAGCCCAGTTCCAGCTCTACAAGATTGGGACAGAGGAGTGGCCAAACTGGGTTTTATCCCAAGCTCTCAGCTCCTCACAACGGGTCGGGCCGTGCCAGGACCCATCAGAGGCACCACTGTGTGCCATGGGGAGGATGGCAGGCTGGGGGCACCTCCATGTCTCACAGCCCCATGAAGCAGCAGCACAACCAGCCCCAGCTCCAGCACCGCTGCCTGGGCAGCTGTGCCAGGAATGGGTTTGGCTGCTTCCCTCCCCTGGAGCTGCCAGGGTCTGGAGCCAAGTGGCAGCTTCCCAGGTGTCCAGGCAGCTGCAGCATCTGCAGGGACAACTTGGCACTGCTGGAGCCTTTGTCCTAACAAAGGAAAAAGCAAAGCACCCAAATTAAAAAAAAAAAAAAAGAAAACAACCTGGAGGAGTCCAGGAGCTGCTACCTGGGCCTGAGCTGGGTGGGAATGGAGAGGGGGCAGGTGACTCCTGCACCAGTGGGTCCCATCCCAGGGGATGAGGCACAGCAGCAGTGGGAAGGCACCAGGGTGTTCCCACACCAACCTGGCCTTTGAGTCAAAACAAACCCGGACAGAACATCTGCAGATTTTTCACTGAAACTTCACATTCTCTCCCGGATAAAATTTCACTTTCTGGTTTGTTGTTTTTTAACCAGAATGACCGAAAACATTTCAGAAATGTGCTCCATGGCCCTTCCAGCATCCTCGGTGCAGAACCCGGCCCCAGCCCGCTGCTCCCCACCACGCCGGATGCAACCGCAGCTCCGGACATGTCCCTGGGCAGTCCCCTCCTGCCCAAATAATATTTTTGTGGTCTGGCAACCGAGAGGCAAAGCTCTGCCCTCTTCCCGCTGGTTTTGGCACAGCTGCCAGACCCTGCTGGGGTCAGCACAGGGCTCCCAGCAGCCAGGCAGGGCATCCCTGCAGAGCCTGGGCTGCTCCATCCGGAGAGAGCGCTGGGCCACTGGGTTAATTCCACCTCCCCACTCCTTCCCAGTCCCGTGCTGGGCACTCCCAGCCAGGAGCACTGCAGGTCCCTGCTGTTCCCAGGCCTGGGAGGAACCCCCATCCTGTGCATCTCTGTCCAAACTGGGGTCCAGCACCACCGGGCAGCAGCCAGGTGCCTCCAAGTTGTCACACCAGATGTAAACTTGGGCCATTGTCCCTCTAGAACGTTTGTCACCTAAAACACCCACTGTGCTTTCCTGCACACTGCTTTAGTTTTGGTAATTGGTGCACAAAAAAAAAAAAAAAAAAAATACAGAAACACAGTGAGCAGGTCACTATTTAAAGCCTGGCCATGGAGAGGACCAGAGCCAAGCCTGGCTTTCAGGAATGGGACACAGGTGCAAGCTGAGGACACGGCCCCAGTGCTCCCAGTGCTCCCAGTGCCCGGCTGCAGCAGGGATGTACCTGCCGTGGGCTGCACCCGCTGCCAGCTCGGCCAACTGGCAGGTGACGAAGCTGGGGCTTTGTCCCTGCGCTGTGATGTTGCCTGTGATTTATAGGTCATTTTACAGCAGCTGTAAAGAGGCTGTAAATTATAGGAGGGGCATAAATTAGCCACGGACCCCTTTACTGGCCATAAAGATCTAAGGCCCACCACAGCTGCCTTTGGAGCTGGCACCCCGGGACATTCCCGAGGACAGCCAGGGGTGTCTTCAGCCAGGCCAGCGAGGCTGTGCTGACTTATTTAGCACAACTCAAATAAATGGGGCCTTTTATTCCAGCAGGGCTGCAGAGCTGGAGTGTGACAGGTGGGGAGGGGCCGGGGCCATGGGGGCAGCCCGGGGGCTCCCTGCCCCATCCCGACCTTTCCCCCTCGTTTGCTTGGGGGGAAAAGAAGTCATTGCATCCCCCCAAGGGGGTCCTGGAGCTGGGACCCCCAGCCCAGCCCAGGAGGGTTTGGTGGCCCAGCCTAGAGGCCATGTGCCAAGAGGCAGCAGCAGGACGGGGACGACACCTCGGGGCTTGCAGGTGGCTCTTTCCCCCATCTGTCGGCACCAGGGTCCGTCCCCTGGTGCCACGTGTCCCCTGGGCCGTGTGCCCCCTCCATGGAGCCCCCCACATGGGTGAGCCCCCCGAAATTCCTGCGCTGCCCGCCCTGCCTGGCGGCAGTTGGTGCCCCGTTGTCCTCCGGTGTGACCCCGGAGCACAAACAGCTTTGCAGCTCCTCGCCTGTTAATTACATTATGTCTAACGAGCAGGATCAGGCGGAAGGGATTAAACCTTGAATCTGCTTCTGCAGTCCTGGAGCACAGGAGAGAAAAGCAGCTTTATCCATTCAAAATGGGAGTCACTTTTCACACCGGCTCTGATCTCACAGCTAATCCCCTTAGTTTGCCCGGTGCACTGACAGCTCCACACGCAGGCAGGGCAGGCAGGATGCTCCTGGCCCCAGCCTCGAAATTTTCCCTACCTTATCCAGCCTCAGAGCCTGCTGGATGTGCTGGTGGTGCTGGAGCTCTGACAGGGCAAGCAGGAGACTCTGCAAGCCCTGCCCGAGCACTTGGCATGCTCCAGGGACCTTTTCCACGGCTTCTCTGCTCACCACAGGACCAAATAGCAGTTCTGGGGAATTTCTGGGAGTTGCCAGCATTTTCTGGGGCTGCAGCTGCTCACTGCATGGTAGGAGCATGGGAAGTGCCATGTTGGGCTGAAAATTGTCCCCAGATACTTCAGGGAACGCCTTCCAAGCATTGGAGTCCACACACACAGAGCACCTGTGGAGCTCCCAGTCCCTCGGACCACCCAAAATCCTGAGGCTGGGCACAGGGTGATCCCCAGGGCTAAGGAGGGGCAGAGCAGGGCAGGGAGGGCTGCAGAGCAGGCGATGCTGCCTGCTGCATCCTCAGCCTGGGATGGAAGGAGGGAAGGACTGCCAGCCAGAGCAAGCCCCTGGGGGCACCGCCCTCGGGCTCCTGGGTGACAGATTTGCACGATCATTGGGCATGAATTCGCCTCTGGTAGCGAGCCACGGGGTTGCAGCGGGTCAGTGGCTGGGCTGCCACCCCCGGCAGGGTCACCCCTCGTGTGCCTCAGCCTCTGTGACAGGGCACTTTGCATCCCGAGAAGCTGGAGCATCACCTGCCTCCCCCTAGCCACAGAGCTCCCTGGGGAATTCACAGAATCAAGGAATCATTTAGGTTGGAAAATACCCTTGGGATCATCAAGTGTCTCCGCTAGCCCCACACCGCCCAGCCATCACCCCACCTCCCGTGCCAAATCCAGCCCTGAGGCTGCCCAGCACGCTCTCCCTGCACCTTGGCATCTCTCAGGAACAGCCTGAGACTGGGAAAACCTCTGCCCCTGGCTGGCATGGGGCTTGGCCCCACGGGGACAGGGCTGCCAGGAGGGTGACAGAAGCAGGGGCTGTGCCAGGCAGTGCCACCAGCTGGGCTCAGCTCCGTGACACTGTCCCCAGGAGCTGCAGCACTGGGAGGGGTGGGCACAGCCACGGAGCCCAGGCACAGCTGTGAGGAGGCAGCAGTAAACCTGGACTCGTTGCTGGAGACCCCAAGGAGAGCATCTGCAGCTTGTTTCCAGCATGAACTCCTGTAAAAAGGGCACTGTGTCTATAAATCCATCACGGGGAAGCTTCCTGGAAACCCACTTTGGCTTCTGTTGCTCTCATTCCCCATGCTCAGAGCCCCCAGGGCTGCAGTGCAGAGGCTGGGAAGGGCTGGGAATGCTGAAGGGGCTTCACAGTCTCTGAGTCCTGCAGAGTCACCTCTCAGAGTGAGAAGGGGGGTTCCCACCCTTCCCAAAACCCCCTGTAACAGCTCCCTGTGAGCCAGGAACCTCTGCCAGGGCCACCCTCTGGGGCAGGTTGTGCTCTGTGTCCTCCAGCATCAGCTAAAACAGGTTCTAATGCCTCCACAGCTCAGCAGCCAAGACAAGGGTGAATTAAGTCAAATGTTGGCAGGTTGAAGTACCAGACGATGCTCCTCCCTGGCAAATTAAGCCCAAATGAATTAATCAATGAGTCAAATTTAAAAGGCTTTCATGCACTTGTGCAGCTCTTGCTCTATATATACACCAGTCACCTGCTGCAGAGCTGCTGGTCAGGATGGGACCCTGGGGAGAGCTGGTGACTGAGTCACCTGTACCTGGAAGCTCCCTGCAGTCATTCTTTTCCTGGCACCTGTCTGTTAGAGAGTAAGGGAAAGGGCAGGAGGATCCCAGCAGTCCTGGACACTGAGAGGAGCCATTTACAATCTGGAGGGGTGAGAGAGTTTAGGGTCTGTCTGTGGTTTCCTTTGCCTTCCTCCTCCTCCTGCTTCCAGCGTGTGGGAGGCATCTTCATCCGGCCTCGCCAGCAGCATCAGGCTCGTGTGGGTTTGGCAGAGCAAGCGGGCACAGCTCTCTGCCCTGCTCTATAAATACAGTGGCTTCTCCAGGGCTGTCTAGACAGGAAGCAGCCTGAGAACTGGGAGAAAACTCCTGGAGTTAAAGGGGACTGGGACTGTGCTGGGAGCCCAGGGAAAACTGGCTGCTGGCTTCCAAATCCAGGGGATCCAAGGATCTGGATGAGGTGGAGGAAGATGGGGAGGCAGCACATAACCACCCCTCTATCTTGCTCTGGTCTCCCATCCTTATGCCAACCACTTCACAGCAGCTCTAGGAGAGGGATCCACTGGATCCCTCATCCATCAGAGCCTGGGCAGCTGCTTGGGTCCTTCCTTCCAGGTGCTAAACCTGCTTGAGTTTGTTTTGCATTGCTTTCACTTTATACTCCTGCAGGGGAAAGTCCTCATCCTGGCTGTTTTGTCCCCAGCTGTGGCTTTTTTCCCTGTAAACATCCAAGTAGTACTTGAAAGAAAAAAAAAAAAACAGCTCCAGTTAGTGGGGGAGGAATCGTGGCCCGTGGGTAATGACACATAATGACAGCCCATCTCCCTCTGGAAGGAGCTGCTGTTGGGCTTCCAAATGACAGCGTGCAGAAAATGCCATTAGCAGATTATCCAGCTGAAGAATCTTTGCAGTAGAAGGTGAAATGCATCTGGCCTTGAGAGAAGGAGCTGCCAGCTCCATTCTCAGCTGTGTCACACACAGGAATAGCAGAGGAAAATCCCATGGCTGTACAGATCTCTGCAGCAGCCCAGGCTGTTCTGCCCTGGGCACTCACAAGGATGCCACAGGTCCAGGGACCAGTCCCCACATCCCCAGTTCCCAGCAGGGAGAGGGACAATGTGCGGGTGCTGCTGGAGGGGTGAGATAAGGGGAGACAGTCCTCCTCTGAGGAGAACCCCCAAGTGATTTGTCTTGTGCTTGTATCACTATAAAGGCTGTAAATTACTGACATTTCTTATCTGGAGCGTCCTCCCCCTGTGAAGATGAGATAACAGCCTGAGGAGGTGGCTGCTGCTGCTCTGATGGACTTCAGCACCTTTATCTGCCCCTGGAGATCTTTTGGGGCCAATCCAAAGATAGCAGGAGGGTTTCTCAGGGTGGAGAGCCATGGGGACAGGATGGGCAGTGCCCTGGCCCTGCCCTGGCTCTAGAGACAATCGCTGTCCTGGGCAGCATCGGGGTGTCCTGGTGTCACCAGGGCAGCTGAGCAGCACCAGAGAGCCCGTCCTTTCTCCAGCCCCCAGGGATGCACTGCTCCCTCCCCAGCCCTCTGAACCTGCCTGGGTGTGTGGGCACTTCCATGGAGCCTGGGCATGCATCGAGCATCAGAGCAACTGATGGGAAGAGCTGGAGTTCCCCTGGGACAGCTCATTAAACATCCCAGCCCCGTGAGCAAGCTGGGCTGGAACAGAATGACATTCATACAGCAGCTCAGCCTCAGTGCCACAGGGGCAATGTCAAACAAACGTAATTAATTTCCCTGTGCAAATCAATTGGGGGCAGAAGTCAAGCTCTCCCAGTACAGGAGATACAGTGCAGTAGATAATCATCCTACACGATGAGCATGAGCCCCCCCAGCTCTTCTGAGGGCACCTGCTCACCTCCCAGCAGATCAGAGCCTCCCCGTGGGCAGGATCTCTTGGATGGACCCTCAATGAGTAAGTGCCTGCCTGGGGAGCTGAGCCTGGCAGGACTCTCGGGCAGCAGGTTTTTGGGATGGATGGCTCAGCCCTTTACCTGGCAGCTCTGGCAGTGTGGGAAAGGCTTTTTCTTTGTGCCAGGAGTGCCTGTGGGGATGCAGAGCCCTGAGCACCCCCATCTCTCCTCTCCCTCTGCCTGGGGAGGAGTTGGGTGTCTGTCCTGGGCAGCACCAGTCTGGGGACATGCTGCGGTGCTGGCCTGGCTGCAAGCACTGCTGGGGAATTGCCTGCCTTGACTGCTGTCTGCAGACAATAAAATATCATGTGATGTCTTAATGAGCCCCTCAGCATGTGACAATTGCAGGGAGCAGAGCTCCTGCCTGGCTGGAGGGGCTGGTCCCAGCGCTGGGGTCTCAGAGTGAGGACCAGCCCTGTCCCAGGCAGAGGCTGCCAGGACTATCAGCCCTGTGATGGGGCAGAGAGCTTTTATCAGCTGTGATTAAAAATGAGATACCACAAGAATGTCAAGGAAGTGGCAAAAACAGCTGGGCTGGGTGCTTTGAAGGCAAGGCTGGGTGTTCTGCTCTCCCTGGCTGAGCTTGCTCCTTCCAGGTCTCTAAAATTGCAACTGTGGTACCCCAAGCACTGCTGGTCCTGGATCAGGTCCTCACCTCCATGATTTTGGGCAGTTTGGCAGGGCAGGATCTCCTAAAAAACGAGTTTCACAGAGGAGCAGCCAAGTAGTGGCGGGTGGGGGAGGTTATGGTGTTGAGATGACACCAAGAAAACAAAAAGCCAGTTTGGGTCCAAAAATCCAGGCTGGACAGTGGCCCGTGAGAGGGGCTGGAGCTCTCCCAGAGTGGCATCAGCAATCCCCATCCCTGCGTGCCACTGCTGAGCTGCCAGCCTTGGGGCAGCGTGCCAGGCTGCTCTCTGTGACTCAGATGTTCCAGATGATGGGAAGCGCTTTGCCAAGGCCAGCCAGCACACCTGGAATCCCTGCAGGGCGCAGAGCAAACCCTGCAGCCTGGCTGTGAGGGGACAGTGGGGAAAGACACCGCCACGTCCCGTCCTGGGGACACGGGCACAGCCTGCCCTTGGTGCTGGCTCCCGTCTGGGGACACACAGGCGTGTCCTGCCCGAGCCCCAGCGCCAGGCTGGGTCCCTGTCACCACGAGGGGACACTCGGCTCTGCCCCACGGGGCTGGGGCACGTCCCACACGCCTGTGCTCTGCTGGCCGGGCTGGGAGCCGCCAGCTGCCTGCCAGGAGCCCCCACCCTGATGGGCTCCAGCCTTTTCAGGGAGAGATGGAGCTGACAAAGTCTTTGTCAGTCAGATCTGTCAGGGAAAGCTCTTTGTTCTTCAGCATTTGCTCTTGCCTCCCCCCTCTCCAAACCTAAACTAGATGCATCTGCTTTTGTTTTCTAAATGCAGAATTAGGGGCTGAAAGGAGCCCCTTTGTAGTGGGGAGGAGGGGAGAGCTGCAGATCTTTCACGGGGAAGGCAAGGTCAGGGGGGGAGCCGCTCTATTGTGCGGGGCCTCTCCTCTGCCGGCTCAGCCCTTGCTGTGCCCCCTCTTCACAGTCCGGTTCCCACTGGAAGCGCTCCGGGGACGTGGGGAAGGCAGGACGGGCTGCTCCCCCAGCTGCGGGGCCGGCTCAGCTTTGCCTGTGGTGGATTTTGCTGCTTCCGATGGCGCAGCTGGGAGCCGGCATGTGGAGGCAGCAGATGAGGAGGAGGAGGAGGAGGATGAAGGCCACCCCGTGGCCTTGGGGTGGCGAGTGGAGGCGGGCAGTCTGAGCACTGAGGGTGCAGAGGAGGCTGGAGGGGGTACATGTGTGCACACGTGTGTGTGACCGTGCAGGGACACGGGGACACAGCCGCAGGGACACAGCTGGGACCTGTGGGAGGACAGAGGTGGGAGCATGCCAGCAGGTACAGCCCCTGTTTGTGCTGCGGGAGGAAGGGGGGTCTGCAGGGGGCTGTGCAGGCTGTGGGCTCTGGCAGCCATGTGCCAGGGAAGCTGCTCCCCAAATGCCTTTGTTCCTCCTCGGCCAAGACAAAGCTCTCCAAGCTCTGGCCTCGCAAGCCTCAGAACTCCATCACCAATGCAAATGTGTTTGTGGAAGGGTCCTGCACATCACACGCTTCCTGCCCTGGTCCAGGAGAAGGGCAGGGGTCCAGCAGGGGCTGTTGGTGCCAAGGAACTTCCCCAGCCCCTGCACATCCCTGAAAGGGACAGCAGTGAGCTCTGGCTCACTCTGTGGTCTCTGCTGCTCCTCAGACCCAGCCATTCTCCCTTGCAGACCCAGACCTGCTCCAGGAGGTCATTCCTCTCCCTGTCCATCCTGAAGGACTTGCTCGTGCACAGCTTATGCCACCAGATGGTGACAGCTCATGGTCACTCTGTGCTGAGCCCCGACATGATGCTGAGGCCAAGGATGCAGCCAGATCCTTGAGCCTCCAGGCAGCAGGGGATGGTTTTCCCCATTTTCTGCCATTTCCAAGCACCTTTATTGATAAAGGCCCAAGAACTTGTGCCCTGTTGACGTGATCATGCAGAAAACCATGCCAAATGAACAGCAGCCACAGAACCTGTCCATCATGAGTGTAGCCCTGTAAGGTCTGTTTTGGAGCCAGCATAGAAAAGTCTGGAACAGAAGCCAGGTGGGAATCATGGATAGCAGGGTCCAGCAGCCTTGGCACCTTCAGCCCAAAGCTCCTGGCTGTTGGGCAATGAGGAAGGTAGGGCTGGGATGGGTGACTGCACCCTAAATGTGCATTGGGTGAGTTGTGCTTGTGTAGGGTTGGGGTTGGCTGTGCCATTATTGAAAAGCTCCCCATCTCCAGCTTGCTGGGAGAACATCCCAGCAGGTGTGTTACCTTCCCCCCTTCTCCCTGTCCACAAATCTGTCAAATCTGAAAGGGAAATATTCCGTAGGTCTTGGCATGGGGAGCTGAACAGTTGCCTGAAGCAGGAGGAGGCTGCTCCTGGGGATGGATGCCCAGCATTTGGTTCAAATCTAACACCAGTGACTGACAGGGCTAATTCAGCCTGTCCTCTTCCCTCTTATAACTTAATCACTTACACATTGCCTCGGCAGGTCTGCCCTGCTGACTGGAGATGTCTTCATCCTGGGATGCCCTGCCTTGGGCTCATGACTGCTCCCACAGTGCTTCCTGCACGGAGGCTGAGTGCCCTGCACCCCGTGTGACCCTGAGCCTGTCCAGCTTTGGGGGAGCTCGTCTGAGTGCCCAGACTGGGGCTCTGTGAGCTGGCCTTCCATACGGGGAGTACAGAAGCCAGGCTGGGCTCACTGGTGTGACAATATCCCACTCTGCCTTTTGGCTGAGTGTGGCTCCAGCTGAGACTAAGCCAAAAGTGCATGACGAGAGTTCTCTGTGTTAGAGCTGCCATGTTCCTGCCCCAAACCTCAGTGAAAACACTTGGGAAGGGCAGGGACTGCAGCAGTGGTGGATGCTGGGAAGGACTTGGGGCTGATGATTTGGGACCCTTCAAACATCTGCCCTGGGCCTTGCTCTGCAGAGGGGCTGGCTGGGGCTCCCGGCTGCCCGGAGCTCTGCCCACCCTGCTGCCTGCATGCACTGCCCGCATCCCGCTGCCTCCAGACCGGGTGTTGCACAGGATAACGGGGAGGTGCAGGCAGGCCCCTCGCCCCAGCCCGTACCCACGGGGCCTGAGGCTCCCCTGGTGCCCGCAAGACCCACACGGCAAGGCTGCAGAGGTGAGGGGAGCATCACGGCCAGCACCCCTGCGCTGCCTTCGGGGCGACCACCGCCCGCAAAACCCCGGGGCACGTCTGGAATGCCACGGCCACCAGGGTCTCCAGGTGGGGGGCGGTCCGGCTGTGACTACAAGCCCCATCAGGCCGCTGAGGAGGAGGAGGAGGGGGAAGGCGGAGGAGGAGTCGCGGCTGTCGGCGGGGCGGTGCGGGAGCGGCTTAGTTCGGCGGCGGCGGGCGCTCGGCGGGACGCGGCGGGCGGGCAGCGGCAGCGGCGGCGTCGGGGCGGCCGCGCCTTCGGGAGCGCGGGGGGCGGCACCGGGACCGCGGGGCGTCGCTTTGTGCTCCGCGGGGCTGGCCCGGGGGCTCGCTCGGGGGACGGGGCTCGGTCGCGGCCGAACCCCCCCAGGTGCGCCTCGTTGCCCCGGCGGGGGGCTCGGCGGCGGTACCGGCGCGGGGGGCGCTCCGCCTGGAGGGACCGGGGGGTGTGCGGGGGTCGGGGGCCCCGGGGCCGTCGCCGGGGTGCAGCCGCTCGGCGGGCAGCAGTTTGGGAAGGCGGCGGGTCCGAGTCGGCCGAACCGAGACTGGAACCGCCCCCGCCGTCCCGTTCCCGAAACCCCTCCCGGCCGCGGGGCAGCCTGGCGGGAATCGGGGGTCGTTTTCCGAGTCGCTGCCTGGCCCTTTATTCCCAAAAAGTACCTGAGCGGGAGCCTTGCGGCTTCCAGAAAAAAAAAATGGAGAAGGAGCTGGATTTGGTTGTGTTTCAGTTTTGGGATCCCGGGGCGGTCAGCGGGAACGGAGGCGCTGGAATAACGCCGTCCCAGGGCTGGTGCCTCCCTTTGTGTGTCCCCGCCGGTGGGGCTCCGGGAGCCGCCGCATCCCCGCGCTGTGCCGGGCTCCGGGAACCGCTCGTGAGGTGCCGGGAGTGCGGGGAGGCGGCGGCGACACCTGCGATGGCGGGTGACCGGCGCGGCGGTGCGGTGGCACCCGGAGGGATTATTGCAGAGAGGCTTGGTTGTGGTTTCTGTGGGTTCTGGGTTCTGGGGAGACACGGAGGTGGCCGATGGCCTCGTGTGAGGACGGAGCGGAGCGTGTCCGCGTTCAGGTGACGCCGAGGGGCTCGTCCCCTCTCTGCCCGGGGTGCCGAGCTCCTGCCCGGGGTGCCGCGTTCCTGCCCGGGGTGCTGCGTTCCTGCCCGGGGTGCCGAGCTCCTGCCCGGGGTGCTGAGCTCCTGCCCCGTGTCCCGGCTCACGGCCGGCCGGGGCAGCTCCCTGCCCGGCAATGTTTAAACCCGAGCAGTTCAGTGAACCCAGCGGCTCGCAGGTCGGGCTGGGAGCTGCCGGCTGCCGGCCAGAGGAGGCTGGGGCTGTGCGCAGGTGGAGGCGGTGGTTTGCTCGGCCGGGGCTCTCGGGGTGCCCACGAGCTGGATGCCAGCACAGGGAGAGCCCCCCCGCGCTGCCCGGGCTCGCCGCAGGAGCGTGGGCCCTGCAGCCCCCTGCTCTGGCTAGCAGCCATCTTCCCCACTCAGGAGCACTTCCTCCCTTAATCCCTGTGCTGGCTGGCATGCACTGCTGCCTTTTCCTTGTGTTGCTCCGAGAGGATTAAAATAAATCGCCCCTGCCCCCGGCAGGGTGCAGGCACGAGTGGTGCCGGGCTGAAGGAGCCGGCGGGAGCCTCGTCTGGGCTGTTCTGCACACGAGGTGCCTGCCCTGGCTGTGCGGGAAGGGTCACTGCCAGAGGTGAGCTGGAGCTCCCTCTTTATTTACCCACCTAAAAACATAACCTGAGCCAGGAGCCCTATTGTCTCCAGCCCCAGGTGGAGACGCACAAGTCCTGGCTGCTGGAAGGGGCCACTTGCAGATGCTCATCCCACCCTGAAAATCCAACTTGCTGTCCCTTTGGGGACCTTCTGCTTCTGGGCATAATGGCAAATGTGTGTCCTTCCCCTCCTGATGGCTTTCTCTGGAATAGTGCAGTGTAGTGAAAACCCCATCCAGCTCCTACCCAAGCTGGGCAATGGGTCTCTGTCCCTGCCTGGGATGGCAGACTGATTGTGTCCCAGTGTCCCTGTCCTTGGCCAGTCTCCTCCCAAAGCAGTCAGGGCGACCAGCCCAGTATGGATTTTTGGGTACCGATGGTTGTTCTGTAGATCTGAAAATCAAGTCTTCAGGTAGGGAGGGATCCCTCAGTGTGAGGATGCTTCTAGAACTGCGATGGTTTTACGGAGAGCTGTAGGTGAGGCTGGGCCTTTCCCTGTCCTTCCTGCCCCGTGTCCCAGGCTCTCCCACCGCTGGATACCCACGCACAGCTCGGTGCTGGAGGTGCCCCTGGTAGCTCTAAGTCCTGGCAGCCAGCTGGGAAGGGTTAACATGCTCTTTATGCTGCACAGTTGGATATTTATTTTTCGAAGCATGTGTCTGCTTTAAGCATTACACTTTTCCCCTACAGTTCCATGTGCAGTTGTGTTTGCTTTTTATTTCAGCAAATACTTGGTTCTTGACCTGAGCCACAGGTTGGAGCACGGAGCACTGGGCAAGGGAAAGGCTTCGCTCCTGCCGCCCACAGATTGTGCCTTTGGCGTGTCCTTCTTCCCCAAGGGCAGCTGGAGGGCTGCTTTTGTTGTGCCTCAGAGGGAAAGGAGTCTCTTTTCATGTGCTTTGGAGCTGGGGGGACGTTTGTGCCAGGCAGGGTGGTCTGCTGGCAGTCACCACCTCCCCTCCTGAGGGACAGGGACTGTGCCTGGTCGGGCACAGTCTGCCACCTCGGGCTCCTGATGCTGTGCAGAGCCAGGAGTTGAGCTCAGACTCTTCTCCCTGTTGGATTTGGCCTGTCCCTGTTCTTTTCCTGCCCGCTGTGTTACCCCGCTGGCTGCTGGTGCCAAGGCAGCCTGGACATTCTGACGTGGTGAATGCCTCGGGCATCTGTGCCCCAGCAGGGAGGCAGAGGAAAGGAACCAGAGCCCCCAGCCCCAGCGAGCCCATGGCAGCAGCCAGCCCCTCACAGCCAGCACCCAGGGATCAAATCGGGGCTCCCCTGCAGATGTCACAGCATTGCAGGGCTCCAACCCTGGCTGGATACCCTGCTCCAGCACCAGCTCCTGTGTTTGGCACCTCAGATGCATTCCTGAGATGGACAGGACAGGAAGGGGCTTCCCCACTCAGAGCCACTCAGCTCAGAACCATGGGGTGCATCTGCTGTGCGAGTGGGAAGGTCCTGTCTGTGCCACGTCCCTGGGACAGCTCAGCCCCGTGACTCAGGGCTGTGGGAGATGCAAGGAGTGAAAGTGCAGCCCTCAGGGTCCCTGAGGATGGGGGGGACAGGTTGCACAAGACTCCTCATGGACACCCTGGTGTGCAGAGGCAGTGTGAGAGCATCTTTCCTGGCACACAGGAGCGTGTGCCCCTGGAGGGTGCACGGATGGGCACAGGGCTGTCCATCACCACTCCGAAATAGCTCCGTGGGTGTAATGGCTGGTTGTAATTGCAGTTTTGGAGGCAGGTCTCCGAGGGGCACTTAGCCCTGGCTCCTCTCTAGCTGCTTCTGTTTTTAGTTGTTTGAATCCACCCCGGAGCAGTAAATTGCAGTGTGCTGGGGCCACGGGGAGTGGGGATGGTGCCCAGTGCCCGGCAGGAGCCAGAGACCCACCCTGCCCGAGCTGCCATCCTCCAGAGCAAATGGTTTCCTGTTGGGATTTATATAAAAGCTGTATAAACACGGAAAAGAGCCGTGCTGTTGTTTGCACAGGTAGGAGCGCTCTCCCCACTTCCTTGCCTCCTTCCCGTGTGGACACCAAGGAGTTATGAGGGCAGGTGTGTTGGGGGTTCCCCAGCCTCCCCTTTTCCCTTGGGAAGGAGGAAGAGGTCTGTGCTGCCTCTTCAGCATCTCTGAGCACTAAGATTCCCCCGGGTGGTGCTGAACCTGTCCAGGAGGAGCAGGCAGGATGCGTTCCAGTCCTGCTGCCCTCCAGCAAAGCCATGGCTGCTGTGCTCTCCCTCACTGCCCTGGGAAGCTGACCATCTCTGTGTGCTCTTGCTGGATCCTGGCACCCTTCCTTCTGTTCCTCCCTTCCTCCTTCCCAGTGACCCTCTCAGCCACGGGACAGCTCTGTGCTGCCGAGCGATCCCTACGCCATGGAAATATCCTGCTGTCAAGCCCCTGAATCAGCTGGAAGGCACCCGCTCCGAGGTGTATCTGGAGAAGGGCTCTGCTGTGTGCGAGCCAGCACTGACTCATTTTTCAGGAACTGGAGGCACTGGGCTCTCCTCCATCCCTCCATCCCTCCCCTCGGCGCGGGGCCGGCTCGGGAGGCCCACGCAGACGCTCCGCATTAGGGCATGTTCCGGGGAGCATGTGCTGTCGATAAACAAAGCCACTGAGAGACAGAAAATAATTTCCAGAAATACCAAAGACTTTTTTTTTTCCCCCCCCTCAAAGAATTCTGCCTCCCCTTTCCAAACCCTGATAAATCCTGAACATTCAATAACTATTTCCAAGCACTAGCTGGTGCCTGGGAGCGCTGGTGTTGGAGATAACACCAGTGTTTGCTGGGTGCCCTTTTCCCTGCCTGCCTCCTTGTGTCAATAGTTTGGGTCCCAAATATTCCTGTGCCAGCCAGAGCAGTTGGGCAGGAAGGAGGCAGCTGGAGACCCCACAACTACACCCCAGCTGGGCTTCCTTTGGGTGCAGAGGCTCTTTGGAGGATCCAAACCCTCTGGGGCTTGTGGCTGCTCAGCCCATCCCTGGGGAAAAGCCAGGCCACGGGGAACGCAGGGTCTCACACTGGAGCAGCAGAAGCCAGAGCTCGATGGACCGAGTGCGTGGGGAGGATGAGTAGCAGTTTATTACTCACTACGATTATTACTCACTGTTTTTAACAGTGTGTACTTCAGCCTGACGCCTTTCGGCGAAGGGAAGCGCCTGTTCCCGCGGCAGGTCGGGCACAGCGCAGCACGCGGCGGCGGGGACAGCAACCGGGTGAGCTTGGGATGCTCGACAGGGGCTGAGGGGCCTGGAGGCACAGCTGTACCCCGGGAGGTGCCTCGGGGAAGGGTTTGTGGGATGGTGTTGTCCTGTCCGCATCCTGGTCCTGGTAACTGTCCCGGTGCTCCCGCTGCCAGCGGCGCCCTGGCCGGGGCCGCGCGCGTTGTGCAATGGCTGGGCAGGATCTCCCCGGCAGAGCCCGGCGGGACCATCAGCCATGGCCAGCGTCGGGACCTCGTCCCGGGCTGCTGCCGAGGTGCAGATGTGGCGCGGGGGTGGAGCACAGGGGCTTGTTCCCATCCGCACGGCTCGGAGCAGTTGGCCGGGGGCGGCTGGGTTCGGGCTCCAGCGTCCCCCTGGAACGTGTCTTGGAAGGGCTCCACGCTCCTGGCATGGAGAGAAGGAGGGATGGTCGGAGGGAAGGAGGAATGAGGGCCATGGAGGGCACGCCCCCACAGCACCCTGAGGCAGGATCAGGCTCTGCTGGGCTGCCCTGTGTCAGAAGCCAGCTCAGGAGCTGCCCTGCACGGAGCAGTCCCCTGGAAAAGGATGGGGACCTGAGGGGATGGGTGGGCTGGAGAGCCCAGCGTGAGAGCTGGCAGGGACGAGAGCGAGTTGCAGAGCTGGCCCTGGATGCCGGGGGATTTCTCCCCACACAGCCACTTCAAAAACAGCTGTTGGTGGAAAGAGATGGGCTGCAGCTGGCTGACCCTCTGGCTCCAGGAAGGCCTCTCCAAGGGAGTGCCTGCTGTGTGCCCTATGGATCCTTTAGGGAATGGCGGGGGCTGGAGTTTGCAGTGAGAGCTGCTGTGCTAGGGGTGGCACAGACAACATGAGATTCTGCTCTGGATAGGGGATTTCCCTCAGTGAAGCCATGGGTTAGCAACACCTGACAAAGTGCAGGAGGAGGAGAGCAGGAATCTCCCTTTCTTTAACTGACGTTAATGTTTCTCTCACCGTTCTGGGAAATCTTTTTACATTCGGTTCTGCTTCGCCAGCGGTTTCTCTCTTGACACATCAGCGCTTTTACACAGGGAAACATAACCCTGCCAGTCAGTGCCAGGTCATGTCAGGCTGCTGAGGGGTCTGTGGAGACGTGCCACCGAAGTTTGGGGACATCCCTTGACCCAGGGACATGCTGCTGTCTGGGCTGGATGCGGGACAAACACCGCCTGTGATGGCAGCTGCACACACCGTGCACTGGATGGTGGGATGTGGGGGAGCTGGCCCTGCCTGACTCTTCTTTCCTCCTTCACAGCTTGTAGGGGCTGCCAGCCCTGCGGAGACCCCCCTGTGCCCGCCCGGGGCCCCCATGGAGTGGCAGTTGCGGAGCCCAGTCGCCGAGCAGTAGCCGCAGCAGTGGGATGTGGACCTGGCGGTGCCTCTTCCTTTGGGCTGTGCTGGTCGCAGCCGCGCTCTCCGCTGCCCGGCCGGCCCCCACCCTGCCCGAGCAAGGTAAGAGCATGGCTCCCACTCCCTCGTCCTTTGTGTTCCTCGTGGGCCACACGAGCTGCTCTTCCCTGCGGCAGAGGCTGGTGTGTGCTCCAGCTGTGTCCCCAGTGCCACCTGTGGTGTCACCCGGCTGCCTTGGGAGTTGGTGCCTCTGGGGACATGGCACATGTTGTTCCCAGAGTGGTTTGTGTGGGCACAAAAGTGGGTGTGTGGCTCCAGCAGTGCCTGGGGACGTTTTGCCACGAGAAAAATTGTGGCAAACCCTGACGCGTTGGTTTGCAGGAGGGTGCAGAGCCCTGGGGGCTGTGTCCCCTGCTGGGATCACTCTGTGTGACAGCACTGTCACCCCTGTGATGATCTGTAACCTGGAGTGTGTATGTGTGTGTGAGGCTGCTCCCACCCTGTTGGCCCCACTGGGGTGACCCTGGGCTCATAGTGGTGATGGAGGTTTGGGCGCAGGGTGCTGGTTCAGCTTTTGCCAGCTGGCAGTGCTAGGGATGAATGCAGCCTGCAGAAACCCTCGGGATGCTCCGGTGTTGCTCCCAGCTGGGAGTGCTCAAAGTTGGGACTGGCTCATGTGATTTGTGCAGGCCAAATCTCTGCTCCGTGGGGCTGGGGAGTGCAGTCCCTAACCAGGACACCCCCTCCCTTGTTATCGTTGCTGTCCCCCGGGAGCAGGGCTGGTGGCAGTTTCCAGGGGGGTGCTCCTGCCTCAGCCTGGCTCAGCTCTGCAGTGTGGGGGCACCCCAAGGCTCAGGGATGGGCCAAGTGGGTCGCCTGGCCCTGGGCAGAGCCGGCCCTGGCAGAGAGCCCCGCGCCGGCGCCTCGGAGCCTCGGCCCTCGGCGAGGCAGAGAATAACCAGAGCCGGCAGCGGCACTTCGACTCGCTCCTTTTGGTTCTAATTACCCAAGAATGTCTGCTCTGTGGGCACTGCTCTGCTTTTTAAGACTCGCTCCCCCTTCCCCCTTCCTCCCAGCAGAACCCTGGGAGGCAGATTGCCGGTGTGGCCGGCATGGGCACGGTGCTGTGAGGTGCCCCGGGGTCCCCTCAGGGCTCGGGGTGGGAGCTGGCAGCCAGCCAGTGACCCCTGTGCAGCTGCACCAGCCCCGGGGGAGATGCCTGGGTGATGCCCTTGGCTGCCAGGGTTGGCTTCTCTGACTGGAGCAGCAGGTACCCTGGTGACAGGTCACACCCTGTGAGGTGACACCCCAGGAGACAGCCGGAGCCATGCGTGCTCCCTGGGGAGCTGCAGCTCTGGAGAGGAGCCTGGGCAGAGCTTTACTCACAGGGAAGTGAAGTGAAGCCCATTGCTGAGATTTTTCCACTGGCGTGCCTGCTCCCCGCATCTGTAAACAATGCGGTTGACAGTGGTAAACATGTTTTTCTCGGGAGATTGCTCTTCCTGGAAGAGGTTTCCTGGCAGTGTTTGGGGTAAGGATGGCTCTGTGCTGCCGGGAGAGCACCACCTGCAGCCCCAACCCCGGCTGTGGCACTGAGAAAAGTGTTGGGGTGTTCAGGTTGAGGGGAGTTGACGGAGCATAGGTGAATTTTGGGGTGCATGAGGAGCCCTGCAGCTCCCGGAGGGTTTGGGAGCCGCGTCAGGCGGTGGCAGTGGAGGAGGAGAGGTTGGAGAGGAGGGAGCTGGTTCCTCGCCAGCCTCATGCCAGGGCTAACAATAACCTCTGGAAACGTTTCCCGACACGGTTCTCACCAGGGCTGCCCAATTAGTGCCACAGCGGGAGCCCGGCTGGGGCAGAATCCGTCCCTTGGCTCCAGAGCCGACTGGTGGGAACAAAATGTTCCCAGCAGGACGTGTGGGATGGGAAGAGCCAGTGCTGGGCCAGGAGCTGCAGCCAGGGCTGAGCCACCAGCATCTCTCAGGGGCAGGCTCCGACCCAGCCCCAGGGATTTTGGGGTCCCCAGGGGTGTGGATGGGGTTCAGCTGCCATGCTGAGGGCCATGGTGGCCTGGGGGCCAAGGTCTCTGTGCTTCCCCCCTGACTCAGGAGCATCCCCCATCACGCCGGGGGCAGCAGCACCATGCTCAGTCCCTCAGTGGTGGAGGCAGCAGCTTTCCCGGACTTTGTTCTGCATGTTTATGGGGTTTCAGTTTACTCCCGGTTCTGAGGCAGCTAAGCTCCCTTCTCAGGGAGGAGTAATCCCCCGCGGCCGGCCAGCGGCCTGGCCTCACGTGGAGGGGGGTTCAGCACTGGCCCCCCTCTCCCTGTGGTGTGGGAGGGAGTTTGGGAGCTCTGCTTGTCAGGGGCTCCCTCCCAGTACCAAAAAATCTGGAGCAAATAAAACATTAACAGGCATTTACTGCGTTTTATAGTTACCTAAATTTGGAGGTGGTGAAAAAACCCTGGTTAAGGGGAAAAGCCAAGAAATTTCCATGCGCAGCCTCTGTCCCTCCCTCGCACAAAGCCGCTCTTTGTCTCCAGGTTAAATAGAAACCTGCAGAAAATTGCCAAGGTTTTTTTTTTTCTCCCCCTCTCTCCTTGTCTGCCATTGTCCCAGCCGCTGCTCAGGCATCTCCTCGCAGGGGGCTGCCTTGGCCCTGCAGATTGTCCTGGGGCAGGGGGGTCCTGCCTTGGGCAGCTGCTTTTGGGACACACTGCACCCCAAACTGCCCCAGTGCAGCAGACACTCCCCCGGGGGATGTGTTTGCACTCCAAAGCACAGGGGGTTGGGCTGCAGCCCCCTCCCCATGGGGCAGGGGCGGGGGTCTGCCCCATTTCCCAGGGCTGCTGCCTGCCCAGCTGGCCACAGGCTTAACCCCCTCCCCGGCCATCTGCGGGGCCAGCAGGGGCTCTGGCTCTCGGGGCTTTGTTGTCCCCAGCTCGCCCAGGGGGTCTTGTCCCCAGCTCGTCCAGGGGGTCTTGCTCTGGACCCTGCAGGAGCCAGCAGTCGGGGCAGGCAATGTGCTCAGCCCAGGTAGTTTGGGGGAGCCCACGAGGGTTTTTGGCTTGTCCCCAGTGCTGACCCTCGGCTCTGTCCCCCTCCCCGTTTCCCTGTGCCCCCTTGTTCTTGGAGCTCTAGGTGTCTCCCCCCCAGTGCCTCGGGGAGCCCAGGGGATCCCTTTTGGAGTAGCTGACTCCTTGCTGGAGCCCCGCAAGCAGCCCAGTGATTCCCTGCCAAGCCTGCAGCCTCCTGCTTTTCTGCTGTTGATGGCAGCAGCCCAGGAGTGTTCCCGGAGCTCGGGGGGCCCAGCAGCACCCCCAGACCCCTTTGCTCAGTCCAGTCCCGGCTGTGTCCTCCAGGGCATCGCCGCCATCCCCTCCCAGCCTGCCGGGCCGGCATTGTTCCCTCCTCCCGCCTTTCCACTCGGATGCTGTCACTCCAGCCTTTAATTGAGCAGCAAAAAAAAACAAATAAGAGTTGTACTCTGCCAGAGCCTGGGCTGTGGAGCTGCCCCGGGGGGAGCAGGAGGGTCCCCGAGTGGGGAGCCCCCCGTGTGTGCAGGAGGGAGGTGGGCACAGGAACATGCACTCGCTTCCAGCAGAGAGCCAGGATGGGCAAAGCCAGCCAAAAACTGCGGCTTGGGGTGTTGTCTTGTGACCCCATGGCCGGGGGGAGCCGATGGAGAGGGGTCTGTGCCCCAAGCCGCTGCCTCCAGCGCTCTGAGCGGGGCCGGGGGGAAGGGGTGGGTTTGTCCTGACAGCTTTTAAACTCCCAACGCGCCTGTTAATTAAGTGCTGCTTCATTTGCGGTGCAGGCTGGGAGAGCCGGAGAGCCTGGAGCGGGACATAAATCCCTTCTCCCTGCGGAGGGTGTGGAGCAGCCGGGCTGGCTCGGGCAGCAGGAGCTGGGGGTGCCCTGAGTGCCTTGTGATGCTCATCTGCTGGCATCTCCCTGCTGCAGCCTTTCCCTGCATCCAGGGACACGCAGGGATGCTGCACCTCGGGCCGTGCCCCCGGCACAGCCCGGCCTGGGGGGACGCGGAGCTGTTTAAATCAAAAAAGAAGCCAATCCCCACGTCCCCGGTGAGCGCTTCCTGTTGGGATTAGTGGGGCTGCCGGGCATGTGTGTGCTTTTTCTTCAGGAAATACCTTCGGAAAGCCCCGCTGGGGTCTCCAGGGCAACCGGCGCCTGCGGCTCCGCGCCCCCCGCCCGCATTGTCCCCGCGCCGCTTTGTTGGCCCCTTTATTGCCATCGCCACCATCGCCACAGCCAGCGCGGCCTGTGGCTTTCTGTGCTTGCAGGGTGCAGCCCGGGCTCCCCGCCGTGTGTGCCCAGCCTGGGGGCACAGTGAGCACGGGCAGCTCCTGTCTCAGGGCTGCCCCTGTCCCTGCTGTCCCCGGGGAGCTGGTGACAGTTGTGTGCGCTTGGTGACACTCTCCATCTGGCCCCAGGGCTCGGCTCCGCTCCCGGTTCCATTTCAAAGCTGGAACAAAGTAATAAACCCACGGCTGCGCAGCTTCTGGGGGTGCCCACGGAGGCACCGTGGGCTGGAGCTGCCCCTTGCCTCCCTGGGGACCTTGGGGTTCCCCGTGGGCATGAGCCCTCCTGTCCCCTGGGATGGACGGGGCTGTGGGACTGGTGTTGCTGTGCTCTGCTCCCTGTTTGCTCAAAGCCCTGCTGCTCCCAGCTGAGGTGAGGACTCCCACTGACCGACCTTTGTGCAGTGCTGGGAGCAGCCGGAGCCTCAGGGATGGGAGACAAGTGTTGGTCTGGCTGAGGAACCTCTGGAGAGGTGCCCCTGTGGGCCTGGCTCGTGCCCATGGCGAGGCTGTGCTGTGGGGGTCTGCCGTGGGGCTGTGCTTGAAGGTACAGGAAAGCAGAGGGGGATGAGACAGGGAGGTATCAGGCTAATGAGACCAGCAATCATGAACCAAAGTGGAGGCCACGCCAGTGCCACGGCTCACACCAGCAGCTCTCAGTGCCCCCGGTGCCATCTGTGCCATGCCAGTCCCACCGAGAGGCTGAGCAAGCCTGGCCATGCTCATTAGCTTGTGAGTTCCTTCTTGGGCCATTCCCACCAGGCCATGTTTTCCACCTTATCCCAAGTGCCAGAGGAGTGCCATGGGTGACCAAGGGCAGCCCCACTGTGCCCTCTGCTCCCCTCTCATGCCATGGGTGACCAAGGGCAGCCCCACTGTGCCCTCTGCTCCCCTCTCATGCCATGGGTGACCAAGGGCAGCCCCACTGTGCCCTCTGCTCCCCTCTCATGCCATGGGTGACCAAGGGCAGCCCCACTGTGCCCTCTGCTCCCCTCTCATGCCATGGGTGACCAAGGGCAGCCACACTATGCCCTCTGCTCCCCTCTCTGTCCATCACCTTGGCACCTCCGTGCCCCAGTCATGCTGCTGGTGCAAACCAGCCCCTGGCTCAGTGGGGCTGGAGGGAGCTGGAAGCTTTGGGAGGGGATCTGGCTCCACACCCAAGGGTCTGAAGGAGCAGTGGCACTTCCATGGTGTTCCCAAGGACCTGTGGCCATTGGAAAGGGACACTCCTGAACCTGGAGTGCTGCCTTCTCAAGCTCTGGCATCAGGCTGGGGTCTCCTGAGCTTTCCCCTGCTCCAAAGGCCTTTTCCATCCCCAGGAGCCTCCCCACAGTGCACAGGTGTGGGGTGCTGGTGGAGCTCCAGGCTGGGACCCAAGGGTCTGAAGGAGCAGTGGCACTTCCATGGTGTTCCCAAGGACCTGTGGCCATTGGAAAGGGACACTCCTGAACCTGGAGTGCTGCCTTCTCAAGCTCTGGCATCAGGCTGGGGTCTCCTGAGCTTTCCCCTGCTCCAAAGGCCTTTTCCATCCCCAGGAGCCTTCCCCACAGTGCACAGGTGTGGGGTGCTGGTGGAGCTTCATCACACATCCCAAAGTGGGAGTGACCATCCCACTTTCCCTGCAGGGTTGTTCTGTCCCATAGGGAACTTTGCTGATGCCTGGGAAGGGGCAGAGCTGGGAGGCGGATAAGAGCAGCTATGACACTCCTGAACCTGGAGTGCTGCCTTCTCAAGCTCTGGCATCAGGCTGGGGTCTCCTGAGCTTTCCCCTGCTCCAAAGGCCTTTTCCATCCCCAGGAGCCTTCCCCACAGTGCACAGGTGTGGGGTGCTGGTGGAGCTTCATCACACATCCCAAAGTGGGAGTGGCCATCCCACTTTCCCTGCAGGGTTGTTCTGTTCCATAGGGAAGTTTGCTGATGCATGGGAAGGGGCAGAGCTGGGAGCCAGATAAGAGCAGCTACGGCTGCAGCACTGGGCTCATGCTGGTTTGGGTTTCATGGCTGTTTGTTGCCCACTGACCTTGCTCTGTGTGAGGAGGGAGTGGGGATGGGCAGGAGGATGTGGTGTTGCCCAGCCCCGGGGGTTCAGGGGGACAGGATGGGATGTCACTGCTTTGTGAGCCTTCGGACATGCCTGTGACTGATCGCTTGGAACACAAACCAGAGCTGTGAGAAATGCCTGTCCTGTGGGAGAAAACCAGGGGAAAACACGATTGGAAAGCAAGACCCTTCCCCACCACCAAAGGAGCTCCCATCGGTCTTCTCCTTCCACATTAAAATGTTTTGTAACTTCTCACGGATGAACTGGAGCCCTGGCGTTGGTGTTACAGCAACTGAGGAAAGGGAATTCTGCCCCATCCCGCTGTTTTCCTTCAAGTGCTGAGCAAAGGAAAGAGGAGAAACTCTGGAGCTGCTCATGAATGTTTCTCCCATGAAGCTTCTCATCAGTCCAAGGCAAAGAGAAGTGGCCAGAAAGTGAAGTGCAGGTCGCGGTGCGGTGAATCAGAGTTCTGGAGGGCCGAGGTTTCATTTTTGGCTGTACAGAGTGGCTGTGGGGAGCAGGGAGGAGCAGGGAGGAGTGAGGCCTCGCTGCTGGTCCTGGTCCTGTGCTGCCTGCATGCCCTGGCTCCTCTGTGGGGCGTTTTGTGCCAGCAGAGACCCTGTGCCACTGCACTGGCCCAGGGCGAGCTGCTCGGTGCTGTTCAGGGCACACGTGCAGAGCAGGGAGCAGAGGTTGTTCTTGTCTGGCTCACTGGGCACTCAGAAATCCTGGGGGGCTCAGCCCTCGAGCTGCAGATCAGCTGAAGCTTCAACGTCTCCTGGCTGGTTCTGCTGTGTGTATTGGGATTTTCCAGCCCCTGAGAGGACTGCAGCAGTGTCCTGTGCCCCTTCGTGCTGCTCCCACAGCATCCCGATGGCATCCAGCTGGCCAAAACCACACATCTTCAGGGAGAAGGCAGAGGTCAAGGGGTGCCTACCTGAAGAGTTGGGCTCTGGAGCTGTGCCCACCAACCTGTAGAGCTCAGTGTAGGATGATGATCACACTGCATCCACCCACATCATCACAGGGAGCCTCTGCAGAGCTGCAGCCGCCTGGACCCTTCCGTGGGCTGTGGAATTTGAAGAGGTGATTTGAAACCCAGCGTCTTCCCCAAGCCTGGCACCAGGAGAGCTGCTCGTGCAGCACCCACCGTGGAGGGCAGGACTCGAGGACAGAGCCCTGGACACTTCAGGGCTGGCAGAGATGAGATTGTGTCACAGCAGGATGGAGAGAAAGGATCTTTGTGCTGCTCACACAAGCGTCACCTCGGGGAGCTCGGCTCCCCTGCCTGGATGCTGCGGATGGGAACGCCGTGGCCTGTCTGGCCTGAGCTCCCTGGGCTCACCTGTCCCCCCTGCTCCCTGCCTGCTGTCCTGCCCTTTCACCCCTGCAGTGCCCTGCTCTAACCAGGGTGGGGGTCCTGGTGGCATGGGGACCCTGGCCTGCTTTGCTGGCTGCCCGCTTGTGGTGGTAGGGATCCCCAGACCCCTGCGAGGTGGCAGAGCCGTGCAGGGATTTGGGATGCTTCTGGCAGAGGCTGGATCCTGCCATACAGCAGCACTGAGGTGTCACTGTTGCCTGTTTCTCCCCTGTTGGGAAGCCCCTGCCCTGTCAAGCTCATTAAGAGCCGAGAAGGGTGAGGGCTGTGGAGCTGCCCGGGCTCCAAGCAGGTGCTGCTGCAGAGGGAAGCACTTGGTGCTGCTTGGGGAGCTCGCAGCCTCTGCCTCTGCTCTGCTCTGCTGCTGCCGTGGGCTCTCTGGGTGCTGGGGTCCCTGGTGCTACAGTGGGAGCATCCCAGCAGTGGGAGCATCCGGTGGGAATATCCCAGAAGTGGGAGCATCCCAGCAGTGGGAACACTCTGCTGCTGCCGTGGGCTCTGTCCCCTGGGTGCTGGGGTCCCTGGTGCTACAGTGGGAGCATCCCAGCAGTGGGAGCATCCGGTGGGAATATCCCAGAAGTGGGAGCATCCCAGTAGTGGGAGCATCCCAGCAGCAGTAATATCCCAGCAGTGGGAGCATCCTAGCAGTGGGAACGTTCCAGCAGTGGGAGCATCCTAGCAGCAGTAATATCCCAGCAGTGGGAGCATCCTAGCAGTGGGAACGTTCCAGCAGTGGGAGCATCCTAGCAGTAGTAATATCCCATCAGTGGGAGCATCCCAGCAGTGAGAGCATCCTAGCAGTGGGAACGTCCCAGCAGTGGGAGCATCCCAGCAGCAGTAATATCCCAGCAGTGGGAACGTCCCAGCAGTGGGAGCATCCCAGCAGTGCATGTCGCCTCATTAACCAGGTAGCAGCAGCAGCAGCAGCAGCAGCATGGTTTTTCTTTGGTCTCTTCCTTTTCTCCTTTTTTTTTTTCTCTTCTTCTCTCCCCTAACTCCTCCAGCTCTGCCCAAAGCAAAAATCGAAGTGGAGTCGTACTCGGCCCACCCCGGTGAGCTCCTCCAGCTGCGCTGCCGGCTGCGGGATGACGTCCAGAGCATCAACTGGGTGCGTGACGGCATCCAGCTGGCCGAGAACAACCGCACACGCATCACCGGGGACGAGGTAGAGGTCAGGGACGTGGTGCCCGAGGACTCGGGGCTCTATGCCTGCATGACCAACAGCCCCTCGGGGAGCGAGACCACCTACTTCTCCGTGAACATCTCAGGTTTGTAGCAGCCCCGGCTGTGCAGGGACGGGGCAGCCGCGGGGCCGGGCTGTGAAGCGAGGAGCAGGCTGCCTCTGCACACCTCTGCACACCTCTGCACACCCCTGCACACCCCTGCAGGCCCCTGCACACACGCTGGTCATGCACAGTGAGTTCAGGGCTGACCTGCACCTTGCAGGGGGGCTCTATGCCTGCATGACCAACAGCCCCTCGGGGAGCGAGACCACCTACTTCTCCGTGAACATCTCAGGTTTGTAGCAGCCCCGGCTGTGCAGGGACGGGGCAGCCGCGGGGCCGGGCTGTGAAGCGAGGAGCAGGCTGCCTCTGCACACCTCTGCACACCTCTGCACACCCCTGCACACCCCTGCAGGCCCCTGCACACACGCTGGTCATGCACAGTGAGTTCATTGCTGACCTGCACCTTGCGATGCCCAGAAGAGTTTCCAGTGTGGTGCTGTGGCGTTGTGGGCACTCAGTGCGGGGAGAAGCAGCCAGAAATCATCTCACGTTTATCTGAGCGGGTGGGAGGCTGCAGGGCTGCCCCAGAAGGGGCACGTGCTGGGTGGGAGCTGTGGTCTGCAGTGGTGTTGATGGAGTGTGAGGCTGGAGAGGGAGGAATGCTCGAGGTGGGGACATGTCTGTGCTCACGGGTCTTGGCTGCCACCCCAGGGGTGTTGGTGGCACCAGACATGGGGTGAGGAGCTCTGAAGTCACCGCTGACAGCAAATCTCTTCACAATGGCTGCAGGCACTGGGATGGTGGGCTGCCAGCCCTGGCTGTGCTGGGGATTGTGTGGAGTATTTCCCTGGATCCCCACGTCCCTGCTGGGCACCAGCACCGCCCTGCCCTCCCACCTCACCAGGCACAGCCCCCACCACCCACCCACCCACCGTGCTCCAGGCCCACCAGCCACAAAGCTCCCCTCACACACAGGAACTCAGCAGGGCTCTTGCCTCTCTTGCAGACGCTCTCCCCTCTGCAGAGGATGATGATGATGAAGATGATTCCTCGTCGGAGGAGAAGGAGGCGGATAACACCAAGCCGAACCGTACGTGCGCGCTGGGCTTGCCCTCGGGGCTGCCCTGTGGCCAGGCAGGGGGAGGCTGGGTGCACACAGGCATCACCCAGGGATTGGGCAAGCAGCCCAGGGCACCTGGCAGTGGCGAGGGCACAGTGGGGAGAGCAGGGCTGGGTGCAGCAGCTGGGTCAGAGCAAGGGGCTGTGCCAGCACGGCTGCACTGGGGTCACTGCTGGTACATCCAGCCCACAGGGAAGGGGCTGCTCTGTCTCGTGGGTGATGCCCCGTGTCCCAGAGCTCCCCTCCCTGCTTTAGCTGGCCTTGGCTGCAGGCATCTCTCCTGATTCCTGTCTCAGCCCTGCTCTGGGCATCCTTGGGTTGCTCTGGGAGCAGGAGGCTGCTGGGTTTGGCCGTGCTGAGCCCTCCCTCTGCTCCCCAGAGGCCATCGCTCCCTACTGGACCTATCCTGAGAAGATGGAGAAGAAGCTCCACGCTGTCCCTGCTGCCAAAACAGTGAAATTCAAATGTCCATCGAGCGGGACACCCAACCCCACCCTGCGCTGGCTGAAGAACGGCAAAGAGTTCAAACCTGACCACCGCATCGGGGGGTACAAGGTACAGCTGGGGCACTGGGGGACAGCCCCCAGCTCTGTGCAGGGCTGGGGGCTCCTGGGGAGGGGCAGCACTGGGACAGGGCTCTGCAGCTGGACAGGCACCGAGCCCCCATCCCCAGCACCCCAGCAGGGCAGATGGGCCCCTGTGACATTGCTGCTTGGGAGTGGCCCTAGGCAGTGACCTGCTTCTGGGTCATGTTTGTACCAGCTCAGCCCTGGGGGAGGGGGCTTGTGCCGAGGAGCCACCTCCTCCTAATCCCCCGCCAAGGAGAGGGGCCCGGGCAAGGAGAGGGGTCTGGGCATCCCTGGGGCTGGAGGAGCCCCTCCATGCCTGGCAGTGCTTGGTGGGGGTGCTCCAGGCCATGTTTGGGGCCCATATTGGCTCCCTGAGCTGGGGAGGAGCTGGGTGCTGCTTCCCCAGCACCCACAGCAGAGCCAGGCTGCAGATGGCACCTGGGTGGGGTGGCAGCTTGGCTTTCCCCTTCTCACAGCTCCAGACCAGCACCCCTGAGTTCCTTTTCTCCCCAGGGGAGGGGATGATCAGCAGGAGGGCAGCACTGTCCCCTTTTGCCATCTCTTTGTTTTTGCAGCCTGCCTGGGGCTCAGAGCCCTCTGTGTCTCCCAGGATGGGAGCCCTGGGGGCTCTGGGGCCACCACCACCACGGTGTCACATGCCACGTGTCACAAGCGTGGCCCTGCATGCCAGGGCTCCTGCCAGCAGTCTGGGGCAGCAGCAGGAATGCAGCCAGGTCACAGCTTCCAGCTCTGTGTGTCCTGGAGGGACACAGGCTCACCCAGGACATGGCTCACGGGTGGGGAGGACAGGGGCTGCTGGCAGCTGTGACAGCACAGTGCCCCAGCTAGCCAGCAGGGCTGAAATGCAGGACTGTGGAAATAACCAGTTTCCAGCTGGGCTCAAGGAGGGTTTGCCATGAGGAGCCACAGCTGGAGCTGGCAGTGACAGGGCTGGCTCTTGGAGAGCCCTGGGGCCAGAGGGCCCTGCTCTTCCCAGCAGGGCCACTGAGACTCTCCCAGAGGAGATGCAGTGGGTCAGCAGCACCCAGAGAGTGCCCTGGGTGCAGGACACCAGGCTGCAGCTGCCCACTGCCCAGCACAGACCCACAGGCCATGGGCAGCAGTGGGGTCTGACCCCCAGGGCCAGCCAGGGAGGCAGCTCTTGCAGGAGGAGTAGTGCTGGTCTGTTCCCTGCACACACAGGGGCCACCAGGGAGGGGTGTCCCCCCACACCAAGCAAGCCCATCGTGCTTGGCCAACATCTGCTGCTCAGCACAGCTGGCTCCGTGGCTCCTGTCCCTCCTGGGACAGCCGGCAGCAATTACAGCCCCTGTGTAGGGAAGAGAAAGGTGACCTCAAAGGGAGATTTATGTCCTGCCCGTGCCAGGGGCTGAAGCAGCTCTGAGATGAGCAGGGCCTGGGGCTCATGTGTGCTGCACATAACTGGCTCTGTGCTCCCCGTGCCCCCAGGTCCGCCAGGCAACCTGGAGCATCATCATGGACTCGGTGGTGCCATCTGATAAGGGCAACTACACCTGCATCGTGGAGAACAAGTATGGCAGCATCAACCACACCTACCAGCTGGATGTCGTGGGTGAGTGCAGGGCACGGGGCTCACCCCACACCATCCTCCCCCTCAGCCTTCCCAAGCAGCAGTGGCTGCTGCATCCTGGAGGGATGGGTGGGTTGGGGCTTGCCCACCATCCCTGTGGCCATCTCCCATCCCTGAGGCCATCTCCCACCCCCCTGGCCTCCTGCCCTGGTGTGCACGTCTGCAGCACAGCAAGGCAGAGAGAGTTTCGCCCCACCCTGTTCTGGGAGTTTTTAATTGTGGTGAAAATAATTTCATAGACCGGACAGAAACTTTTTCTAATCGCCTTATTAGCCATAATTCCCAGCTGGGAAGGCTGGTCTGAGCAGTTCCACATGTGGAGCTGCTCTAAATGCCAGTAAATGAACCATTAAAAATGTGATTTAATTTGATTACACTGAGCAAACTGAAGGGAACAGTCAGCGAGGTGAACAAAGGGGTTTGTTAATGCTGACTCACCACAGTGGCAGCCACTTTGTTAACAGCCAGGGCCCTCCATAGGTTTGTCTGACCTCTGACCCTGCCCAATAGGTGCGATGTCCCTGTCCCCACAGCGGGGTTTCACCTGTCCCCCATCCTGCATGCTGTCACCCCGCTGCAGGCAGGCTCTGGGGATGGGAAGGGGACTCCAATGCTGCGTTGGTTGCATTGGTGCCCACCTCAGTCAGGGGGCAGGGTGCACCCCAGACCCCGCTGTAAGGTGCCCCCTGCCCTGGTCCCGCAGAGCGCTCCCCACACCGGCCCATCCTGCAGGCAGGGCTGCCTGCCAACAAGACAGTGGCCCTGGGCAGCAACGTGGAGTTTGTCTGCAAGGTCTACAGCGACCCTCAGCCCCACATCCAGTGGCTGAAGCACATCGAGGTGAACGGCAGCAAGATCGGCCCCGACAACCTGCCCTACGTGCAGATCCTGAAGGTAAAGCCACACTCTGGGTGCTCCCAGCCTCAACGCAGCTTCCCTGGGCCTGGGGTAGGAGCCAGGCAGCCACAAGAGTCCCCTGGGGCTGGGCACCACTGGCCTGGGGGCGGCTGGAGCCCAGAGCCATCGCCAGCCCGCGGGCAGGGAGCAGGGAGGGCTGTGTGTGCCAGCTGTGTGCTGGCTCTGCGGTGCCTTTGCAGCCCTGAGGGCACAGAGCACGGGGCTGGCTGGGCTGGCCGGGCACTGAGCACAGCGCTGGGGCTGGGAGCTGAGCCCTGGATCATCCCAGGGAGAGCAGCTCCCTCTGCACCCACCCAGCAGTGCCACTCAGCTGGCCGCATCCCTCCTGTGGCAGGAGGTCACACTGGGTTTTAAGGATCCCTTCCAGCCCGTTCTGTGATTCCATGCAGCCATCCCAGCTGCGCTCCTGACCGCTGGGAAGCGGCAGGAGCAGAGTTACACCCCCATCCCTGCCTGCTCCTTCCTGCTGTGCCCCCCTGTGTCCCTGCCACCCCCTGTGGGTGTGGGGGGAGCAGCTCCTGCGCTGGCAGAGCCGGCGCCAGCCCTCAGGGCGCTGTGCTTCCTGGGCACATCCGTGTGACTGCGTGTTGTTGGTCTGTTCCAGCACTCGGGGATTAATAGCTCTGATGCGGAGGTGCTGACCCTGTATAATGTGACAGAGGCGGAGAGCGGGGAGTATGTTTGTAAGGTTTCCAATTATATTGGCGAGGCCAACCAGTCTGCGTGGCTCACAGTCACCAGGCCCCTGGCCACAGGTAACCGGAAGAATGCCTGGCGGTGGAAGACAAAACTCTGGGCTCTCTTGTTTCTGCTGTTTCTGGTGCAACAACCATGGAAAAATACCCGGCTGGGCGCTGTGCTCTGTGTGTGTCCCTGCTGTGTGCTGCTGTCTCGTGTCCCACTGTCTGTCCTGTGTGCTGCCCTCCCCATCACGCAGACACCAGAGCAGCCCAGGTACCTGCTGGGTCTGCCACCAGTGAACCTGGGTCTCTGAGGGTGCTGCCATCAGGCCAGTCCAGGCACAGTGCTGCATGCCCTGTCTGTGCTGCCCTCCTGCTGTCGGAACCCAGGACATGCCTCTGGGTGCCCCTGCTAGGGGCTCAGAGATCCTGGCAGGAAGTCAAAGGCACTTGGGATTTTGATCTTAACCCATGGAGCAAATTACCAACTTTGTATGAAGAATTACAAGTCACAAAATTTTAATTAGTTGTCACAAGGTGAAAAGAAGAATGTTGGGATTTTTAGAACGGGGGTTTGGAGTCCCAAGATGGAGGAATTTGGGCATTCCCCATCCTTCTTCCTTCTTCTTTTTAATCTCCATCTTCTTGGTGATGGTGGCATTTTTAGATTGGTTTAGAGTAGAAGTAGACAGTCTAACATAGGCGATAGGAAGTGGGAAATAACTGTAAATAAAGTACACCTAGTTTTTAGTATAAAGAGATAGCACTGCCTCAGGGCAGTGTAGTGCACTCTGCAGAGTGTAGTGTACTCTGCATGTCTGAGAGAAAATATTTTAGATAATTGGTAATAAACAACCATGTGAACACGAGCCGAAGAATCCCAACTCTTTCTTCGCCTGCCGGGCTGGGAAAAGGGGACTCTCAGGTCATCCCAAAGATCCTGCCACCACCCTCTTGTCTCTGTCCTGGTGCCTCCCCTGTCAGTGAGCCAGCCAGCTCTGCCCGGGTGATTTCTCCATGCAGCCCATCGGCAGCATGCTCGGATGGGCAGGACACTCCGTTTGGTGGAGGGTTTTAACAGCATCTCCCTCGCTCCGCCGGGATGAGTGGGCATCCCGAGGGTCTCTCTAGCAGGTCTGCAGTGGTCTCTGTCTGCTCCCCGGGGGTCTGGCAAATGAGACTGGGCTCTCCCTCCTCTCTGGCCTCCTCCCAGAAGATCTCATGTCGTTTGCTTCTCCGTTTTTTGCTTCCATTTTTCCTTCCAGACGGCTGGCGTTAACACGACAGACAAAGAAATGGAAGTCCTTCACTTAAGGAATGTCTCATTTGAGGATGCTGGGGAGTATACATGTTTGGCGGGTAATTCTATTGGGATCTCCCATCACTCTGCATGGTTGACAGTTCTCGAAGGTATATACTCCTCTTCCTTTCCTCCCTCCTTTCCAATGTATGCATTGTGGTCCGGGAGAGAGCACTTCCCAGCCCCCGTCCCCTGGGTCAGCGTGGGTGCTGCAGGGCTGCCCTGCAGCTGGAGCAGATGGGGCAGTGTCCCCTGGTCTGTGCCCCCCTCCATCCCAGCTGGGGTCTGCCCCCGCTCTCTCCCTGGCCCAGGCAATGCATACCTGGGGAACTAAACCAGGGCTGGCTCCACTGGAGCAGGAGGGTCCCACAGCCCCGGGCCAGGCCAGGCCAGGCCAGCACTGCCTGCTCAGGGGGTCCGGGGGGGTTTGGGGGTGCTGGCAGTGCTGCCCTTCCCTGCCAGGGCCTGGCCTTGCCCTGTGGTGTGGGGCTGTCCAGGGCTGTGTGTGCTTGCCCTGTGGGGATGGCTGCCCCGTCCCCATTGATGCTGCTCTCGGTATCAATGCACGGACCAAAGCCTGATAACAGCTGTGGGAAAGCTTTTGGGGTGCTGCGTGCTCACTGCTTTCCAGCCAAAACTTTCCCGGTTATCAGCCACTGCTTTGTCAGCCGGGTGTGCTCAGAGGGGCAGGAATCTTCAGCTCCCTCTTACACCTCTCTCTGAGGCTCTGCTCTTTGGGGGTGTCAGGCTGGGGGGGCACGAGGTGCAGTGGCAGCCCCATCCTGCTGGATTCACCACGGGCTCCAAGCTGTTCACGGCTCCAACACCCCCTCAGCCACCGAGGCAGGGGCTGTGGGTCCCTTGTCCCACCATCCCGGGCTCCCACAGCAGGTCATTGCCACTGGAGTGCCACTGGCTGCTCTGCTCCCAGCTCTCCCCAGTCGTTACCAGTAAGGCCTGGACTCCACAGCCAGACACCCCATTCCGTCGTGCACGGGGTGACCCCACATCCTGAGGGACTGCAGCTCCCAAGCGTGGGCAGAGCACAGCAGCTGGGACACAGACAGGGACAGCAGCTGTCCCCAGAGGTGCCCGTGGGGCCACATCCCTGTGGGGTGACTCTGTCCCCCCACTTCACGCCTGTCCCACCCTGGGCTGCCTGCCATTGCTTGGCCGTGGGGATGATGAGCTGGGGGCTGCTTGCACGCCTTCCCTGCAAGGGTGGGGGGGCAGCCCCCAGGTCCTGCTGCACCGAGGTCCCCACTGAGCTTGGGGACGAGCCAGGGGCTCCCCAGTGCCACTCCCTGGGGCCTGGCAGGTGCTAACAAACACCCTGTTCACGCCGACCCAGCTATTGAAGACACCCCAGCCATGATGACGTCTCCCTTCTACCTGGAGATCATCATCTACTGCATCGGAGCCTTCCTCATCTCCTGCATGGTGGTGACCATCATCATCTACAAGCTGAAGAGCACCACCAAGAAGACAGACTTCAACAGCCAGCTGGCCGTGCACAAGCTGGCCAAGAGCATCCCCCTGCGCAGACAGGTAACAGAAAGTAGAGAGGGGGTTTGTTTGCACCTACTGCCTCTCCTGGAGCCCAGCCTTTCCCAGGGGACGTGGGGGAGGAGGGATGGGAAGACCCAGGACCATCTCACCCTGCTGCATGTGCCACCTGTGCCCACCTGTGGCACGGGATGGGGACTGTCCAGGCTGTGCCTCCGATGGCAGCACAGTCAGCAGGGTGGGGGGGTGTGATTGTGTTTGAGGGTCCCAGGATGAGGGAAGAGATGAGAATCTTGCCTCCATGTTTCAGAAGGCCAATTTGTTGTATTATGATATTTTATTGTATTAAAATGCTATATTAAAACTATACTAAAAAGAGTAGAGAGAAAGGATCTGTCAGAAAGCTTGAGAGGTAAAGAATGGAATAAAATGAATAACAAAAGCTCGTGACTCTCAGAGAGTCCACACAGCTGGACCATGATTAGTCATTAAGTAGAAACATCTCACGTGGACCAATCAAAGATGCACCTGTTGCATTCCACAACAACAGATAGTTATTGTTTACATTTCTTTCCTGAGGCTCCTCAGCTTCTCAGGAGAAAATCCTAGCAATAAGATTTTTCATAAAACATCATAACGACAGGGGGGCTGCACAGCTCCCCCTCATCCCTCCCTGACGGAGAACCAGGAGCATTTACAACAATTCAAGGTTTGAGCGGAGCGTGGGACACACTGAGGAGACGGGAGAGCTCCCAGGCTGTGCATTTTGGGCTCCAGCATGACGGAGCCCGATGCAAACCCCCGCAGAGGGCAGCAGCACTGCGGGGCACGCGGGCGGGGCGGGTACGAAGGCTCCCATCACCATCTCCCCCCCGGGGGCAGCCAGGCACGGGCTGGGCACTGCGTGAAGGTAACCCACGGCCCCACTGCAGGTGTCGGCCGACTCCAGCTCCTCCATGAACTCGGGCGTGATGCTGGTGCGGCCCTCGCGCCTCTCCTCCAGCGGCACCCCCATGCTGGCCGGCGTCTCCGAGTACGAGCTCCCCGAGGACCCGCGCTGGGAGCTGCCCCGGGACAGGTGAGCCCAGCCCCTGGCGCTGCTGGTGCTGGGACCAGCCTGCTGCCCTGCTGCATCGGGGTGTTTTCCCTGCAGGCTGATCCTGGGCAAGCCTCTGGGAGAAGGGTGCTTCGGCCAGGTGGTGCTGGCGGAAGCCATCGGCCTTGACAAGGACAAGCCCAACCGCGTGACGAAGGTGGCAGTGAAGATGCTCAAGTGTAAGTGGTGGCAAGAAGGGTGGTCCTGGCGTGATGCCGCAGCCCTGGCTGGGGTCTGCAGTGTGCAAAGCAGCCTGGCACCCCCTGAGTGCTGCCTTCTCCACTTTAGCCGACGCCACGGAGAAGGACTTGTCTGACCTCATCTCTGAGATGGAGATGATGAAGATGATTGGCAAGCACAAGAACATCATCAACCTGCTGGGAGCCTGCACGCAGGATGGTGAGGGTGCACGAGTGGGGAGGAGGTGTCCCCTCTGCCACCCCTCCAGCTGCTGTCCACTGGGAGGGACAGCACCCTGCTCCACCTTCCAGCCTCACATCCCACCTTCCCCTCAGGACCTCTCTATGTGATTGTGGAATATGCCAGCAAGGGCAACCTCCGGGAGTACCTGCAGGCACGGCGGCCCCCGGGCATGGAGTACTGCTACAACCCCACCCGAGTGCCCGAGGAGCAGCTCTCCTTCAAGGACCTGGTCTCCTGTGCCTACCAGGTGGCACGGGGCATGGAGTACCTGGCCTCCAAGAAGGTGAGGAGCTCCCAGGAGGCTGTGGTGGGATGGGGAGCCTAGCAGCTGGGCCTGGGGCACGCACCCTTCCCTCCCTGCCTGTCCCATCGTGGTACTGAGAGCCCCGTGCTCGGTCAGTGCATCCACAGGGACCTGGCAGCCAGGAACGTGCTGGTGACAGAGGACAACGTGATGAAGATCGCTGACTTCGGGCTGGCCCGTGACATCCACCACATCGATTACTACAAGAAGACGACAAATGTGAGTGGTGTGCGAGGGTGGGGAGGCTCCAGTCTGTGCTGGGAATGCCACAGGCATGCAGGGCTCACCCCTGCCCCAGGTTCCCTCCCAGCCACGGAGCCACTGTGGGTTTTGTGTCCCAGGGTCGCCTGCCAGTGAAGTGGATGGCCCCCGAGGCTCTCTTTGACAGAATCTACACCCACCAGAGTGATGTGTGAGTAGGGACTGCTGGGGAGCTGCACGGATGGGATTGGCCTTGATTTAATGAAATTACAATTGGTGTCAGCCAACCAAAGGTTTTTAATCCCAATTGTATTTGGTGCTGGCACTCATTTATCCTGCAAAGCGAATCGAAGCTGTGGATGGTTGTTCCTCCCAGCAAACCAGCCTCTCACCGTGCCCAAACTGGGGCCCAGCGGGGTGTCAGCACCCCAGTGCCCCAGCATCTGCCCTGTGTTCCCAGGTGGTCCTTCGGGGTGCTGCTCTGGGAGATTTTCACACTGGGTGGGTCACCCTACCCCGGTGTGCCTGTTGAGGAGCTCTTCAAGCTGCTGAAGGAAGGTCACAGGATGGACAAGCCCAGCAACTGCACCAACGAGCTGTGAGTGCAGTGCTGGGATGGGGAGGAGGGGTTTGGAGTCTCTGGGTGCCATTGCTGGGTGCAGAAGGCGGGCTGGGGCATGGAGGGTGGCAGGCAGATGTTTGGAGTTACAGTCCCAGCAGTTCCCAACCCTGCAAAACCCATCAGTCAACCAGATGTGCAGTAATCAGCATCTCTCTGGACAGGAGGGAAACTCAGGGTGACCCCAGCCCAGGGAACAGCCCAAAGTGTGTCCATGCTCCTCCCTTGGTCCTGAGGGCAGGCGGGAGGTTTCCCTTCCTTGCACACGGGGGATTACCCTCAACCCTCCTGGAGCAGCATCTTCACTGGCCGTGGGTCCAGCCTGGGCACAGGGACACTGGGCACACATTCCTGGTGCTTCTCTGCTCCCGTGGGTGGGGGTCCCAGCCGCCTGCCCCTGGCTGAGCCCCTGCCTGGCCCTGCCCTGGCAGGTACATGATGATGCGGGATTGCTGGCACGCCGTCCCTTCCCAGAGACCCACCTTCAAGCAGCTGGTGGAAGACCTGGACAGGATCGTGGCCATGACCTCCAACCAGGTAGGAGATGTGGCACCTGGGCGAGGCACTCCCTGGGGGCTGCCCAGCCCCTTCCTGAGCCCGTGGCTGGGGTTTGTCCCTCTCAGGAGTACCTGGACCTGTCCATGCCGCTGGATCAGTATTCTCCTGGCTTCCCGGACACACGCAGCTCCACCTGCTCCTCGGGAGAGGACTCTGTGTTCTCCCACGACCCGCTCCCGGACGAGCCGTGCCTTCCCAAGCTGCCCCCTCAGCACAGCAATGGTGGACTGAAGCGACACTGAGGGTGGAACTGCCAGGGGTGCCGTGCCGTGCCGTGCCACGCCGTGCCGTGCCCGTGGACGCTGCCTGCACAGCCTGGTTGTGCTGAGCTGTTGCAGAAAGGGTTCAGAGACATCCGTAGCATCTCACGTAACCAAAACCACCCACCTCCTGCCAGCTTCTCCTGCCGCTCGTGTCAGCTCTCCACAGCCCAAAGGGTTTCCATGGCGTTTCCTCCTTTCGTTTTTCAACCTCTTTTCCATGAGTTCCGTGCTTGAGTGTTCCCACCTGGCTGAGCTGAAATCCTCTCCCGTGGGCAGTGCATGGCCAAAGAGCCAGCCAGGCATCCTGGGATGGCACATCCTGGTCGGGCACAGGGAGCCAGGCTGGTCTGCCACGCGGAGAACCCGGTGAGCCGGGAGCAGCACCCGGCTCCTGCGGCTGCACGAGGGGGGAGCCTTGGCACTCTGGGAGCCTTGGCGTGCCAGCAGCCTCTCTGGTGTGCCAAGAGCCTCACTGGTGTGCTGGGAGCCTCACTGGCGTTCCAGGATTCTCACTGGTGTGCCAGGAGCCTCACTGGTGTGCCACGAGTCTCTCTGGTGTGCTGGGAGCCTCACTGTGTGCCAGGATTCTCACTGGTGTACCCAGAGTCTCACTGGCGTTCCAGGAGCCTCACTGTGTGCTGGGAGCCTCGTGATGTGGGGCTCCCTCTCTGCCCAGGACGCCCCCAGGCCACAGGACCAGCAGCTGTGGGCTTTGCTGAGCCAGGCCCAGCACACCCAGGGCAGGAGCCCTGCACTGCTCAGAGGCGACCGAACCCACCCGTGCTAAACCCAGAGCCCCCTGTACATAACGAAAAATATGTATAAATATGAATATATATTTACATGTCTTTTTAAAAAGGGTTGTTACCAGAGATATACCAGTTTGGTAGGAAGGTACTAGTGGCTGGTAGATATCAGTTGCTATAAAAAAAAAAAAAAGTCATATATTTTGCTATTTTTGCTGTTTTTATTTTTTTAAATTATGTTCTAAACCTATTTCAGTTTAGGTCCCTCGATAAGAATTGCTGCTGCTGCTTCAGTTTTATATGGGGTTGTATTAAACAATAATAATAACGTGTCGATGCCTTTTGGGAATCTATTGTCATTACGTGCCTGGCCTTGCCCTGGCCCCACGTCCCCTCCCGGGGCTCCAGCGGGGCTGGGGCTGCCCAGTGCCCGTGGCACCGTGTTGGGGGTGCCCTGGGGAGGGAGGAGGGGGCTGCCAGCCCTGCCCTGCCCTGGGGGGAGCGGTGCCAGGGGGCTCCAGCCCCGCTCGGTGCCAGCCCCGCTCCCCGGGCAGCGCCTGCCAGTGCCTTACCAGGGGGGCAGCCTCACCCCAGCTCTGCCCGTCCGTGCTCCCCAGGCTGTCCCGTGCCCCAGCTCCACCTGCACGGACAGACAGACGGACGGGGCGCTCCCTGGCTGGGGCAGGAGCCACCTGAACCCGCCCCCTGCCCAAAATCCCTGCCGCCGGTGTGGAGACGCTGGAGCCAGGCCGCTGTTACTTGAAAAGTTTATTTTGCCTTTGTATGGAGAAATATTATTTGTTGTAAACTCTTCTGTAATGAATCTGGAATTCTTGTAATTATTAAAGACTTCAACCGCCACTTGGCCACCCACGGCCTGTCCCTGGGCGGGGGGTGATGGGGAGGGGGCTCTGGGGGCTCAGGCTCATCCAGGCAGCACTTTGGGAAGATGGTGCTCAGGGAGCAGCCGGGATAGCAGCTGCTTTTGTGGGAATTCTGTTTTTCACGGCTCTGGCGCTTGCCATAAAAATGTTCCAGCGCCCTGCACCCCACGAGGCCTGGGCAGTGGTGTGGGATTGGGCTGGCCGTGCATGGAGGGAGGGGGTGAGAGGGGCTGCCAGCCCCTCCAGAGCCATGAAATGGTTAAACTGAGGCGGCTGAAGCAGCTGCAGCATCACCGGCCTCGCCGGCCTTTTTAAATGCATCTGCTTGTTGCTGTTTCCCGGTGTAAATTAAATCGATCAGCTGCACTCTGCCCACCCCCCACCCCCTTTAAATTAAGTAGAGCTTTTAATCAAGTGATTTATGTTGAATTTGCAGCCCTGGATTAAACTCGCAGCCCAGGCTGGGGGCAGGGCTGGGGGGCTCCATAAATCACGGCTCTCTCCGGGACCGGCTTGGCGCGGCGCAGGGAGAGCTGGAGTTGGTGTTTACATCATCCCAAACTGCGGCTCTCACCGTCCCCTGCTCATTTCCTGGGGTTACCAGGAGGGCAATTAAATATGATAATAAGCAGAGCAGCTGCAGCAGAGCTGCTGGACATGGGGACACAGCAGGGAGGGTGCCCGGGGTGCTGCCCTGGCTGGTGCCCAGCAGAAACCACGGAGGCTGATGGGACAGGGCTGCCTGAATGCTGGAGAACAGCAGGAAGATTCAGAGGAGCCCAGATTCAGCTCCTCTCTACTCATCCTCTCCACGTGGGCAATCTGGGAGACAGGCATAACCCAAAACTGACCTCGGCACCCCACAGACCCCACCCAGGACCAGCTGGGACCCTGCCCAAGGGGTGCCTGCAGCCCCTCCAGCTCTGCCCAGCACCAAGGTCTCTGCTTAGCCTTGGGAAACGGCTCAGAGCAATGGAGGAGCTGAAGGTGCTGCCCCAGGAGCCCCTGAGCGGGTGGGGTGTGTTGGGCATCGCTGGCTTGGCCTCCAGCACGTTTGGCTCTCACAGCATCCTTTGTCTTCTCCGCTCCTCGCCTTCCTCGTTCTCTCCTTTTAAAGCCCTCGGACTGTGCAGGGCCGGGACAATCTCCTGGCCCCAGCCCAGGACGTGGCTGCTGTGCCAGCGCTGAGCTGGGCTTTGTCCCCATGCCAGCCGTGCAGGAACCTCCTGTGCCATTCCAGCTCGGCGCAGGTCCCACGGCTCGCAGCAGGGCTCAGCGGGCGTGTGGGGAGCAATCCCCCAACCTGGGGGCCGTGGCTGCCCCTAGCCCCCTCAGCCACCCTCCATCCCCCGTGTCCCACCCAGCTGTGGGGTCAGCAGGACCCCGGGGTGCAGCTCCAGCCCCCCAGAGCCGAGCAGAGCCAGAGCCAGGCGTGTGCAGCTGCAGCTGGGGCAGGTGGCTCCCCCAAAGCCCTGCTGTCCTGGGCCCTGCCCTGCACTGTGCGGGCACCACGAGGAGCAGCAGGGTGGGCAGAGTGACGGGCAGTGGGATGGGACCATCCCTGAGGACACTTTGGGGACGTTGTCACCTGCACCCCATCCCGCTCCATGCAAGGTTTGACAACGGAGCCCTTGTCCCACGCTGGGGGGAAAGCTCCATCTCCTTTGTTACACGTTTATAGCAGAGGCAGAAGGGCTGCAGGAATGTGGCGCTGGGATCCGGGAGCTGTAAATCCCAGCCTTTGTTGTGCTTGGGCCGCACTAAATCACTGCTTTTCCCTCGGAATACTAATCTCCTCCAAAAGTGCTGACCGGAGCATCTTTCCATAGCAGCTTTCTGGGCAAGAGGCTGACGCAAGGCTCGGGGCTGGCCTGGCACAGGAGCAGCATCCAGCAGAAATCCCCTGCTCCGGGCAAGGCGCTGGATGGGGTATGACGGACACGGGCACCACAACACCAGGCTCCAGGCTGGAATAGAGAGGGTGTGACAGTGCCCAGGGGAAGGATAAACAGCCGAGGAGCTGGTTCTCCAGGCTGAGGGGAGACTGGAAGGTGTTTGGCACCGGTGTGGCTGGAAAAGCTCTCCCCACGCCAAAGCACACACGGCCTTGGATCTCGGCAGAGTTTCATTTGCCCGGTGTTGCAGAACAGAATCCCGTGATTTATGGGGCTCCACGGGGGTCGTTTCCTCCCCTCGCTCGGAAGGTCATGCAGCAGAATTGCTGCCTCTCTCCTCTGCGTGCCTGCAGGGTTCTGGGTCCTGGGAAGGTGCTGGGGTCCCCACGTGCCAGGCAGAGATGAAACATGGGCACGTCCCCAAGAGCCCCGCGGCAGCAGCGACCTGTCCGGCTGGGGAAGGAGGGCGGTTTTCATCTGAAAATGGGTTTGTTCAGAGGTGTGGAAAGGGTTCATCCCCCTCTGCCTGCTCCAGGGCCGGCTCCCCTGCGAGGAGAGAGGCTGGCACAGCCCGTGCTCGCTTCAGGCTGAACACGGGCGTGGGGATGGTGGTCACCGCGGGACATCCAAGGAAGAGCGAGTGCCAGCTTCCAGATCTTTCTAAATTGAAAACACAGGAGGCAAACGGACACACACACACCGGTGTGACGTGGTCCTGGTGCTGCACGGATGGAGGACGGGGCCGTGGCAGGCACCAGAGCCCAGGCAGAGCTCACCCACCGCAGGGCGGTGCCCAGGTGATGCCCGGGCTCCCCGCCAGCCCCTCTGCACTCTCCATCTGTGAAACCTCTCAGCACAGGAATGTGCTGGCCGGCTCTGCCTTCATCCCGCCCAGGACACCCGCCAGCCTCCTCCTCTCCCTCCGCCCGAGCAGGGGCTGCCTGCAGGAGCCCTGCGAGGGGCAGAGCCCCCGGAGCCGGCACAGGCGGGGGCTCGGGTGGGGCAGGGAGCTCTCCGGGCCGGTGGAGGCCGCCTGGTAAATGAAAGAGCCATTACTGGATCATTTCACCCCAAACCTCCCCGGGGTTCCCAAGGCTGCCAGAGAAACCCAGCCGGGTTTGGGAGTGGAGCAGTCGCGGGCTGGAACTCCAGGCGGGAGGAGATGCCTTCCCTCATTGCGGCGCTAAGAGGCAGCAGTGACTCCACAGCAAGGTGTTATTTTATTGAAATAACGTTTGTTCCCATTTATTAGACACAGAGCTGGCGCTGTGGACGGGCTGGGTGAACAAGGAGAGGCTCAGGTACAGAGCTGAGGACACAGGACACCTGACAGCTGGCTCTGTTTTGCTGTAGGAGCCTGAGGCCTCGGGATTAAAGTGCTGCTCACACCTGAGCTTGGAGAACTGGCTTTCAGTAGGGTTGTTCTAAAGGCTGGCTGACCTCTGGAAGAGACATTTCATTCCTACTTAGCACCAAATCTAATTTTACAGTAAGTATAAATATACATATTTAAAATCCATCATGTGAGTAATTTCTCAGCATTTACATAGGACAGAGTAAAAAATTTAACAAATGCTAAAAACAGCTTTTCAGTATCCTCTGAGAGTCTGGTAAAAACTGAGCCACCACTGGAGCATGTGAGGAGTCACTTGGCAAGTATGGAGAGCACTTGGGGTGTATTCTGAGCCTGGTGAGGATTAACCAAAGCTCCACACTTGGGAGAGGTGTGCAGGTCCAGGTTGCTCCCTCTTGTGACCCAGAGGGATCCTGAAAGTGCAAGTCTGCTTCTGTCACAGTGTGTGGCACCTGCACAGCTCCCGTGGGGAAGCAAACACTCACAGGTGGAGGAGGCTGCTCCTGTCACTGCCTCTGCTCCTGTCCAGCAAGGCCTGAAGCCCTCCTGATCAGTCCCACCACAGCAGCAAGTGCTGCTCCCTCGCTCCCTGTGCTCACCCTCCTCAGTAAAACTGTGGCCACGTGGGTTGTTGTGGGCTGGTCACTGGCTAAAACACCCTAAACAGGACCAACAGCCTGAGCTGTGACCCTCAGGACAAGCTGCTGGCCCTGGGTGTGTGGGGATGTTCCTGCAGAGGATTTCACACTGCAGAACAGGCTCTGCTGGACCCCAGCCCAGCTTGTTCTGTGCACAGGCCATTCTAACATGAAAAGCTGCCTTTGCTAAGCACAAACACCTGCTCAGGAACAGCACAGACAGCAGCACCATTATTAACATATTTACACCATAAGTTAAAAATAGCAGGGCAAGGATCCAGCACAAAAGAGATGTCTGGGGCCATCCAGACAGCAGTGGCCTAGTTGCTAGCAAGCTTGGGACAGAGAGAGAGGCCCCTGAGGGCTACTGCCTCCTTGTGTAGAGCAGCCTCCTGGGAAATCCCTGCTCCCTTTGCAGGAGGAGTGGAGATGGAAGCTGCTTCCTCTCAGTGCTGGCTCCAGGTTAGGCTCCGTTGGCACCAGCCTTGCTGCTCTGGGATGCTTCCATTTTGGTCTAGGGGCAAGAGAGAAGGACAGGTTTTAGGCAGTACAAATGTTTCTTGAAATTGAAAATGTTTTCTGAAGTTGTCTTCCTGTTTAGCATGGGAAGCTGCTCTGGAGAGAAACAGTTGAGAAGGAGCAAAGTTCTTCAGGTTAAAGGAGACAGGAGTCTGTCTGGACCCCCAAATTTGCCTTAAGTGGCATCCCAGATGTGCACACAAGCACCTAAACTGAAATTAAATATTCACAGGGAAAAAAAATGGGCAAAACAAAGACAATCACTGCAGAAATATTTGTACAGATACAAAGTGGCTCTTACCCTGGTGACTCCAAGGGAGGGCTGGTCTGTCCCAGTGGCCCAAGGCAGATTATTAAGGAAGAGTACAAGGATATATCAATAATTCCCCCAGTTTGACTGCTCTCTGCCATGTGTGGTATCTTTCTATTGAACAGCCCCCAGTGCAGTTCTCATCCAGTTTCTCCAGCTGCTCCCTGAACTCAGCAGCACTCAGCATCCTGTACTAGGAACTTCCTTGGCTTAGCTGCAAGCTGTGTGAAGAACAATCTCTTTTGGGAAGTGTAAGAACTCTGACAAGCTCACCTCTCGTGGGGGAGGCTTCACTGATGCTTCAGAGAATGGCAATTTCTCTGTTGGCTGGGACACAAATTCTTCATTCTTTAAGAAAAAAGCAGCTGTAAGTCTCAGAAATCTCTTGGAAAGGCATGAACCCCCCAGGCCCTTCTCCCTTCTGACAAGGCTGCTCCCTGCTCACTCTGTGAAAGCTGTGCTGGCATTTCCATTGTTTCCCCAGCACAGCTTAACTATGTGGAAATATTTCTGGCAGTTGATACAATATTCTTTGATTCCTGCTGCTGCTTTTATCAGCTGGGACTAATCTAAGGAATTCACTGCAGTGTGATGCTGAGAACCATATGCTCTGGCTTTCTTACTCTAGATATTTTGGCTCATTTTGTCCTGGACAACTGAACCCAAATTCACTAAGAGGGCTAAAAACAAGTCCTCTTTAACTGGCTCCTCTGAGCTGAATGTACCTGGGCTGAGGCCTGAAGCAATTCAGGTCAAATGCTCCCTGGCTGGGAGCCAGCAGCGTGGTACTGAATAACCAGCTGTGCCACAGCAGATCCCTGCTCCCTTCCCTTGCCTCTCAATTCAGAACATGCAGCTGTGGGGCTCTTGGGGGGAAACACCCACACAGTGCAAGAACAGACACTGCTCGTGCTCTGTGCCGTGGTGCCAAACGTTGGTTTTGTCCAGCTTTGGCAAGGTTTGGTCACACCCCATTCCCAATGATTTCAGCACACTTTTTCCTGCTTGCAGACTGCTGTTTCTAACCTTTCTTCCCTGTACAACAGGGGCAGGGTCCAGGAGGGTCTCCTGACCTTCAAGCACAGATGTCATCACTCCAGCAGCTTCAGCTGTCTGCAGAAGAACACAAGAGTCATAACTTCAGTTCACTTGTAGGCTCAGAAAAAAAGATTCTGACACAGTCCTTCATTTTTATAATGCATAATTGTTGAGCTATTAACCTAAAAGCTTTATTCAAACCACTTGCCTTGTTCTGTGGAATGGGAACAGATTGTGGCTTTAGATCTATTAAGTACAAGGCACGGGAAAGCAGGAGGAGAGAAGAGGGAACATTCTCCTTTAAATGCAGATCCAGCCACTGTTGAAAGAAAACAGAAGGGAAAATTGCTTCATATTGGCTGTATGTGAGTATTTATTAATACAAGACTCTGTTCTTAAAGCAATCTTGATTGAATAATACAGTTTTAAGTTACCATAATGAGAAGAAATGGGTCTAAAGAGTTAGGAGTACCCCCACTTCACCTTGCTCCTGTCTGGCCCTGATTTCTCTTTAGTCTGGGACACAATCTGGACCCTTCACACCTCAGAGCTCAGCTCTGTGGGTGAGGATCCATCTTGAAACTCACACATGAATTCTCAGGAAGCTGTGCCTGCTGCACCTGAGCACTACCTGGAGCTGTCCTCTGAGGAACCTCACACCAGCCTCAGCCAGGGCACACTCACCTGTAGCCATGATATTTTATGAAAAATCCTTTGCTAGGATTTTTCTCCTGAGAAGCTGAGGAGCCTCAAGAAAAAAAAAATATAAACAATAACTGTCTGCTACTGTGTGTGGGGAATTTATAAAATCGGAGGGTTTTGGGAAAGCTGTGAAAGGTAGAGTTCAGAGACAGCAGAACTGTGATTAGAGTTAAGCAGCAGCTATAAAATAAGTTAGGAAAAAATATGTAAAAAGTAGAAAAGTAAGGACAAATGGAACAATGGTATGTGTATTAACACTTGTTTACAATAACTTTCTAATTTGCAGAAAAGTTTACAAACAGGTATTGTATTTGAAATAAGTATTTGAATGCAACAGGTGCATCTGTGATTGGTGCATGTTGGTTGTTTCTAATTAATGGCCAAGCACAGTCAGCTGGCTTGGACTGTGAGAGTCAGGAGCTTTTCTTATTCCATTCCATTCCTGTCCTTTCCAGCCTTCTGATGAACCTTTTCTCTCTATTCTTTTAGTAGTTTTAATGCATTATTTTAATATAATATATATCACAATATAATAAATCAGCCTTCTGAAACATGGAGTCAAGATTCTCGTCTCCTCACACGAAGCATCAACCACACTCACCTGCCCCAGCTGCTCCTTCAGCTGCTCCTCAGAGAGCCCCAGAGAGCGCATCCCTCTGGCCCTGCAGGCGCTCTGCAGCTCCGGCACGCTCAGCCCGCTGACCCCTTCCTTGGCAATCATCTGCAAGAACAGCAACCTTCCCATCCAGGCACAGGGCAAGCCAAGAGCCTGCTGCACCCACAGGGATTTCTGGAGGTCCCCAGTTCAATCTCCTGCTCAAAATTGCTCAGCATTTTCCATTTGTGCTTTGAAGCTCTTTGGGGATGGGGATTTCACAGCCTCCAGACAACTTGTTCCACTGTTTACCCACTCACTGATTTTCATATTTTTCCTTATCAAGTTGAAATTTCCTTCGCTGCTCCTTATGGCCACTACCTGCTGTCCCTCCACTCTGCATGTATAACTCTGGCTCTGTTTTCCAAATAACCCCATTGCATTGAAAACCTGACTTTTTTATAAGTCAGCACGACTCCAAATCGAAATGTTCTAGCGACAGCACCCGCAGTGCCACCCCCATTACAGCTCCCCAGAGACTGCAAGGGAGGTGAGCTCTCACTCTGATTTCTTCTGAGATCTCTGCTGGGGAGGATGTGACTCCCCTCAACACCACACTCCCCTGCTGGAAGGGTGTGTGGGCAGCCCCTGGTGCTGCTGCAGACCCACCTCGTCGTCGGCCTTGATGCTGCGCAGCCGCATCAGCAGCTGGAAGCGCAGCAGGTTGTTGGTGCCCAGGGGCTGCAGCTCCAGCAGCTTGCACAGGGCCACCAGCTGCGGCCTCTCCAGGTGCTCCAGGGTCAGCTCGTCCTCAAAGAGCTTGGAGAAGCGCACGACCTCCTGTGTGCTGGGCTGCTGGCCACTGGGACGGGGCTGAGGGGAGGCACAAACAGCCCTGAGCAGGATTCCCAGCTGGAACCTTCCCCCCTTCCCCTTCCTCACAGCTAAGAGTCACAGGAGCTGAGGGGAGGCACAAACAGCCCTGAGCAGGATCCCCAGCTGGGAATCTTCCCCCCTTCCCTTCCTTACAGGGGAATTCCTGTCCCTGCTGGAGACAGCACAATACAGGTGGGATCCCCATCTGGGAACTTCCCCCACTTCCCTTCCTCACAACTAAAAGTCACAGGAGCTGAGGAGAGGCACAAACAGCCCTGAGCTAAGGGAAGGCACAAACAACTCTAGATTGAGGCACAAACAGCTCTGAGTGGGATCCCCAGTTGGGAACCTTCCCCCCTTCCCCTCCTCACAGGGGAATTCCTGTCCCTGCTGGAGACAGCAGGGTCAAGCAGTTAAAAGTCACAGTGAAACTGTTACTGAGCAGCCACTGGAAGCTCCAGGGGGTGGAAGGTGTGCCCTTCCAGGCTGGGAATTCCTGTGAGCAGGGCTCAGCCACTGGGACTGAGCTGAGGGAAGGCATGAACAGCCCTGAGTGGGATCCCCAGTTGGGAACCTTCCCCCCTTCCCCTCCTCACAGGGGAATTCCTGTCCCTGCTGGAAATACACTTAAAAGTCACAGTGAAACTGTTATTGAGCAGCCACTGGAAGTTCCAGGGCAAGAAAGGTGTGCCCTTCCAGGCTGGGAATTCCTGTGAGCAGGGCTCAGACTGCAGGAATTCCTGGGAGCAGGGCTCAGACTGCAGGAATTCCTGGGAGCAGGGCTCTGACTGCAGGAATTCCCCGGAGCAGGGCTCAGACTGCAGGGCCAGCAAGGAGGCACCCAGGGAACAGCCCCTGCCAGCTGCTCTGTCTCCACAATCCTGGTACAAATCCTGTGCTCCCTGCCCCAGCCAGCAGCTCTAAAGGTGTGTCTGTGCCATGGCTGCCATCCTACCTCGTGCAGGTAAAAGGATAATTGTTTCCCTTTCCCCAGGTCTGCCTTGTTCCTTTTGGCCATCTCTGCAATGGTCTCCCTCAGGAACTTGGCTAACTCCAGCCTCGCATTCAACTTCTTCTTCAGCTTCTCTTCCTTCATTTGGGAAATACAAAGTTAATAAATCACAAAATGGAATTGCTGAGCACATTCCTCCTCATCCCTGCCTGCAGCACAGCCTTGCCACAGTGCTGCTCAGCCCAGGAATGAGCTGGGAGTGTCTGAGGCACAGCAGCCCTGAGGAGCTGGGCACACTGCACAGCCTCACAGAGCACACAAACCTTTTTGGACTCCGTCTCAAATGTCGAGGGCAGCATTTCAGGGAAGAGCTTCAGGAACACAGGTAACAGAAACTCCATGAAGGGGACAATGACAAACACCAGGAAGGGAACCAGCCGGAAGAGATCTGCACAAGTTCTCAGCAGCTGCAGGAGAAAAGCACAGCAGAGATTACCCAAAGTGAGTCCAAAGAAGGGGTTAAGCCTCTTGCTTCATCACTTTACCCAGGTGTTGTGGCACTTACCCTTCTCCTCTCCCTCCTGGTGAGCACCTGCCCGTGGAGCAGCCTCCACACCATCCTGGCAGCCACCTTGGTGTCAGTCCAGAGCAGGTGGAAGCCGTTGTAGTAATGCTTCAGCTCATCCACCATTTTCTGTCGCAAGGGCTTCCTTCCCGCAGGAGCCACCACGCTCTGCTTGGCAGGGCTTTTAGCAGCTTTGGCTCCCTGGTTCCTGGGCTTCCCCTGGGGCAGGGATTCCCCCGGCAGCTGCTGCCGGGGGCTGCTGGAGGTGTGCAAGGCGTGGGCAGGTGAGCGAGGCAGGGCAGCGCCCAGGCAGGCACGGCGTGGCCAGAAATGGCTCCTGGAGTCCCTGCAGGTCCAGGCGAGCTGGGGATCCACCAGCTGGACGAGAGCGACGGCTGGGGAGCACAGAGGGCTGCAGCGCGCCAGGAGATGGGAGCCCCTGAAACTGGAGAGGTGTTTCAGTGAGAGCAGCGCGGGAGAACCGGGCGCCGAGGCACCAAACCAGCCCCGTGAAAGCGGTTTTGTGCCGAGAGCCTGATCCCCCGGCAACGGCTGAAATACCGAGAATACCGAGCTGTGCCAGCAGCTCACCCTGCATGAGGGGGGAGCCCCGCCGCGTCTCTTGGGCAGGGAACGCCATAAAAGCCGCAAACCCCCGAGGCCCGTCCGGCCCCGGGGCAGCGCGGGCTCACCTGGCCCTGGCCGCGGCCAGGAGCGCGTTACAGCCGCACGCAGCCATGGCTGGGCCGGCCGCGGCGGGCCCTCACCCCCGGCAGCGGCGGGGACGGAGCGGGGGCTCCCGCGCTGCCCCTCTCCGGTCCCTGTGCTCGTGCCAAACCCAGCGATGCCGATCCCAGTCCCGGCGTCCCGGTCCCCTGATCCCGGTTCCGCTTCCGGTTCCGGTCGCCGCCGGCCGCGTTCTTCCCACCCCTCCCGCCCGTCCCGTCGTGCCCCGCGCGCGCCGCTCTGAGCCGTCGCCGCTCTGTGGTGTCTACGCCGTGACGCCATCGCGCCGAGCCACGCCTTCCCGATACCAGCCAATCAAAAGTCGAAATCGCGGCCCTGCCAGAGGTTCGCCCAATAGAAGAGGAGTGGGGCGGGGCCTGACCCGAGGAGCACTCGGGAAAAGCCTCTGATTGGGTGCGAGAAAGGCTGCGGCGCGTGGGCGGTGACGTCACTGGCCGATGCGTGACGCCATCGCGAGACGGAGGAGCTGCGCATGACGTCACGCGCATGGCGGGCGCTCGGCACCGGCCCGCGGGGGCCTTGAAGCCTCCGGCAGAGCCGCACCGGGGCCTTAAAGCGCATCCAGGAGCCTCCGACATGTCCGGGGCTCCGGGGGCAGCCGCAGCTCCCCTGGGCCCTGTGCTGCGCTTCCCTGCTCGCAGAGAAGATTCGCTCCCGATGTCCCCGGGCAGCGGGAGGCCTGTGCGGGGACCGCGCTGTGTCAGGGGGAGAGACGAGCCCTGACGTGTGTGACACAAACACCCCGCTCCCGTGTGGCTGAGGGGCGGGTGGAACACACTGATGGCTGGAGAAACGTTCCCAGCAGGTGACTTGATGCCTTGAAATTTGTAAGGGCCCTTCCAACCAGAGCCGTTCTGAGATTCTATTAAATACTACCTCGTTTTCAGAGACTAGAGGGGAAAAAACACTTCATTGCCCCAGTGAGAAAAGGGTCTGGAGCCCTTTGGCAAATGGATGCCCAAACAATTGAACAGTGTTTTAAAAAGTAGAAAATAAAACGGGATAGATGGGTGAAAAAGGGGACAGAGCTCCCAGTACGAAACCGGGCTTTAAACAGATTTAGATTATGTATAAAAGAGCTTTTCCTGTGGGAATGAGGGACATAGATGAGCCTCCTCTGCTGCTCCTGAGGAGACTCATCTGTGGGTGTTCCTGCGCTGAACACGGGCCTTTAGGGTGGTCCCTAAAGTGAGGAGCAGAATCACTTTTTAAATTTCCTTTCTTACAGCTCTTCCCAGCCCAGCCCCTTGTCCCTCTTGTCCGAAGAGCCCAGAAACGCCTCCCACCCCCCTCTTGTCCCCGGGTCCCCTCGGGGGGTCACGCCACCGCCACCCCCCGGCCGAACTACACCTCCCGTGATGCCTCGCGGCGGGCACCGCCCCGGCGGCCAATGGGCGACGGCGGGCTAANGGTCGGGACAGGCCCCGGCTCGGCGCCGTGACGCGGGATCCCCCGGCCGGCCCCGCGCTCCCCGCTCCGGCCCCGCGGCTCTCACCGGGGCCGAGCCCCGGCGTGCTGCGGGCGAGAAACTGGGGGTTTCGCCCGCCGGTGTCACCGTGCCGCGGCCCCCGCAGCTCGAGGAGCGGCGTTTTACTGCGCGCGGGAAGAGCTGCGCAGCAGCCCAGGGTTTGTTGTCGCTCTGGTGGTATTTTTCTGCGGTGCTGTTACTTTGTTGTGGTCTCGCTGTGTTTTCGTTTCGCTGGCGATGAGCTCGGGCGTTTCGGTGCGTTTTGTTGTTAAAAAGTCTTAATGGTGGCGTGGTTCTGCAGATGTTAGCTAGCCCGAAGGATGGTATTAAGTAGCCGGTAGTTATAGTTGATGGGAAAACTGTAGCGTGGTTTGATGGCTGTTCAGGTCTTTCAGTGACCTTTTGCAGAGATGCACAGTGAATGTTTTGATAGTTATATTTTTTTATTATTATTAATTACTTTTATGAACTGATTGGAAGGATTTTGCTCCGAAGCCTGGACATGTGCTTTATGAAGGTGCAGGGTAAGAGTGAAGGATGGTGGTCAAAGACTGTATGTTTAGTTTGAATACAAACATATTTTGCAATTTCCAGTTTCATGCCTTTGCCTGAGTTTGAGGAGGTTTGTGTGAGACACGTTGTGGTTCTTGCCCTGGCTGTGAATCTGACTTCTGGCTTCATAGCAGTATTGGCCCGTGACTTTTCCTGAAGATCCAGAGTTTTTGCTCCATGTTTTCCATTTGAATCCCATGGCTCTCTATACCAATGGGTCTCTGAGCCCCTTTTTCAGACAAACCCCTATTCTCTGCTGTCCAAGTTGTTTCTTTCCACAGCACCGTGGGAAACTTCTTCCAAATGCCCTTATCAAACCCAGTTACAGACGTGACTGTTTTTCCTGGCATTCAGAAACCAAACACAAAACACCTTTACAAAGGTGCACAGGGAAGCAGCCTCACTTCATGCTTTAAAGTTTGTCAAGAGGCCTCTGATTCACCACTGGTGTCTGCCAGGAGGAACAGCTCAGTCCAGCTGGAGTCAGGAAAAACCCACAGCCTGTGGGTTTCCTGTTAAAGACTCAGGTGCAGGTGAAAATTTGGTGTTTTAACGTGTGCAAACAGAGCTTTGTCTGGGGATTTGTTAAGGGCATGCAGAGAAGGATGGGACAAAGCAGATTGCACAGACTGAATGCAGGGATTAGTAGGAACAATTGTTTTATTTCCCTCTGCAGTTCATACAGTTCTGACCCACTGGCATGATGTTCCAGGTGACAGAGGTGTCCCTCTGGTTAATGTGACCAGGAGCAGTGGCTGTGCTCAGCTCAGGGGAGCAGTGAGCTGCAGGGGTGTGTGTGAACTGCAGGCTCAGGGCTTTGAGAGGTCAGGAGCCATTGCATCACTTCAGACACCCGGCCTGTCCAGCCAGGCAGCTCTGTCTGTCTGTCTGTCAAACACCTGCAGCAGTGAACAGCTACTGAGAGCAGTTGCTGCATTGCTTGGGTGTTTGAGGAGAGCAGCAGCAGTGCAGCTTGGGTGCCTTGGGATGAAACAGCACAGGAAATGGCAGTAAACATCTCTGGGGTAAGGAGGGGTCAGCAGAGTAGGATGTCAGCAGAGGTTTGCATCTCTCTGTTTAGGTCTGTGTGGACAGGAACTGAGTGGTATTTGGACATAAAGATTTCCTGGAACTTCTGCTTTTGAGGCTGGTGATAGAAAGCCCAGCTCAGGGTGATGAGGCAGTGACACCATTCTGAGCACACATGGCTGACTCACAGCAGTGCTCCCTTAGGGAGTCAGCAGGCCAGCTCCTGCCTCACAGCACACACCTTCCATCCAAAAAACACCTTACCTCTAACTAGCCCTGGGTGGGCACTGTCAACAGAAAAGGGTAGGAAAAGGTTTGGTGAAACCTCTTTAAAATGAGTGTGTGCTGCACTTCATCAGTAGCTGTTGTGTTTCTCCCTGCTGTGGCCACAGCCAGACTCATCCAAACCTACAGAGCTCCCTGACTGGGAATAAGAAAAGCTGTGACCACCCAGGACTAGGATTGTTTGATAATCTGAGGTCAGTTGTTATTTAGTCTAATTCAGCATGGAAGCAAGGTTTGAGAACTTCAAGTCTTGTTTTCTGAGAGCAAAGTTTAAAAAATACTCATGCTAAAACTGGTTTTAGGTAAGTGCAGTTGTTGGTGAAAAGGTGAACCTGGAGGATCCATAATCTCTGCAAAACCTTCTCCTCACTGAGCACTCACTCTTGGAGTGGAACTGATTTTTTGAGTTGTTCTCAGTTGAGCTGAGAAGCTTGGGATGGGAACTGAAACTAACAGTGTTCACTTAAGGAAGAGCTCTACTGACCTGCCTTATTCTGTGCTGCTTACATTTTTCCATTTACCTTTTCCTCTGTTCCTTTGAATTGTGACTCTCCCATGGAGGACAGGAAAATATTTACTGAAGGTGTGTCGAGTGTCAGTGTTTGTAAATGGCCCTGTGTCCCTGTCTGCCCTGGGAAAGGACTAGAACAGAATGGGGGACTCTCACCTTCAAAGAGGAAACTCCCTCATTAGGAAATACTGTTGCACTTTTGAAAGTGTTCATTTCAAATTGTTTCATTGTTGATTTCAAGTTGTTTGGTGTGAAGTGTCCATTTCCTATAAACCTTGAAGTGATTAAACTGTTTCTTTATCTGTTCATCTCCAGTGCTGTATCAGTGCAGGATCTGTTATGGGTCGTGTTTGGAAGCCAAACTGTACAGTGGGTTCATAGAGTAATCACTGGCATAGTGAGAAGAATTTATTCTGGAATACTTTTCTGCAAGATCAGCTGGGAATCCCATTCCCCTGTGATCTGGGTGGTGTTGCTGTTGCTCTCTGTGGTGACAGTGGGGTGTCCTTCACATCAGTGCTTAGGAGGGACATACACAAAGTGACCCTTCCTTGGGTTTGGATGTTGAGATTCCTGTGTGCTCAGGTTCCCCGTTGTGTCCTGGCTTTGTGGGTCACTCTAGGGCCTGTCCTCCCGCTGTAATCCTGCCCAGGTGCCACTTCACTGGGCAGCATGTGGGGCCTGACCCACTGGTGCAGAATTTTGGGCAAGGAGAGTGGGAAGGTCTGGGTGTGTTAACAGTGATGGCAGGAAGGAGCTGGCAGTGATGTCGGTGCTGTGGGGGGCAGAGAACAGCCTCGGTGCTTTGGGGCTGCTGGGGCAGTTCCTGGAGCCCTGGCCCTGGTTCTCTGCCTGCACAGAACTCCTGAGGAACCAGTTTGGGATGGGGTGTCCCAGCTGTGCAGCACAGCACAGGCTGAGTGACACAGGTGAGCTCCAGAACGAAGGAAAAGGAAACAAATCATAACTCTGTTCTTTAACCGGTGGCTCCTAAATCCAGTGTAAATGCAGTGCTTTGAAGTTCATTAATCCACACTTGTGTCATGTAACAAAACAAAGCACAAGGGCAGCCACCTCTGCAGAGCCCGTGGGAGCTGCACTGGCAGCTGGGACTGTGCCCTCCCAGCTGTGGATGTTCCTGAAGTGCTGCCACAGCTTCCCAAGAATTTTTTATAAGTATTCAGAAGAAAAGATTGAACCTGGTTTTAGTGAAAAATAAAACCTAGTGTGAGAATCTACTGTTTGCTCTTTGGTTTGGCAGATGGAAAGTAACAATTCAGTGGTAAATTGTACAAACAGTCCCACTTCCTCTTCCCAGAACAGGGGTGGGTTGGGGTTTTTGGCCTTGCTGTGCAATCCCAGTGCTGCTCCTCAGATCTGCTGCCCCTGACAGTGCCACTTGTGTTGGTTTGCTGGCTGATGTGCAGAGCTGTGGAGGAAGGGATGGTTTCATGGCCCCGGGGTTTAAAAGTTCCTGCAATGAGAAAATTCTGCTGCAGAGCCTTGTGCTGTTATTGCCCTGAATTGCCTAATTGCAGTTACAAACGTGCCCGAGTCAATCTCACAGGACAGTGAATATGAGGACAAGCATCAATTTAATCTAAGCACGAAGATCATTGAAAAACATCACCCCAAAACATCCAGCACATATCTGTTAGAGTTTTTGTTGCTGTTGGAACTTCAGTGACTTTTTGCAGTCTTAGAGGAGGGAAGTTCTCAGTGTTAGGAAAGCTCTTAGCTAAGGTATTGAGATGCATGGCTTTAGGAGGGTGAGAATTGCATGTGGGCAGGGTTTAGTGGAGGTTTCCTTTAGAAGAAGTGTCTGTGGGATGCATTAATGTCATTTCTAACCCAGACCAAAAGGGCACAGTAACCCTCCTGTGTGCCCACACAGGCAGAACAAATACCATGGGGCCGTGTTTGCTTTGGAAGGGCTGAACTAACCTTGTGGGAAGCAAACTGGTGTTTCTTACCTGCAGGTCAGGTCACTGTTTGTTGCTTCTTGTTGAACATTGAGCTGCTTACATGAATGCCAAAGCCTTCTCTGAGTCTGCAGTTGAGCTTTGGAAGTCTAACTTTGAGTCTGATTGAGGTGTTTTAATATGCCCTGGAAAGTTGAAGGTGTGGAATCTCATGCAGTGAGTAACCTCTGGGTTTGGGGGTCTGTTGATGCTGAGGTTCAGAACCATGCAGTGCTTAATGTTAAAATAAGGTGTGAGGGGCAGGAGGATAACCCTCCTCACACAGCTGCTGGGAGCCAGTGCATGCAAACTGTACCCTGCTTTTCTGGGGAGGGGGGAGGTTGGGAAGCTCCATCTGAGGCTGCTGCAGGGCACTGGTTTCCCAGTGGCCAAGGTGGAATGACCCACTTGTTTTCATTGTGCTGTTGTTCAGAGCATCCTATGGCTTGCCCAAAGGGTGCTCGTGTCTCAAATTTTGGCAAGGAGTTGGGGAGGGAGGAGGAGAAGAGGTTTCTTTGTTTGTCTTTCTGTGGTGTTCCTGGGTTGTGCAGTTTGCAGTGACTGTGTCAGGACACCTTGGTATCTCTTATCTGCTGCAGGGTGAAATGCTGTCCAGTGCTTCAGGCTGGAATAACCCTTCCTAGGGCATGACTGTGAAGCCTGTAGAGAGTGCTGGGGAGTTTGGCACCATTACTCTGACTTTGTAATACTTGGCCTTATAGTTCTTAAGCACTCGTAGGTGCTTCTGATATTTTTTGAAATATCTTGGAAAAGAAGAAATTTGCCCTATGAAAGACGTGTCAGTAGCCCTTTGTAAAGGCTCAGTAACACCGGTCCTCTCTAAACCCATGTGAGGGTGGCTGAATAGAGAGGGGGAAACTGTTCTTGAGATCCAAAATCCATGTGAGGGTGGCTGCTGAATAGAAGGGAAAACTGTTCTTGAGATCCAAAATCCATGTGAGGGTGGCTGCTGAATAGAAGGGAAAACTGTTCTTGAGATCCCTTTTTTCCTCAACTGTTTGATATGCTTAATTACTGTTATTGAATTTACGCTGACTTCTTATTTCCCTTCCCCTGCCTCTAGGCCCTATGAGAAAAAGGGAAAGCTAAGGATGCTGGAGCAGAACAATGGATTTCTCTTTCTCTTTCATGCAAGGGATCATGGGAAACACAATTCAGCAACCACCTCAACTCATTGACTCGGCCAACATCCGCCAAGAGGAGGCCTTTGACGGCAGCAGTGACATTGCCGAGGATGGGGGCCGGACGCCGTACGAGGCCGCGCTGCAGCAAGGCTTCCAGTACCCCACACCCACGGCAGAGGAGCTGCCCCCCCTCACCAACGGGTACCCCCCTGCCATCAGCATGTACGAGCCCCAAGCCAAGTACCAGACGTACTCTCAGTATCCCAACGGATCGGCCAACGGCTTCGGGACGGGCAGGAACTTCAGCCCCCCGGAGTATTACCAGCTGGAGAACTCCAACGCCAGGCCGCACGAAGTTGTGGAGAAACCTTCCCCTCCCCAGCCGCCGCCTCCGCCACCACCTTCAGCTCCACAAGCGGGGATTCCAAAGAAGACTGGCTCACCAGAGATCAAACTGAAAATAACCAAAACTATCCAGAACGGCAGGGAATTGTTTGAGTCCTCCCTGTGTGGGGACCTGTTGAATGAAGTCCAAGCGAGGGAGTACGCTAAGGCAAAACATGAAGGGAGGAAAGAGAAAAGGAAAAAAAGTAGCAAGCATGACTCTTCCCGATCGGAAGAGCGCAAGTCACACAAAATTCCAAAATTAGAACCAGAGGAGCAAAATGTAAGTGGAATGGTAATTCAGCCATCTGTACACCTGGTATTGTTGATGGAGAGCGTGTCCAGCGAGGTTTGTCCTTGTTCTGGCTGTGTGCACGCTGAGTCACCAGGCTTTAGTTACTCGTCAGAGCCTCAGGATGAGGTTGCCAGGAGCTGTGTCTGTAGGTAATGCAATGTTGGTTTAAAGGCTCATGTGAAAAACAAATTTTAGAAAAGGTTATATATTGTTTTTTAAATATTGTTTAGTGTTATAGCATGTTTAGAGTTTGCTACGCTCTGGCCAGTGTTGAAGATGGAACTTCTGGACGAAAGCTCGCACATTCCTAAAATTGCCTCTCGAAAGAGTGCTAGATTGTTGAGTGGAAAGTGAGGTTACTTGGGGTGTTCAGCAGTGAAACATTAATCTATCTTGTACCATATTGTCCATGTCCAGAGGATGTACATCAGGTGGTGTTAACTGAGATTCTGGGAATCAAAGACCCAGATTACCTTGGTGCCCTCTCATTCTTTTTCTTTCAGTTTCATAAGCCACTCCTGTACTTCTGTTTCCATTTCTCATGCTTGTTCCTGCCACCTCTGTGGTGCTGGTTTCTGCCTCTCCCAGTTTGAGGGAATGGGTGGCAGAGAGGCTGATAAGTGCCAGGAATGGGGAAGTTGCCATTTTTGGCAGGGACAGAAATTGCCCAGCGCAGGCTGGGCTGTTACAGAACGTAGCTAAGTTTGTTGTCACACCTGTGAAAGCCCTTGGTGCTTGCTGTTCTCAGGGAGAAGATCCTGTCCTGCAGGCACCAGCTCTGATCTGGCAGAGTGGGTTCTGTGCTGCAGGGAGGTGCTGTTGGGGCCCCTGGGAGGTGGCTGTAGGAGCTGCTGTGTCCTGCTGAGTCCTGAGCAGTGTCTCTCTTGCACTATATCTGCTTTCTGGCCAGGCTCCATCACCCCCGCATCAGGCTGTCAGTTTGTTTCCCCTCTTACCAGTGACTCCTGTTCTACTCCTGGAGCTTCAGCTGTGCCTGTCCCTCTGGCTCTGTTACCTGCTTACCATGAGAATGGAATCTTCTGTCTCTCACAGACTGAACTGAAACGTTGCATCTTGAATTCCAAGCTCCTAGTCATGTGTGTCATCCAGAGTTCACCAGAAATCTTGGTCTTGCTATTGTCTTCCTTGTTGCTTTCATTTCCCTTTCTAAATGTGGTGTTGCAATAAATGTTTCATGTTACCCAGCCCTGTTTCAGACATGGCCTGCTCTGACAGGAGCAGGATTTTGTGCTGGTGGTTCTCAGTATGAGTTTGCCAGGGCAATCCCAGGTGCATTGTCCCTTCATTTTGCTTTTCACTGCACAGTTTCATCTTCATGTACATTTTTGTCATCTTCAGTGTTAATGGTGTGAGACTTGTGACTTGGGATCATCTTCATAGGAACAAACAACTTTTGGTACAACTGTGGTTGTTTTATAGTTTTGCACTCAACAAGGCTGTGGCAAGTCAGATGGTCACCAGTTGTTCCTTATTCTGATGCTGTAATTTCAGAGAAAATCCACTGACTGTGAGGGGATGCCCATACTGGAGAGGCTGATTTAAAGTGGAAGTGTTGTGAACTTCAAGGTCTGAATCCTTGTTTTGAGACTCAACCTCTCTGCTCAGTAGTTGTGTTCTGTGAGGAGCTGGAAATTCGCAGCCTGTGAACCCAGCTCTCCTGGCAGAGGGGAGGTTTCACTAACTCCCTGTAGCTAAAGAGGGGCAGCAGAGAGTGCTGTGCTTCCTGCTGTGCAGGGAGGAAGAATTTCTGCCCAGCAAATAGCAACGTGATTAGTCTTAAGTGGTGGTTGTGTACAGCCAGCTCCAGACGAGACACTGGGCTGTGCCACCCCTGACCTGAGCTGCTCTGTCCCTTTCCTTGTGTCCCCGGTTCTCTGGAGCATGGACTGATGTGGGGTCTGTGCTTGGAGTGGCCTGGCAATAACAGGGTTTGTCAGCATTATTAGTTCCTCACTGCTTGTGTCTGACACCTCCTTCTGCTGCTCTTTGAGTCCTTTGACTTCTCTGCTGCAGGAAAAGCAAGTGTGTGGCATCTGTCTCCTGAGACAGTTCCCAGCCCACCCTTACCTCAGCCCCTGTCCCCTCACACCCGCTGGCATGGCCACCTCACATCAGTGTCAGCTTCTGGCTGATTCTGCTCTGTGTTGTGGTCTTTTGATCCTCCAGATATATTTGTCAACTCTGTGCAATATAACATCGATTTTACAATGATCATGTTGTATATTTAGCATAATTTATGTACTGCAGTTCTTGAAAATAACTGGTGTACAGTGAGACTCACCAGATTGCTGTGGGTATCCTCACATGGGGTTCTCTGGTTTTTGGAAATTGTGTGTTATTTTAGGTGGAAAGTTACTTGGATTTGCTGTTTCTGAATGTATGTTCTTCTGTCATCTGTTACAGGAGAACATAGTTATATTCAGGTGTGATAGTAATGTAAATAGTGTAGGGGAGACCAGGTATTTCTTTATTGTCATGTTACTATGTTAATTGGGTACAAGGAGTAGTCAGTCATATTCACGTTTTCTGGGTTCACGGCTGCCTTTCTCTCTGTGAATTATTTTTTTCTGCCTGGTTTCACTATTATCTTCTGTTGCTTTACTGTCCCTTTACAGTAAGTGTTGTTTTCCTTTTTCTCTTCACTGTTACCCATTTCTTAGAGACCAAACGAGAGGCTTAGCACACTCTCTGAGAGACCAAGAGAAGATGCAGTGCTGGAGGAAGCCCCGGTTAGTACATGCACCAATTAACACTTTTGGAACTCAGAGAATGTTACTATTTTTGGACTGTTTCTTCCATTGATTCTTTAATTTATCTGATAAATCAGTTGTCTTTTCTTTTAAACTCTTATTACTTTCATTACTGCATCTACGCATCTCTTATTGTACTGGATTTATTGTTTTATTTTATCCTAAAAGCAGTATTTCTAATCAACCTAGAAAGCAGAATACTTTATTTTATCCTAAAAGCAGTATTTCTAATCAACTTAGGAAGCAGAATCCTTTTTTTGGGGGGTGGCAGTTGCTCTTTTGTGTCTCAGTTTGTCGGTGATGTTGTTACGTAAATCCCAGCTGTGTGCAGCTCCTTTCTTTCATGTTTCTAAGAAATGTTTTTCTCATCTTGGATTATCGAACGTCAGGGATATGTGAGAGAACAACAACAAGTCCCTGTGGATGGTGTGTGCATCTCCAAGTGCTCTAAATCCTCTCCTGTGGTTTTAATGTGGTGTTTCCTTTGCAGGTCCAGCAGCTCGTGCCGTCCCTTCCAACGCAGGTCACCCACGACGTCAAGTTCCAGGTTGGGGATCTGGTTTGGTCCAAGGTGGGGACGTACCCGTGGTGGCCTTGCATGGTGTCGTGTGATCCACAGCTTGACGTGCATACCAAAATTAATACAAGAGGTAAGGGAGGAAGCTCTTTGCCAGAGTGTCAGGTGTCTGTAGCTGTTATTAAAAATGTCCACATTCTAAACTGCCTTTGCGGGGTGGATTCTGCTCTGTGTGTGCTGAACAGGACAGTCCTGGTACACACAGAACTAGAGCCTGGTACATGACCTCTGGAGGTGGCACTGTGGGAACAGGCTGGTGCACAGGTGTTTCTGCTTTTCTCAAGTCAGTGTGGGCAGGGTGTCCCAAGCATCCATCCCAAACTGTTCTGGATCTGGCCTGTTGTATTTCTGCACTTGGACCAGGTACGATGTGCACTTGGGCCAGGTACTACCGCTTGCAGGAAGGAAGGGCTGAGGAGGAGGAAGGTGTGAACTGAACAGGCAGAGCTGTGTTGGTACAACTGCTGAGTGTTGTTTGCCCTTTCAGGTGCCCGGGAATACCACGTGCAGTTCTTCAGCAACCAGCCAGAGCGGGCCTGGGTGCACGAGAAGCGCGTCCGGGAGTACCAAGGGCACAAACAGTACGAGCAGTTACTGGCTGAGGCAGCCAAGCAAGCCAGCAACCACTCTGAGAAACAGAAGGTACAGGGGGCACTGGGGGGATCATCTCTGTAAGGGAGATGCTCCGGGGCAGGTCTGGAACTCTTCAGGGCTTTGCCCTGAGAAGGACTGGCTGCATCTCGCCGGCAGGGAATTCAGCATCCACATTCAGTGTCAAAAATACCCTGTAAATGGAGAGCAGGCTGCAATCTGCTGCCTGAGAGATGCAGAGACGCTCAGGGTTGTGTTTAAGTGCTGGAGTGGCAAAATCTTCAGTGTAACCAACTGCTTGTCTTGTCCCTTAAGATTCGCAAGCCGCGGCCGCAGAGGGAGCGAGCGCAGTGGGACATTGGCATTGCCCACGCCGAGAAGGCGCTGAAAATGACCCGGGAAGAGAGGATAGAGCAGTACACCTTCATTTACGTAGACCAAGAGCCAGAAGAGGCTTTGGCCAAAGCCAAAAAGACTGCTGCTTCCAAATCGGAGGCCAAGAAGAACCGGCGGCCGAAGGCGGCGCCGAGCTCGCAGCCGGAGCACGCCGGCGTGGCGGCAGGCTCGTCGCCTTGCCACGGCGAGCGCCGGCAGGGCCAGCGCCGGCACTCCAGCCCGGAGGAGGAGGAGGCTCCACCCGTGAAAATCGCCTGGAAAACAGCTGCAGCTAGGAAATCCCTACCAGCTTCCATCACCATGCACAACCTGGATCTGCAAAAGTGTAACATGTCTCCGGTTGTTAAAATTGAACAGGTTTTTGCCCTTCAGAATGCTGCCGGGGATGGAAAGCTCATCGATCAATTTGTTTATTCCACCAAGGTACGTGCTTGGTGCAGTGACCCCCCTCTTTTGCTCCTGAGTTATCCCATCCTGCCTTACTGGGGAGCTTGAACTGTGTCCACCAAGCTTTCACCACCCGTGTTCCTTTAGTTGGAGAGATTAACAGACAGATGTGACAATAGAATCTTTCAGTGCACTGAGCCCCACGTTCAGTGCAGCTCTGGCAGTAACTGTTTTGCTGGTGGCAGAGCAGCTCCCTACAGATGGCCATATTTTTGTTTGTAACACATTAAAAATATTAAAGCTGTTTAACTTCAGCTTCCTAGTTGAAATAATCCAAAAATTCTTGATAAAGTCAGTGTTTTTTTGGGAAACAGATGACAAAACTGTTAATAATGTACTAAAAAGTAATAACTACATTTTGTGTAACAGACTTTTAAATTGAGTTCTGCCTCTGAGCTTCCTTCAGGTGCACAGCAGCTTCCCACAGTCAGTGTAAGGAAAAGGCTTAGGACTATTTCTCTGCCTCCTCCTTCTGCCTCTCTACCTGGAGAGTGTTTATTTCATCCTAAACCCTATAGAGAAGGTAATGTTTAGAAAAGTCACTGGAATTATTTTTTCCTTGTGTGTGAGGGGAGATTGAGAGGGGTGGAAAGTCCTGCAGGGAAGCAGCTCCATAGTAAACTAATCCTGTCTGTGTGTTGGGTTGGAGAGCATTGATTGTTTCTATTCTGAGATTCAGGGGCAGGCCTGTTACCTGGTAGCAGCACACCTTTATAACAGGGGAAGACAATCTTTTCTTTTTTTCTTTTCAAGGGAGTTGGCAACAAAACAGAAATAAGTGTCAAAGGACAAGAGAAAGTTAATTCTTCGTCAGCTCAGAGAAGTGAGAAAGCAGTGGTGCAAAACGCGTCCTCTCCTGAGACAACTTCTGGGGCAGCAGGTAGGGAAACTGCAATCCTGGTCTGAACCTGAGCCCACAGCATGAGAATTCAAATACCAAACCCAGCATTTTCTCATTACTTAAAAATTATTAACATCTTTCAGTTCACATAATAAGTGTAATGGGCATGGCTAATGTCACACGTGGTGAGCCAACATACACAGCATGGCTGTGGGGTGGGATTGGTGGTTTGGCCTCTGCACTTTGTGTCTGCAGCTTACAGCCTGAGTCAACATACTCAAGGGATGATGTCCTGCGCAGAGCAATGGCAAGTTGGTTTAGGAGACAACCCAGTGGATGCGTGTTAGCAGGGTATTGCCATGGCTTTTGGTCCCAAATGGAAAATGCAAGAGCTGTCATGAAAGCACAGGAGTCAGGAAGTGGCACGTTTCAGTAGGGAGTGTCTGATGTGAGATGCAGACTCCCCAGGCTTTGTTGTTCCGTTTTTGTGTGACCTGTTAAAAAACAGGGAATTTTTTAAAAACTGCTTCAACTAACTCCATTGACCAAATGAGGTAGTGGTTGCCTCCTGAAACCATCTCAGGGGGTACATCATAAAGCAGTGGGTTTTGAACTATCAGGTCTGAGGGAGAAGAACCACTGAAGCAAATAATGGAACTTGGGCTTGAAATGGGAAAACCTTGAATGAGCTATTTGAATCTCATAATGTTGCCAGGTGTCACTTCTGCTTTAACTATCCATCTATTTGGTTATTTCTCCCTTAACAAACACAAAACAGATGAGAACCAGAGTCAGAAATCTCAGTGGTCAGCATCCATGAGTCCTCTGCAAACACTTCAGGTTCTGTGTGATGGTTTTAGGCAGGGTCATTTGCTATGCTGGTTTATGGAGCATTTGGGAGCACACAGGCCAGGTGCTCTGGATTTCCTGCTGTGAGGGGGGATTCCCCTGCTGTTGGCAGTGGTGGTTCTTTCCAGCTGTGGTTGCTGTGGCTCCTTGAATTGCCTTGCAGCAGGAGAGGCCATCGCCGTTCTGCTTCTCTCACCTGGGATCTAAAGGCTTCAGCTTCCCTATGGCTCCTCAGATGTAGGGGGTGAGAATTCTGAGCCTCTCTTTTTTCATTTTCTTAGGCTTTTTGGATACGTAACACTCCACCTGCTAACACCCTGTAAGTGCCTGAGCTTACCTGCAGTGCACACTCCAGTCACTCTCAAAGCCATTTCCAAAGTCCAGTTATTGGTCCCCTCTTGTGGAACATAACTGCCAAGTCCTTTTTTCAAATGTAAGGTCAGTGGAACTTCAGAATCCCTTTACGGTAAAGTATTTCCCAGACTGACTCTGGGAGTCCTTATTGATAACCTGCAGTTAGATACACAGAATTCAATAATGCTGGAAAGATAATTCCCTTACTTGAAACCTGCTACTGCAAGAGCAGCCCTGAGAATCCCTGGTGCCTCTGGCCTGCAGACACTGAACTAGGATTTATCTCCAGCAAGGTGGAGGGCTGGTCCAACATCTGTCCTGAAACTTTGGATGAAAATATACCTGAAGATGGGATGGGAGCATTGTGAAGGTGATGACTGGATCCTTGGAGAGCAGGAAGAGGAGAAAGTCCCATTGCAGTGGTCAATGTTGCTGTCAGCCAACATTAGACACTCTGGTTCTGGAATTCTCTGATCCAGGGCTTGATTTTATCTCCTTGGCTTCAGCGGGGCAGCATAGGGAGAAAATCCGTTCTTCCATAAAGTAACTGTTGGTCACATCTGCTCAAATTTACCTGAAGCTGCTTCAGGGGATTTTGGTCACACAGCAAAGTGACAAAAGATATTTCCCAGCTCTAATGTGGAGAACCACTGCTGCTGTGCAAGTTCCTCAAGGGATGGGGCCTGTTGGAACCAGAAGTTACACGTGGACAGACATGATGGTTGTTGACCTCAGTCATTAATTTCTAAATTATTAATAACTAATATCTATTATTCATTAATTAATATGCTGTAAAAGTTTTTTCCCCTCTATAAAACAAAATTTTCCCCTCAGAAATCCAGTTATTGTAACATGATAACTTTTCCAGCTGTATAGTTTAGTTACTGAGACATTCCTGAGCCATGCAGCCATGGGAAAAATGCTCATCCAATCTACCAAGAGGAGTTTTCTTTTTTTTTCTCTGAAGTCCTTTTGCAAGGCTGTCTTTCAGTCTGCTTCAAGCCCATGTGTGTCTCTAGATACTCGATCTTCTGACAAGACCAGGCAGGTTTACAGCTCCTAAAAGTGCATCCATCTGACACAGTCAGCTCCCAAGAGTTTGCAGTTTTGCTTGGAAGAAAACAAAGTATTTCCCAATTGTGTCTTCTATAGGTGAAACCTCCCAGACTGAAAAGCCAGCATAATGCTTCCCAGCAGCTCCTTGTAAATCCTCAGGTGCCAGTTTTGTCAGCTCCAAGTGTGTTGTGCTTGTTCCAGCAGCTGCCCATGGTGTTGAGTGTCGTGTCCATGGTGCTCAATGTGCCTGTTTGGGAGGTGCTGGAGCACAGAAAGGAATGTTGATTTTGCCAGCTTTAGTTGCCAAAACCCCAATAGCTCCCTCTTCATCTGTTGAAATGTCACAGTAACCTTCATTAATCTGAGTTTGTTTTCTATGGTAATACTTTTAAAAACTTGTTTTTCACATTCATTAACGACAGTAACACATCATGGTTGATGCTTCTGTTTGTGCTGAGTTTTTCTTCACCTCGAAACTTTCAGGTGAGCATTGAGGTCTGGTGTGGCTGCAGGTGGGACAGGGTGGGACTGGCTGTAGTTATGTGACAGAGGCCATCACCCCACAGAGGGGGACAGAGATCTGGCATTTTGGAGGAAATCCTGAAGCTGTGCTTTGCGTCTGAAATTTCTAGTTTGTTTTTGTTCAAGGAGTTGGTTGTGGCTACCTTCCCAAAACAGCAAAGAAGGACTGTTTGGTTCAGAATTACCCAGGTGAAGACCATGCCTGAGAGGTGTGTTATGGATTATGGAAATCTGTTTGCCCTAATCTGAATTCCAGCCTTTTGTTCCAGTCTGTTACTTGTGTCTGTTTTCTGAAGCTGATCTGTCTCTGGAATCAGAATGTGTGTCTGCAGCCACAGCACCAGCTGGTCAATAGCTTGGAACTGAATTTAAAAATAAAACATTCAAAAGAGGACAAAGTCTTGGTTTCGTTCCTTTACCTCTTGGTTTGGTGTTGCACATCTTGGTGTACCTCAGAAATACAAGGAATCATATAATGGAAACCTTTTTCCTTCTTCAGGTTCTGTAGAAAAGAAGCAACAGAGAAGATCGATTCGAACCCGCTCCGAGTCTGAGAAATCCACCGAAGTTGTGCCAAAGAAGAAGATCAAAAAGGAGCAGGTTGGCTTCCTCCATGTAGAGAGTTAAAATATATTGTATTCATAAATGTTGTGGCTTATATTGGTGCCTTTTTATTTTTCTCCATTTTTCCCCATCGGGTTTCGGTTTGGACTATCCTCCATGAAATCCCCCTGTCAATGCCATTGCTGTGACTCTGCTACTGGCATCTTCTCAGTATCAGTCAGGCTATGGAAGTGGGCACGCAGTGATGGATGACTCCTAATGAACCTGCCATGTTTCCTTTGAGATTTCTGTTCTGAGCAAAATGGGTTTGTTTCAGTGATTTCTCTTGGATGGAATTGCCACCAGGTTCCTTCCTTTGGCTCTTGATTTAGCTGCTGGTTTGTGTTGAGGCTTTGTTTTTCAAATGAAGTTAGAGTGATTAATTTGACCACTTCTGAAAATGGACTTCAAGAATGATTTCATTTAAAGATGAATAGTCAGACTTTCATGTTGGCAGACATCAGCAAAACAGTTCTGGGATATACCATTTTTTTCCTGAAATAGTTCTAACGTGTACAGGGCATTCCTTTAATCTGGATGTCAGACAGACAAATGTTGTTGCTTTAAGAAAATTTTAATGATAAAAAATTTCTGCGTGGAAATGAGTAGGAGAGTGCAGTGGATGGACAGAAATACTAAAACCTGCATACACTTTAAAAAAGTTTGTCAAAGTTGTTGGTTCTTCTCCTTGCATGGTTGATTTTTCCCACTTCAAGGACCTCTGTCTGAAAGCTGAGAATTTTATATAAATGTTTCATAGTTTAGCTTTTCCCAGTGAGAATTTTTAAAGAGGGACAGTCAGGATGAAGATTTATATGGGAAGGGAAAAAAATATTTTTATCTCTTTAATTTATTCTTTACCCTTTGCGCTTTGTTTTGCACTTCCTTCACTTCAGAGACTGAAAGTGAACTCAGTTGCTTTTTTGGGATTTTTTTCCCTTATTTTTTCCTTTGATGCTGCAGCGTTTCTGCACTGCTGTGCAGCAGAGGAGTGCTCCAGCTCGAGGCAGTTTCTTGCTGAAACTTTAAAGCAATTAAAGTGTTGGGTGTGTGACACCTGATGTGGTCCCTGGAGCCTCTTGGCACGAGCTGTTGCAGCCTCCCCCTTTCAAAAGAGTCGTTTTATGTTTGTAAAGGTTTCTTAATTTAACAAAGGTATAAGAACCAACAAGATGAACTTCATGGATGCCAGGTAGCTTCATGTGCTTCTCTTACCTGGCTGACTCAGTCTGTGGACATTAATTAAAGTGCTTTTCTCAGGAGAAGTATCTGACTAAAGTGAAACCCAGGGGCACTGTAATGCGCAAAACCTTGAATGTATTAAGTTAAATTTAAAAAAAGAAAACTTACTAACTTCTTACAATTATGCAACAATATTTGTTACCCAAAGTCAAGTTTTCTTGATTCCCCAGTTAGTCTGCAACAACTTGGTATAAAATTATAACTGGAACGAGTACAATTAATGGGAAAAACAAAATGTTGATGCTACTGTTACAGTGACTAGTGGAGAAATAAAAGTGATTGTTTAGATTTTATATTTGTATTACAAAATGTATCCTATACAAATCCTTCTACTGTATGTTTTTACCTATTGTACAACAAAATAAAATATTTTTTAAAAAAATTATAGAATAATCCTTAAATATTTACTAAATGTGTTTCTCCATGCATATGTAACCACATTGCAAAGAAATAACCTGTAATTCTTAACCTTGAAAACAGGATTTTAGGCAACAGCTTTCTTCTGTAAATATTACCCAGTCACCAAATTCCCACATCTTCCATGTGTGTTGGCAGAACAGTTCCTAAACTTCTCCGTAGGGTCAAGGCCTGGAAGTGCTTTTGCAAGACTGTAACCTTGTGCATTTGTCTGCTGAATGCCTGTGCCCTGGAGTTCCAGCTGTGCCCTGCAGTTCCAGCTGTGTAGAGCCCTGCACCGCGGCACCCGGGCGGGCCCGTGCAGAGCTCTAGACGGGGAGCGGGGGCTGCAGGAGCTGCAGGGAGCACCGAGTGGCCCCACACTGTGCCTCGCCAGCCCAGTGCCAGCCCTGCCAGGGGCACGGGTGCTCACACAGCTCTGGGCTTTGCACAGCACCAGGGGTGGCTGCCCAAGGGCCCCCGCTCCTGCCTGCTGGACACGGATACAGCGCTCCTGTCACCTTCCTGCCCCAGGGCAGAGAGGAAGGACCTGGCTAGTGGCCCGTGGCTGCCAGGGCTGCGGGCAGCAGCGTAGGCAGGAGTGGATCCAGCGGGACGCGGAGGCTCGGGCTGAGGAGGGGATGGCAGCTCCCACCTGAATTCTAACCCCTTGAACTGACCTGTTTGCTTTTTGGTACTAGGGAGAAACTTTCCTCTGGTGTTAACTGTGGATTTTCCTTTCAAACAGGTTGAAGCTGTCCCACTGGCAGCAGTGAAGACGGGGTTGCAGAAAGGTGAGTGATGGGTGAAAATGAACTCCACTGGCCTTGGTGGCTCGTGGCCCTCGGGCAGCAGCTTTGCTGCATGTGAGCCACAGTGTTGGTGCTCTGAGGGGCTGAGCTCGACTTCCCTGGGGACGGGCTGAGTTTGGGGATCTTGGAAGGATGGTGTTTGTTCATGTGCTGTAGGCCCCCAAGTCCTGGGAATTTCTTAAAAGTCTCTGCTTAGCCAAAGTTAAAGATGGATGATGAAGAGGGTATCTCCTAAGGTTCTATCCTCCCTTAGAGACAATTTACTGCCTTCATCCACTGTGTCACCATGTTAAAAAGTTTGTCAAAAGCTCTGCCTAAGCTGGTTTTCAGTTAATTTTCAGGGAGAATTCAACTAGTAACAAAATTGCAAACTGAAAATTAAGGCAGATAATGGAATCGAAGCTCTCATCTTTCTTTCCATTATTAAGTTTAAGCAAAAAGTCGTGAACATGTATTAAACTAATTTTAGCGTGTTGTGTTAAGGTGCCAGTGAGATTTCAGACTCCTGTAAACCCTTAAAGAAGAGAAGTCGTGCCTCCACAGACATGGAACTGACCAGCTCAGCCTACAGGGACACGTCTGACTCTGACTCCAGAGGACTCAATGATTTGCAGGTAAAGGTGTGTTGGTTCTCACAGGAACCTGAACAAGCTGTCAGTGTACAAGAGGTTTTTCAGTTGATTATTGCTAAATATGTGAACGCTATTTTCTACAAATTTTGAGTGTTTTATTGTCTGAAAACTTAAAACCTAGTCTGTTTACTTCTAATCCCTTCCACTGGTTATAAAAATACAATGTTTACTTACAAATTTTCCTGTTTCTTTGTCTGGCAAAGCATTGGTTTAGATCATGGTTTGCTCTGTGGAAGGTTTGAAATTCTTGGGGAATTGGGAAATGCTGCTGTGTCTGGTGTAACTCCAAAGAGTGTCTGGAAAAGCAAGAGAGCTCTTTATGGTGTTTGGCTTGTACAGGTGAAATATATCAAGAAGGCAGCACTTGTGTCATCCCAGTGAAGTTCAACACCTTTCCAGGACCTTTGTGTCTCTTGACCTACCAAATGGTCTTTTGATCAACAGTGACAGAAATATTTTCCCTGGTGTGGTTGTGGTTTGGCATTGTCTGGTTTGAGAGCCGTGGGTTTTTCCTCTTTGTAGGGCAGTTTTGGGAAGCGTTCAGACAGCCCCTCAGCCACTGCTGATGCTGATGCCTCAGATGTGCAGTCTGTGGACTCCAGCTTATCCAGGAGAGGAACTGGAACAAGTAAAAAAGACACTGTTTGTCAGGTAACTGGTGATACTGGGAAGTGATGGATACTAAATATGTATCCCCTATTTCTGTTAGTTTTCTTAATTTGACCTCTCCGATAAAATATCCAGGTTTTTAGGAGTTTTTATGCTCTGGAAGTGATTCATATTAAATGATTCCTAAGCCCTCCTGCAGGCCAGAAAGCTCATCAGCTAAGGTGGTGAGCTAATCATACCTGCCAGCCTCAGTAGAAAAAGTAGATGTCATTTTCTGCTCCATTTGAAGATTCCAGATGGTTGGTCAGGATAGGACAGAGTGAGAATTTTTTAGTATTTAAAAAAAAATTCCTGAGATGTTCTGTCCAGTTCCCTGGTCAGTAGTAAAGGACCTGATGAGCAAGCACAGCTTGTTCCCTGAGAAATGGAGGAGGGCAGGTGGACCCTGTGGTGCCTCTCCTGTCACCCCAGAGCAAAGTGCAGGAGTGCTGGGATTATCCTCACCCTGAGGCTGGCCAGGTTCAGTTCTGCCTTACCCTCACTCTGAAGCAGTTCCAGGCAGTTGTTAGCTCCTGGCAGTCACTGGCATGTCAGGGTGCCCTGTTCCCTGCTGAGCTCTCTGCCTGTTGCAGATCTGTGAGAGCTCTGGCGAGTCGCTGCTGGCCTGCGAGGGCGAGTGCTGCAGCATGTTCCACCTGGAGTGTCTCGGCCTGAAGGCCATGCCTGAGGAAAAGTTCATCTGCACCGAGTGTAAGAACGGTGAGTGTGTTCCTGTGCCTGGAAAACTGGGAGGGGTTTCCCCCTTTGCTCAGGAGCCACATTCTGGTCAGGGCAAACCAAGATGGTGCTTTCTGAGGGTTTCTGAGTAAGTTTGGGTTATTCCGCTGCTTTTTTAACCTCTGAGACCAGATACTCAACTTCCATTTAGCAAGTGCCTTGTAAGAAAAAAAAAAAAATAGGGTTTTAATTGGAATAAGAGATTTTATGTGAGCAGTGTTACTGTGGATCACAGTAACCACCCAGCCTGTCGGACAGGAAGGATCCCGCATCGCTCACACCTACTGTCTTCACAATTTGTTTGGGTAATATCTGTATGTCAGAGTTGGCTTTTACAGTCCGCATTCCTTATTCCTTCTCTTCCAAGGAGAGCACACGTGCTTTTCCTGCAAGCTGCCTGGCAAGGACGTGAAGCGCTGCTCCGTCAGCACCTGCGGGAAGTTCTACCACGAGGCGTGCGTGCGCAAGTTCGCCACGGCGCTGTTCGAGTCGCGCGGCTTCCGCTGCCCGCAGCACTGCTGCACCGCCTGCTCCATGGACAAGGACATGCACAAAGCCAGCAAAGGTGAGGCCAGCTGCAGGAATGTGCCCTCCTGTTGAAGGAGTGGCAGAACTATCCTTTGTACCCTTAGAAAGGAAAGAAGCCCAGAAGTTTTTCTCATTGAGTAGGTGAAAAGGCATCTCGTAGGACCTGGGGGACTTCGCCTCAAACTTAAGGATTGCCAATTGGACAGAAATCAAAAAGTGCCACCTAAGTAATTTACTAGAAAAAGAAGAGAACAAAGAAACTAATTGCTTTTGTGAGGTGTTTTACCAGGGGCAGGAGGACCTCTTGCACCTGGCTCAGTTTTTCTCTGTAAAGAGTTTTGTTATTTTGCCTTTTATTAAAACCTTTTTGTTTCCAGTGCTACCACAGAAGCCATCCTGATGACTTTATGCCTTCTGAGGTAGCTGAGCTATCTTGGGTGTGAAATAGATCTCCAAGAGCTTATGAGACCTGGCTCGAGGAGACCCATATTTCAGGCAGCTGCTCTGGGCAGGGAGGAGGCTCAGCTGCATCATCACAGTGACATTTCATCCAGTTCCTCTTTCTAACCCAGCATGCAGCAAGGAATGAGGGTTTCCTCCTCGCTGAGGTCATCAGCTGACGTAGCTCATGGGGGGGAAGCAGCTGGCAGTGTGACAGTGTGGGGTGTACCTGGATCCACACACACTTGGTCAACTCTTGGTGCTGGGTTTAATGGAAGCCAAGAGTTCACAGTATGAGGCCAAAGAATGTTGATTTTTGAAAGCAGTTCATAGTGGCCTTGTGAACAATTGTTTTTCAAGGAAGAAGATCCTTTTAGAAATGAACTCAAACCTTTAAAGCAAACAAATAGCCTGTATAATGATGGAAGTTTTTCTTAACAATTTTAAAGTAAAAGTTAAGGGGCAATATTTACGAAACTTTCTTTAGAATAAAGATGCAGTTGTTTCTTTTTTTTTTCCCAGTGCTGCCATTGGAACAGACCCAGCTTTGCCTTTACCTGTGGGGCGTTGTGCCCTGTCCTGCCCTGAGCACTGCTTGTCCTCAGGGCTGTTTTCAGCTGAGTGGTGACCCTGGGTGATGGTGCCTTTGCTGTCTCCTGAGCAGGTCGCATGGCGAGATGTCTGCGCTGCCCCGTGGCCTATCACTCTGGAGACGGCTGCATTGCTGCAGGAAGCTTGTTTGTGTCATCCCACATCCTCATCTGTAGTAACCATTCCAAAAGGACTCACTCCTCATCAGCTGTAAATGTAGGCTTTTGTTTCGTTTGTGCAAGAGGTGAGACACTTGGTTTTTCCCTGTTTATAGTTCTGTTGTCATTTGTGCAGTTTAGTGATAAAAATAGTGTTTCATGAGGAACTCCTCCCTTAGGGCTTGCTGGGGTTAAATGCTGCCTGGGATTTTTTATGTAATTTTATTTTATTTTATTTTGGTCAGCAGTTCTCATGAGATTCCACTCGCTGTGTTGGTCCATTTGATACCAGAAGCAGCACTAGGCACTCAGGTCCACTTGTTCTGCCAGCAGGGGAAAGCAGATCCCAATCCCCCCATTCCAGCCTTTTCATGCTGAGAATGGCTGCTGTGTTGTTAATCACTGTATTATGCAGAAGGAGATTCTTTCACTGCTACAAACTTACAACTGTCTAAGTTTTAAGGCTGAAAAGTGGGATTTACTCATGAACTAGAATAATTGAATTTATAACTGCCTTCACATTTGAGAACTTTGAAAGAAAACCTTTAGCAGTACTGTATGAGCAGATTTCATGCTGAGCTTTTCCATGTGTCAAAGTCCTTTTTTTTTCTTTTTATTTTTAACTTTTTTCCCCACTTGTTACTTTTATGGTTCTTCAGTCACCAGGGTTCTGCCAGAGAGCAGCTTAAAAAAATGTCGGTGCAGCAGTTGCTTTGGTCTCAAGATTCAAAAGTACCATTATTCTGTTGGAACTATGTACAGAATGCCAGCAGTTTATTTTGGGTGTGGTCTCTGCAGCAGTTTTGAGAGTCACTAATAGGGAAATTAAAGTGAGCTGGATCCTGAAGTTACTTGTTTTCATTTGTGTTCATTCAGGTGGAAGTTTAGTTTGGCTTGACTTTGCAAGAGCAGAGGAATAATTACACATCTCAGAATGGCAAGAAATGCAGAAGGAATTTTTCATGCTCTTTTTTTTTCTTCCACTTTACATTTGTTTAGTAATTCTCTTTTTACCTGCATCTGGCTCCATGCACAAGTCTATATTTTCTCCTGACAATCCAAATAACCTCTTGTGCCCTGGCAGGTGGAATTCTCTGTCCTGAGTATTCCCCAGGTCTTAATTAGGAGAACTTGAACAGTAACAAACCATTGCCACTGCCTGAATCCTGTGTCTTAGAGTAGCTCTGTACTTGTTCCTCTAGAGCATTCTTGTGGGGCTTGTTCCACCAGGCCTGGCTGGAATCAGGAGCCAGAGTGCCGAGGACAGTGCCTGGGGCAGGAGCACTGAGTCACCTGCTCAGAAAGAAGCAGGGAACTGAACATTTCAGAAATCCGTGGGCATCTCTGTGAGAATGGTGATTTAATTAGTGTTAGTTGCTATCAGAAGCAGAGACTTTGTGTTTAGATGCAGTTACTGAAGTGAGGAATAAGACAATCTATAAGATATACAAACCTGCTTACAGTGAGGTACTTGAAATACAAGATATTTAAAGACTTCTTATTCACCACCCTGCAGTAACCCTCCAGTCAGCATGGTGCAGTTCACCTCTTTGCATGTGTAGGTTCCCTTGCTTTAGGAATCCTCCCCACGATGCCTGTCCAGGTGGGCTGACCCCAGTCTTCTTACAGCAGTGCTTCAGGCACCATCCAAGAGCTTCTCTCCAGCCTTCAGCTGTGTGTCCCTCAGGGGAAGAACTGGGGGCTCTCTTGGTAGCTGATCTTTGCTGTTTCTTTGGGGCTCAGTTGCTCTGCTCTTGCCATGAGTTACTGGCCAAGCGTTTCTGCTTCGCAGCTCTGGGCTCTCAGCTGGGCTGCCTGGCTCTTTGGAGTAAGGAGGAAAAGCTCTTCTTGGTGCAGGACAGAATTGCAAAGGCCTGGAATGGAGTTTGTAGAGAACTGAGTTGGATTGTTCTGGAGCAGCCCTGGGAGGGCTGACAGGGGGAGCTTCACCACCACAGCCTAGGGCAGAACCTCCATCTGTGCTTCCCCGTTGGTGCCTTGCAGATCACTGACCTCCTTCTTGCTTTCCAGCACAATTACAGAGGCAAATCACTTCCATAGACAAGATCTCAGGGGTAGATTTTCAGGGAGTGGGACGGTGAGTTCTCATTCCCAATGTCTGTTCTATCTGTAGCCCCAGCTCAGAGCATGGCCCAGCTGCAGTGGCCATCACCCCAGATCTGCAGAGGAGCTTCCTTTTGCCCTGTGGGAAGGAGAGAGGATCCCATGGATTCAAACTTTATTGCTTTTCTTGTGCTTGTCTATAAATGCACACATGAAGGGTAAAAAACCAATTGAAATTCCACTTAGAAGCAGCTTATTTCATTGCAAGATTTTCCAGTTAAGTTTCAGTCTCTCCAGCACAACCTCTTTGTTAGCGCAGAAACTTTGTCAGACTTTCCTTTTTCTTCATTTTATCCTTTTGTCATTCCCACATAACGCATTAGAGGTGTTCATTGGGTGTATTTGGTTTTTCCTTCATGGAATCATGGGTAGTTTCATTGCAACTCATCTCTTTCTGTTTGTTTCGTATAGGGCTGGTAGTGCAGGACCATTCAGACCCCCTGTTCAGTTCCTATGCCTATAAGTCCCACTACCTACTGAATGAGTCAAATCGTGCTGAGTTGATGAAATTACCTATGATTCCTCCTCCTTCGTCAGCTTCCAAAAAGAAATGTGAGAAAGGTAACCAAAATAGTTTCTTTCTCTTTAATTTACTTTCGCTTTTTCTATTTTTTCTCTCTAAATCAACGGAGAAATGTCTGCTTGTCCCCTGACACTGACTGCTTTCAGTGACCTTCACTCATGGTTTTTGTGAGCCTGTGTTCATGTTGTTGGCGATTTTTAATTTTTTTTTTTTTTAATTATAAAAGGGCTTAAAATAATTGCTGTCTCTAAATTCTCCTTGGAAGAGATTTGGTCACTCTCTGTCTGGCCTGGGCTGTTCCAGGTTCGGGAGCTGTTTGCACAGCAGTGTGAAGAGGAGGCAAATGAATCTCCATATTGTTGCAGTTCAGTATTTACCTGGCTGATGTCAAACCACTTCTTAAACAGATTGGAAGCAGAGGGGGGATGTGCTGCTTTGGACTTTGGGCAGGTCCTGAGAGGAGAGAGGGCACTTGGGGCTGGACAAGGGTGGGTGCCGTGTCTTTCTGGACAGTGCCAGAGCAGGAGGGCAGGGAGGTTTGGCCTCAGTGTGTCCCCACAAGTCCCCGAGCCTCGTGTCCCTCCTCCACCACCGAGCCAGAGTGCCCCATGCCTGTCCCCTCCCCTGGGGATGGGTCCTTGCTACAGCCAGGCTCGGACCCCGCAGGGACCCCGCAGCTCCGGACAGGGTCACCTCCTGCTGCCAGGGGGCTGAGGCTCTGCAGATCCCTGGGGGCAGTTCCTGGGGGCTGAGGCTCTGCAGATCCCTGGGGGCAGTTTCCTTCTTCCTGAGGGACTGAGGCTCTCCAGATCCCTGCAGGGCAGTTCCAGGGGGACTGAGGCTCTGCAGACCCCTGGGGGCAGTTCCTGGTTCCAGGGGGGCTGAGGCTCTGCAGATCCCTTGGGGGCAGTTCCTGCTGCCCAGGGACTGAGGTTCTCCAGATCCCTGGGGGCAGTTCCAGGGGGGCTGAGGCTCTGCAGACCCCTGGGGGCAGTTCCTGGTTCTAGGGACTGAGGCTCTGCAGACCCCTGGGGGCAGTGCCTGGTTCCAGGGACTGAGGCTCTGCAGACCCCTGGGGGCAGTTCCTGGTTCCAGGGGGGCTGAGGCTCTGCAGACCCCTGGGGGCAGTTCCTGGTTCCAGGGGGGCTGAGGCTCTGCAGACCCCTGGGGGCAGTTCCTGCTGTCTGTGTGCAATGCTCAGCTGTGGTATTTCATTCCCCACAGAAATTTGGTTCCCCGGGAGCGTTCAGAGCCGGTGCCCCATTTCCCAGCCCAAGTTAGGTCGCTGTCAGCGTTGTGACATCAATGGCTTGCAGTAGTCCTGTAATTCCTGAAAACAAGAATTATTTTGAGCCCTGTGCTTAGCTTGAGCCATATCTGCCTAATGCATCCCGAGAGCAATGTTGGGTTTTTTCTTGCTTAGCATTGAAAGTTTTGTGTTTGATTTTGTTTGATTTTTGCATCTCTTGGCATTTTCTCATCTTGGATAATGTTTCAGTAATTTGTCTGTATTTCCTCTGAAATTACATTTGCAAAAAATACTTCAAAAATTTCATTATGGGTTTGGGAGCTCTGGAGTATCCATGTGACTGGATTTCACTGGTTTTAGCAGAGGAAATACAGTGTTGGCCATGCAACTGAATTGTTTAAGGAATGCTTATTGTAACATGCAGTGAACAATTAATGCAATGATATTTTGGGAAGTCTATAGGTGAACAAGATTTTCTGATAAAAGTTTGAAAGTCTCACATCTTTTGATACTGTGATAATTGGTTTGAATACTCTCAAATCTCTCCCAGATTTTCCATCTGGGACACAAAATCTTGTTGATTTTTAAATATATATACATATAAGCACATGTATATATATTTTATATACCTACATGTATAAAATATTACAGTATGTGTAATGTCTCAAGTCATCTTACATGAGCTGCTTTGCTGAGGGTGGCTTAAAGATGTGGTGTGGCTCTCCACATGTCACACATCATCCAAAATGTGAGCCAATCAAAATAACTTTTGCCCAAATTAGTGTGAACTTCAGAAATTCGTTGAACCCCAGTGCTGAGATTCCCTCTGTGCACCAAGAATTTTTGGGATGGGGACAACTCATGTGTGTCTCATTCTGCTTTATGTACCTGGCTCATCCTGGTAAACTTCTTGTGGAATAAAGACACTTATTACAACTCTTTTTTCCTGTCCTTGCAGCAGAAAAGTATTGATCAACCTATAGGCTGTGGGGTTGGTGCTCGCTGATGATTGCTGGGGATTCAGTCAGAGCAATGTTGATTGAAAAGGATTCTTTAAAAATGTGGAGTTTTGTGGTTTCTTTGGCCATCTCCAGAGCACTAAAAGCTCTGCACTGTTCCCAGCTGCAGTGCTTCCCTTGGGAATGGTGCTCCTCCTGCCAGCTCCCCTCGTGTTTGAGTCCTCAGCTGCTTTTTTGTCTGATGCAGTCAAGAGTCCCAGCTTAGTTTAAGCCCTACACAGTCCTTTTTAACCAACATTGTTAAGCTTGACTTGATCCCTTTCTTTTGCCATTTTTCTGTGGGGCAGTGGGAATCTGGAGTGGATGATTTTAAATGAATGTCAATTGCTGTGCACGGGGGAAGCAAATCCTGACTTCTACAAACCAAGCAGGGCTTCTTTGTTTCAAGGTGGCAAACTGTTGTGCTGTGAGTCGTGCCCAGCTTCCTTCCACCCCGAGTGTCTCAGCATAGAAATGCCTGAGGGATGCTGGAATTGCAATGACTGTAAAGCTGGCAAGAAGCTGCGGTACAAGCAGATCGTTTGGGTCAAGCTTGGGAATTACAGGCAAGTCCACCTTTTGGGGGTTCTAATGCTTTGGGTGTTTTAATGTACTCTGGAATTGCAGGAAGATAAAGCAGCTCAGTCACCGTGAACAAGAGTTAGAAATACAATATTCCTCTGCTTGGGGTGAGACATGGATGTCACCTTGAACTGTGATGCTCCTGCTTCTCCCAGGTGCTGCTGGACTCTGGATTGCACACACCTTTGCTCTGCAGAGCGTGGTCAGGGTGTGGGAAAGCAGGGGCTGGCAGAGCCCAGCTGTCCTTGCTGGTGTTTGTTTTAGTCAGCTGCAGCAATACAGGTGTTTGCAGGTGATCCTGGAAACCCACTCTCAGGCCATGGATATTCTTAGAAGGCTTTCCCAGAATTCGGAGTCAGAACATTGCTTGTGTTTTGCATGGAGCTTCCCAGGCATTGCCAGCAGGAGCCTTGGCTGCATGAGGGAGGAATTAATTTCCTTGAGAGAGGAAAACTGGCTTTTATGTCTCAATCCCCTTGGGGAAACTGGGAAGCTCTGGTTCAGGGAACTTATATTGCTCTTTTCTCTCCTACTCTGCAGGTGGTGGCCAGCAGAGATCTGCAATCCCAGGTCTGTGCCTCTCAACATACAGGGCCTCAAACATGATATCGGGGACTTCCCAGTATTTTTCTTTGGTTCACATGACTACTATTGGGTACACCAGGGCAGAGTTTTCCCTTATGTTGAAGGAGATAAAAGCTTTGCTGAGGGGCAAACTAGTATTAACAAGACCTTCAAGAAAGGTAAAATCAAACAAAGTTTATAGTGGTTTATGACAAAAATTCCACGTGTTTGTGTCTCCATCACCACTTAACCTGCATGGGAATATTATGTGACTAGTGTTCTGTGTTCACGTGAAATCCAAGCATTGTGTTGATCCCTTGACTGCAGATAAAAATGTGTTTGAGTGCCTACTCATTGTGTGTTGTTGTGGGCCAGTTCAGTGCTTCCACAAACGGGGGAATGTTGAGATGGATCTTGGGCTCTGCTGCATGGGATCATTGTTCAGTATCTTGGTACTTGCTGAAAGTACCTGATGATAAATTCATGATAAATCGCAATAACTAATTTTTAGCTTGTCTTTTTGTTAATAGAGTTCTGTTCCTAGTCTTAAAAAAAAAATTTAAATAGATGTACATGTACATATTTGATTAGCAGCAGCTGGGGCTGATTGCTTTCTATTCTGAATTCCTTGCACAGCACTTGAAGAAGCAGCAAAGCGTTTCCAGGAACTGAAAGCACAAAGAGAAAGCAAAGAGGCATTGGAAATTGAAAGGAATTCAAGGAAGCCTCCACCCTATAAACACATTAAAGTGAGTTGGCCTCTTTTCTATTTTATTTTTATTCCGTGTGTGAGGAAGTTGCTCTGTGCCTAGAGAAGGTGTGGCTACCCACTCCCCGGCAGTGTTCAGGGATGGGTTGGGTGGGGATCACAGCAGCCTGGTCTGGTGGAAGGGGTTGTGATGGTTAGTCTTTAAGGTCCCTTCCAACCCACACTATTCTGTGATTTTAAGTTGTGTACATACACCAAGGTGTTCAACAGTGGCAACGTAACAAAATCCACGTAAATAATTTTGTTTTCTTTTCACTGATCTCTTCTTGTGTTTTACAGTACCGTAAAACACAGAATAACATAATTTTTTCTTTGCCTTTCCGTGTCGCTCGTTGACTCTGCGTTCCCAGTGCGTTGCCTTCACCCCCTGTTCTGCCCTTTGTTCCCCAGTCCAACAAGGTGATCGGGAAGGTGCAGATCCAGGTGGCCGACCTGTCGGAGATCCCACGCTGTAACTGCAAGCCTTCGGACGAGAACCCGTGCGGGCTGGAGTCCGAGTGCCTCAACAGGATGCTGCAGTACGAGTGCCACCCGCAGGTGTGCCCGGCTGGGGAGCGCTGCCAGAACCAGTGCTTCACCAAGAGGCTCTACCCCGACGCCGAGATCATCAAAACCGAGCGCCGCGGCTGGGGCCTCCGCACCAAGAGGAGCATCAAAAAGGTACAGCCAGCCTTTTTGGACAGGGATGTGACAGCCATCAGGGTGGGGGTGGGTGAAAGGTTGCACTCTGCGCTGTCACAGTCGTGTTTTCTGGAAAAATCCCTTCGCCAGGGAAGATGAGAAGCATCAGAGAAAAAGGAAAATAATTATCTGGTTTGCTTCTCCTGTGTTTTGCTGCTTTGGAATGTGTTTGGAGATTGTTAACCAACAGGTGATTGTTTCATTGGTTTCATGTGAGTTGTTTTGACTTATTAGCCAGTCAGGATCAAGCTGTGTCGAGACAAGTTTTCATTATTATCTTTTTAACCTTTTGTTATGGTTGTGTTTGAGGGTGCCAGAACAAGGGAAGTGACGAGAATCTTGACTCCATGTTTCAGAAGGCTGATTTATTATATTATGATATATATTATATTAACATGCTATACTAAAACTATACTGAAAGAATAGAGAGAAAGGATCCTTCAGAAGCTAGAAAGGACAGGAAAGGAATGAATAACAAAATCTTGTGGCTGCTCACAGCCTCAACACAGGTGGCTCTGATTGGTCATCAAGTGAAAACAATCCACGTGGACCAATGGAAGAGGCACCTGTTGCATTCCACAGCAGCAGACAGTTATTGTTTGCATTTCCTGAAGCTCCTCAGCTTCTCAGGAGAAAATCTTAGCAAAGGATTTTTCATAAAATATCATGGCGACACTCTGTAAATATCCTTTCTGTATTCTTTAGTATAGCTTAGTTTAGTATTCTTTAATATAATATAGTAACACAAAATAAAATAACCTTCTAAGAACATGGAGTCAGATTCATCATTCCTTCCTTCATCTGGGCACCTCACAAGTACAATATTGCACCTCCAGAGAGTGAACTGTTTTAACCCCTCAGCAGCTGCCTGGCTGCTCAGAGTGATGCCCAATGCATTGGTGACTTTGTATCGATGTGTCAATCACATCCCAGCTCTGATTTTCCTTAGAAAACACTATTGGCCTGAAGGGCTGCTTTTAAACATGGGATTTAGCCATTAATTTTATTAAATTCAGTACTTTTTAAATTTGTGCTTCATGAAAACTGTGTTACTGCAAATGTTCTGAGCTTATTGACTACTAAAGTCCTAATAAAAGTGATGTAGTGAAAATACTTACTGTAACAGTTCCTGTTTCCTGAGGAGTCTGTGAATATTGTCACGTTGTCCTCTTTGAAAGAAAGCAGGAAGGTTGAAAGGGTTTTATAGACCTGACAACTGTCTTGTGTACTGAATGCAGGAACAGGGCTGCCTTTTATTCTGCCTGGCTGTATTGCTAGGACAGCAATTACCTGGTGCATGTATTCACACTGTGCCTACCAGACCAGTAAAGTGTAACATTTCTTGTGATGATCAGAGTCTTTTTTTATAGTTAATGCTTTTTTCTGTGGTGCTTCCCTTTATGAACGTGGTTAGGATGCATAGATTTCTTACTTTTGTTCTCCTTTCCTTTGCAGGGTGAATTTGTGAATGAATATGTTGGGGAGCTGATTGATGAGGAGGAGTGCCGGCTGCGGATCAAACGTGCTCACGAGAACAGCGTCACCAACTTTTATATGCTAACTGTAACCAAGGTGAATATTGTGTCTTGTTTGATAGCAAATGTCACTCCACAGCAGGAAACCTCTTTGCTTTGTAAGTACTAAACACATCTTTGTCTTTTTCCTTTAAGGACCGAATAATAGATGCTGGCCCAAAGGGGAACTACTCTCGTTTTATGAACCATAGTTGTAACCCAAACTGTGAAACACAGAAGTGGACAGTGAATGGTGACATTAGAGTTGGACTGTTTGCTCTTTGTGACATTCCTGCAGGTAAAAGGATGCACTATTTGGCATGTTTGTTTTTGTTTTGCAGTGGCCAAGTTCCTCACTTAGAATCATAGTTTTTCTTTGAAATGATTAATTCCAGTGAAGTGTTTAGGAACTTTTCATTCATTGGAATGGAGATGATAGTTAAAGCTCCAGTTTTAGCAGGGGTCTCATGGTAACAAATGCTAATGAAATGTCATTGTCACAGGCCTGTCTTCCCTCAGTGTCCATGTGGGTGAATTGTTTATCTTTACATTTCAGGAATGGAGTTAACATTCAATTACAACCTGGATTGCCTGGGCAATGGCAGGACCGAGTGTCACTGCGGAGCAGAGAACTGCAGCGGCTTCCTGGGAGTGCGGCCCAAGGTACACGGATGGACCTGGAGCTTCTCCTCCCAAATCCAGAGATTCTGTAGGGCAAAGAGGGTTTTGATTCATTTCAAAATGAATTCTAATACTTTCTACCCTTGGAAGTCTCCAAAGATTCTATAGTCTGCCCTGCCATGCTGTTGTGTCTGGCGGGAAGTTAATTCAGAAACACCTGAATGAGCACTTCTGGCTTTTAGAGTTTAAAAACTGTTTTAAGTGGATCTCATTTAAGAAGAATTCATGAAAATAATAACCCAAAATTTACTTGAATGCTGGGGGTTTATAAGTGACTCTGTGTTGTGATTTTCTCCTTCTCAGACAGCATTTGCAACGGCAAATGAAGAGAAGGTGAAAAATGCAAAACTAAAGCAGAAGAAACGGAAAATAAAAACAGAACAGAAGCAGATGCATGAAGATAACTGTTTCCAGTGTGGAGATGGGGGAGAGCTGGTCATGTGTGATAAGAAGGACTGTCCCAAAGCATACCACCTCCTATGCCTTAACCTGACTCAACCACCTTTTGGTAAGAACAGTGGCTCCTCCTGCTCAACTTTTCCTTCCTGCTGCAAGACAGTGTTGGAGATGAAATGCAGCATTCATGTACATAAAACGCAGCGTTCACTTACATTAAATGCAGTATTCATTTGCACTAAGTGCACCAAATTTGCCTTTGCAATACCACTCACTTTTAGCAGTACATCAGGTGACTGTTCCTAAATGGAACCGGTGGGCAGAGGCTTTGTCATACTTTTTAATGTTGTTCTTATTCCTCTCCTTGAATCAAACTTCCTCTTATTTTGCCTAAAAAATGCAAAATAGAGCTGTGTTCGGTCAGAGTCTTGTACGTGAGAAACAGAAGTAGTGGCTGATTTTTCTGAACTTTGCCTTCATCTGAGCAATCCAACATGGAGTGAGGCTTAAAGGCCAGTGCTGTCTCCAAAGTGCACTAATTCCAGTTCCTTTCTCTCTCTCCTCCCATCCTCAGGAAAGTGGGAATGTCCGTGGCATCAGTGTGACATCTGTAGCAATCCTGCCGTGTCCTTCTGTGAGTTTTGCCCCCACTCCTTCTGCAAGGATCACGAGAAGGGAGCGCTGGTGCCGTCGGCGCTGGACGGCCGCCTCTGCTGCTCCGCGCACGACCCCAAATCTCCTGTGGCACCCGAGTACTGGAGCAAGATCAAGTGCAAATTGGAAGCACAGAATGCTGTGGAAGAGGCAAAGGAGTGAATTTGGTTAAAAACAAACACGGGAGGGGAGAAGAGGGGCAGCAGGCGATGAACTCAGAGGTTGCAGTGCCACGCTCGGCTTTGTCCTCGGAGCCGGCGCGTGTGAGCTGGAATGGGACCATTGACCTGAGCGAGAAGGACCAGGCAGTGGTGTTTGGTTTTTATTGTTTGGTCTTTCTTTTACCCTTGAATGTGCTACAGCAGCTCTTACTGTTGGAAACCAGGAGCGTCTTGGCCTTTGAAGAAAACCGTAAACCTTTTGACAGTGAAAAGAATATTCTGTTTAAAATAATGTTCTTTGAGTGTAGAAAGCAAAGCATAGCCACATATTTATTTATTTAATTTTGAAAGGGTGTTGAAGATCTGGCTTTGATCAGTCATCGTGTCTTTAAAAACAAAACAGCGAAGCCAACGTAACTTTTGTGTCTAGTTTATGGAAAGAGCAAAGCCTCTCCCCTCTGTAACACTGAGATGCCAAACAGACAGGTGTGGGTGTCAGACCAGGTGGCTCTGAAATGCCTCTGTTCCAGTACTTATTGTTAAAGGCATTGGAGAAGGTAGGTTGTCTCTCATGTTTACTTATGAATATTATTGTGAAGCTTTTCCTGTGAGAAATCAGGTGTGTGACTTCTGGGAAGTGCTCATAACACAAGGTCTGACAGTGGGGAAGAAATGGTGGTGCCTTGCTCCAGAGCTGTCTTGGGTGTTTGCAGACACGCAAAAATTCAGAGTTTAATTGCACAGTGGTCATTTCTTTATCTCACCTCTTTTGGAAACCCCTCCCAGGCAGGAGAGGCTCCCAGCCTCAGTCAGAGCTGAAGGCAGTCCTGCCAGTGGGTTCCTCACGTGGTTTGGTGGCAGTTACTGAGTGATTCTTCAGTCCTGCCTTCTCAGGCTCCCCTTGGCTTCAGGGAGACTTGGGCATGTGGGGGACCTGACCCATGTGCGTGTTGGTTTCGATGGAGTGTTAATATTTTTTTGTTAAGAGAGATCTTCTAACTTTAATCTTCATTGTTAATGGAGCTGAGGAACATCTCAGCACTTCCTCAATGAACAGGGTATTTTGTGTCTGGGGAAGGGGCCACATCCCAGCAGCCAGCTGATGCCTCAGGGGATGGTTCTGTCTTGGATTTCCTCTGTTAATCAGAGAGATAGACTCCTTCAGTGAGGCTTTCAAAGTGGCTTATGTTGCCTCTTGCTCCAGAATTTTTTTAGAAAACCTATATTCCTCCATTTTTTTGTGCAAGGAGCCACAGGGCACTGGTGTCCCCAGGCTGGAGCTAGTTTTGGTGACTCTTCCCCCCCAGCCCACAATCTCACCAAGCACTGTCCCCCCCTGCCCTGGTACAATGAGTACTTCTGACTTGTGTGCTGATAACAGCTACTCCCTGCCACCCTTTGCTCGTGGGTACTGAAAATAATCAAGTGTTGCTGGCATCTGGCTGAACTGAGCCTTGGAATTAAGAACCTTGTCTCTGGAAAACTCCTTACACAAACCTGTGGGAACACAGAGACTTCTCAGATCAAGAAGTCTGTGTGGAATTTAGGACATGTCTTGCCTCTGCCTGGTGTCTTTCTCATCCTCAAACTGATGTACAGGGGGAGTTTTTGTGTGTGCAATGGTAGAGTGATGGATACACTACAGTCCCTGAGCAGCTGCTGTGCCTGGACTTGGCCCAGAGCACCTGCCCACACCTCCCTTGGGGTGCCAGACCCCAGGGTGGCTGGGGCACTCCTGGGCCAGCAGCTCTTGGGATCCCTAAAGCACTTCCTGCTGTGGGCCATGCTCCAGTGAGGGTCCAACACTAACCCTGCTGGAAAGCAGTGCTGGATTTTGGTATTTTTAAAGAAAAAGAATAAGGTACAAAAAGGATTTTATTTTTCTTAACATTTTGTGTGGGACATGTCTCTTTTTAACCTCTTATTGAGGATGTTTAACCTTCTCAGAAATTCCAAACACAGCTCTTGCTACCGTGTCTGTAGGGCCTGAGGTGTTCACTTTATATTCTTTATTAGGCTTGATAATGTTCAGTGGTTTTCTCTGAAGTCAGAGCATTTTGATATTGCATCTATCAGCTGATATTTATATATATGTATGTATGTATGTATATATATATATATCAGATATGTTGCTGATATCATGCTGCTGTGTGAGTGCCCCGACCTGCTCCATGCATTCCGTGTCCAAGGTGACCTGCTGAGCAGAAGGACATGGTGTGGCAGCACCAGGACACCTTGGGAGCATTGGACAGGAGCCACAGACTGCCAGTGGCCACCCTGGCTGTGCCACAGTGCTGTGCCAGGGCACAGGACACAGGGAGGGCACAGAAGGCTTTAAACTTTTCAAATGCTGTGATGGAGGCTGCTGCTCATCCTGTGCCGCTCAATGTCTTGGTTCACTTTGTGCTCAGACTTCTTAGAGATGCTTCTTTTTTCCACCAAAAAGTGATTCATAGCAGCCAGCAGCTGGGCTTGGACTCAGAAGGGAAAGCAGGAGAGGTTGTTCAGTTTGTGAACCAAACTCTGAACTGAAGAGACGGTGAGTCTTTCAAAAAGCTTTAACATTGTTAGATGAGAAAAGGCCAGTTCAGAGGATCCTGGTGACTGCAGGGGCTGTTCTGAGTGCCAGGCTCAGATGCTAAAATGTACATTTTAACCATGTCTTTGTAAGCTGAGTAACCAGAATGTAGTTGCTTAGTGCAGCTCCTTTGTAAGGAAAAGATTGCACAGCTGTTCTGATGGATTGGCTTCAGCAGAGTGGGAGGCAGCTGCTGAATTAATTTGTGTGGGCTCCAAAATAAGGAATCTTGGATAGTTGGGTCATTTCATGCTGAGACCTAGGGGAAATCCACAGAACTGGTGATTTTGGTGGAGAACTGCAGTGTGCTGTCCCAGCACTTTGTTGTTCCTTCGTGGGAACACACCGACATGTTTTTCTCTTTCTTTTGTGTTAAATTTTTGGGATGGCCCCACACTTCTGGTGACCTCCTGCCTCCAGCTGTGGCACCTGGACAGTGCCTGAGCTGCCTTGCCAGGGAACAGGGTTTGTGGTTTACTGGAGCTTCTCCTCTGCAGCTGCACCTGGGCACAGTGCAGGCATCCTGCAGCCCACGGCCAGATGAGTCTAGAAGCAAGAATTCCACGATTCTGTGATTCCAGTGGTGCAGAGGCTGGTTCCAACATTCCTGAACACGTGGTGCAAGCATTAGCTGTTGTAGCTGTCAGATTATTGTATAGACTTGTCCTGTCCCTAGACTGTTGAAGGAGTTTGCAGCTCAGGAAGGAAATTTCGTGGGCAAATCACCTTCTCTGGTCACCACATGGTCTTGGAGAATCAATTCAAATGGAGTAATAGGGCTGGAACGTGGATTTTTGGCCTTTCTTCTAAAAAAACCCTTCTTTTATCTTAATTTCAGGATAGAATGGGAAAGACACAATTACTAGACGTAATTATCAATGAGCATAAAATCTGTATATATTGAAACTTTACAGAATTATGTGGGTGGGGAGGGGGGAGGGTGGGATGGGGGTGTCCGACGCTGGTACGGAGAAGTCACTTTAACATGGAAACCTCTGCCTCATTGAATTCAGGGTTTAATGTACTTGAAGCTCTGCGGTTCCTTTTACAGCTTTTTTTATTTATACATGATTTTTTGTACACTGCATTGAAAATGTCCTTGACTTCCCCCAAGTTCCTTCCTGCTCCCTGCTGTACAGTGGATCCACGGCAAACGGGAGGGTTTGGGAGCAGCTGGCTCACCAGGTGTTGGCGTGGGAGACGGCGACCTTGGAGCAATGCTGTCCCTTTGCTTCCCGTTCCCATCAGCTTTCCCCACCATTTCTCTTTGTGTAGCAAAAAACATTTGCACTTACGATACACTCCTACACGTTGGATGTATTCCCAGTGTTGTTCTGAGGGAAAAAGAAGAGAAAAAGGCAAAACAGGAAGAAAAGAAAGGTTGTTTCCTGTGATACTGTATTTCCGAGTGAGCAGCTCAGGTCTGTGTTCCCCTGGGAGGGGTCCTGCTGCTCCAGAGCGGGAGGTAGGGAGCTGGAACTGTGCTTTGTGTAGGGGATTTCTGTGATTAATGTGAATAAAAAAGGGAAAACATGTATGAATTTGCCAAAGCCATTTACCACTCCCTGTTCCCTGGGGCTGTGCCCTCGCTGTGCCACCACCAGCTCCAGGGGCAGGAAGCTGCCTGGGGTCCCTCTGGAGATCCCAGCTGTGTGAGGGGTCCCTCTGGAGATCCCAGCTGTGTGAGGGGTCCCTCTGGAGATCCCAGCTGTGTGGAGGGGTCCCTCTGGAGATCCCAGCTGCCTGGGGTCCCTGGGTGCCCCCCACCTTGCAGTTCTCTCTCACTCTTGGGTCATAACCAGACTGGACAAACCCCTACGCTCCCTGTTCCAGGCGGATCTGTATCTCATTTTGGTGTCACTTTTCCTTTTCCACCAAGCCAGCGGTGCTGCCACAGCCCCTGGGGTGATCCTGTCCCATCTGAGCCAGGGGTTGGGGGTTGCATTCGGGGTGCTGTGAGGACCCCAGCCCGTCTGTCTCCACGCGAGTGATGTTGCACAACACAGATCCCCGCGGATCCGTCTCCATCCCCACGTGCTCTGTAAGATGGACCTTTGTAGAGTCGTTATTTCTGTAGACTTTGTTTATCTGTAACAAACTTTGTAGATTCTGTGAAATGTTATTTTAACGAAATCACTCGAGTCTTTAATAGCAAAGCGTCGATATTCACCGGAGTCGGTATGGAAGAGATTTTGGACGCAGATCAGCCCTGGCACACCAAGGAGTGTCTGATTCCACGGGGCATTACTGTATCATGACTTGATGTTGCCGCATAGACTTTGAGATATCCAATATTTTGGGGGGTTTGTGTTGGCCTCTGTCCTCTTGCATAGTGTGAAGCCTGTAAAGCTGGTTCCCTGTACATAGATAGCTCCTGTCCTCTAGGTAGAGCGTATCGAGACTTGCCTGTAATATTTTAGCTTCTTACTGACTGTGTGTGATGGTAGAACATATAATTTTTGTACATTCTATTTACTGAGATGTTGCCTTTTTTTTATTTTATTTTACAAATACTCTGGAATTCAGATGTGGGTTTTTTGGGTTTTGGTTTGTTTTTTTTGGTTTGTTTTCCCTTTTTTTTTTTTTTTTTTTTTTTTTTTTCCCTTTTGCTTTTCCGTGAGGATTCCTTTCGAAAGATTTTTAATGACATTCCACTGATCTGAAATTTTTGCTTGAGGTTGACTTCAATAAATCGTTCTGAATGTTCCAATGATGAGATGACTCAGTTCCGTCTCGGGGCGGGGCGGGAGGGGATAACGGGACTCCCGGCTGCGGTCCCTCCTCCGAGCCGTGCCGAGCCGTTCCGTGCCGAGCCGAGCCGCGCTCGCCCCGCCCCGGCGAGCAGTGGCCATGCGGCGAGCGGAGCTGGCGGCCGAGGCCGCGCTGCGGGCTCTGCTCCTCGCCACCTTCGGGTGGGTGCGGGACCCCCGCCCTGCCCTGCCCTGCCCCTGCCCCTGCCCCTGCCCCTGCCCTGCCCCTGCCTCATTCGCTCGTCTCGTTGTTCCAGGATCATGGAGTTCCTGCCGCCCTTCCAGCGCGTGCTGCAGCCCGAGGAGATGTGGCTCTACAAAAAGCCCTACGTTGAAGCGGACCACGTCCCCACGGTCTTCATGTTTGTAAGTTCAGTGGGTTCCTCGCGTGGTTTGGGTCGGAAGGGGCTTTGAAAGATCGTTTCGTCCCTCCCGCTACGGGGGATGCCCCCCTCCCATCAGACCCTACATAATCTGTGAACGGTTCCGGGGATGGGGCATCCACAGCTCCCCTGGGCAGCTTGTGCCAGTGTTTCCTGCGTTTACTTTGATTTGTTCTCGAATTACCAGCTCTCCTTTTAAAGCAAAGCTGCTGGCTAAAGGCTTGTACTGCAATACCTGCAGCTCCTAGTGCACGTAGCAGAAAGTGCAGGATAGCGTATCCATGTGGACAAATAGCTGCAGGGAGGGGCTGTGAGGATGGAGCCGAGCTCTGCTCAATGGGGCGAGAGGCTCAGGCTGGAACATTTCCACCTGAACAGGAGGAAGAACTTTCCTGTGTGGGTGACTGAGCAGTGGCACAGGCTGTCCAGACAGTGGGAGTTTCCTTACCTGGAAATACTCATAATCCATCTGGACAGAGTCCTGGGTGATGTGCTCTGAGGACCCTGAGCAGAGGGTTGGACTTGATGGTCCCCAGTGGTCCCTTTCTACCCATCCTGGGAGATTAGTACCAACCAGGCTGAACATACAGTGATTTTTGAGGCTTTATATTATACATATTTTGAGGCTTTACCAGGCATTGCCTTTGGGATTTGAAGTTCATAAACTAATGAGGACTTTGCACTGTTGTCCATAATCCATTCCACGTCTAACTTACGGGGTGTGTGGAAGATAGCACAGCTCTCACTATCAGGGAATGTTTCCCTTGCAAGCAGCTATTTTTAGCAGGGATTTATTGTCATTTTATTGTCAAACCTTTTCCCAACGGCTCTAGGCTTGCTTAGAAGAGTTTGACTAAGTCTGTGTTGGAGTTCCAGGAGAGAGCAGTGTGTCAGAGGGATTGGCACCCTCTGTCATGGGTGTGAGGTGAAGGGCTGTGGCTCTGAGTTGGCAAATGGCAGGTGGGATTTCCTGCGAGAGGTGGCCGCTAAACATTAGGAACAAAACCTCGGGACAGCATTTGGAACAGGCAGCGTAAAGAGCCAGAGCTCAGGTGGGAACAGACTCCATGGGAGCCTGGCAGTGGTGAGGATGTCCCGGGGTGAATCCCCAGGGCTGAGATGGGGATGATGATAACTGCCTGCTCTGAATCAGCAGCTGCTGAGCTTTTGCTGACAGAGCACGGGTGCTGCTGACAGAGCGCTAATGCTGGGGCTTGCAGGGAGGGGAGAGCTGAGGTGCTGTGCCTGGGGACACCCCCAACAACCAGCCAGAGCAGCACTCTGCCAGAAGAGCTGTCTGAGAACCAAAGGACGTGCTGGGCTGATCAGGGCCTGCTGCAAATCCAGCTGGGGGGGGATTGTTCTGATGGAACTGCAGCGATTGCGGAGGACAGATTGCTGCTTGGCTTTGGGGGAGGGAAGTGTGCTCAGAGTCTTCTTGAGTAACTGCTCTTGTGTTCTGCTGAGAACTTAAACCTGCTTCACTGACACCTAAAATTCTCCCTGTGTCGTGCAGTTCATCGCATTTCTGTCCCCCTTGTTGCTCATCCTCCTGGCGAGGCTGTTCATGGGCGCTGACCACGAGGACACGAGGGAAGCCTGCCTTGGTGAGCTCCTCCTGTTCCAGGGAAAGGCAGCTTGAGCCCTGCTGCACTCTCAGGTGGGGACGATGCTGATGTGACCCTTCTGCTCTCTCTCAGCTGCCAGCCTTGCTCTTGCCCTGAACGGGGTTTTCACCAACGCCCTGAAGCTCGTTGTGGGGAGGTGAGGACTGGCTGTTCCCAGCTGCGCCGCGGGGGAGGCAGGTCTGCGACACTCAGGGCCTGGGGCTGAACTTGCACATGCTCAGCCTGGAAAGAATGTGTTTTTTTCTAGCTGCAAAGACAATTCAGACATAGACAAAACACTGGGGAGCCGCTGTCTCAGGCCATCACTCAGATGCTGGGCCCAGGCTGGGGAGGATGGCGTTGGCACGGGCAGCTCCCTGCTGCCCCGTGGGTGCTGGGAGTGCCCACACAGGAGGGCCCTGAGCTCCACTTCCCTGTCCCAGGCCACGGCCCGACTTCTTCCACCGCTGCTTCCCGGACGGCCGAGCCAACGCCGAGCTGGTGTGCACGGGGGACGCGCGCAGGGTGACCGAGGGCCGCAAGAGCTTCCCCAGCGGGCATGCTTCCTGTGAGTGCCACCTCTCCTGCTGCTGCAGCCCTGGCCAGCCAGCTGTGGGGAGCAGGGGAGAGCAGATTGGATTTGCTTTCCTGCACCCCACAGCTTTGGCTGCATTGAGAGGGACTCAGGTTTCTCTCTGCAAAGCAATGGGGTGAGAAATGTGGGCCAAAGCTGTCTGCAAGCCAGAAGGAGGGATGTGTGCCAGGTAGCAGCTTCTAGGATCCATCAGTCCCAGCTGGTACTTCCCTTGGCTCACTGGGACAGGCAGACACCTCTCACAGCCCTTCCACTGCAGCAGCAGAGGGTCAGGGTCTGGCAGCAAAGCCTGGAGGTGTTCTGAGCTGACATTGTCCTGTTCTCTTCCAGTTGCCTTTGCTGGTCTTGCCTTCTCCGCCTTCTACCTGGCAGGGAAGCTGCACAGCTTCGTTCCAGGCCGGGGGGGCCGGGCCCTGCGCTTCTGTGCCTTCCTCCTCCCCCTCTTCCTGGCCACCCTCATCGGCGTGTCCCGCACCTGCGACTACAAGCACCACTGGGAAGGTGGGTGAGCACCTGCTGTGCACCTGGACAGGGCTCAGCAGGTGCCCTGAGCAGGGCACTCCAGGCACAGGAGTGTTCAGAGCCCCAAACAGCACCTTCGGGGTTTTTTTTTTGACTCCTCCAGTGGCAATTTTGCTGCCACCTGCAGGGAACTGATGCCTTCCTCTGTGGTTTTGAAATACATACCAAGCTTGGGTTTACATCCAAGCCAGGTTATGGATCTAGCAGAAAAGCTGCTGCTGAGGAATTGATCACGAGGCTTGGGAGGATGAAGGGCCATTAACTTTGCTCTGGTCTCACCCACAGATGTGTTGGTTGGCTCAGTGATGGGCTTGGTGCTCGCCTACCTGTGCTACAGGCAGTACTACCCTCCCCTGACAGACACCACGTGCCACAAACCATCTCTGGCCAAGCCCAAAGCGCTGCCAGCACACGAGGAGAAGCCTCCAGCTCCCGGCTTCCACATGAACATTTAGTGCCAGGCTCTGTCCTGCCTCTCCTGGCTGCCAGGGCAGGGTGAGGCTTGGGGGAAGCTGCTCAGGAGGAGTGAGGATGAACCCCTGGGCAGGTGTTCCCTGCCAAGCTGGTGAGTTTTCTGCCCTGGCCCTTGTGTTGCTTCATTTCATTGAATTTTGTAGGCCACCCTCTCTTCAGGCCCACTGTGAAGCGAGGGAGGCACTCAGGGTGCCAACCTGCACAAAGACAGTTGGGGTGTGAAGGTCCTGAACACAAACTGGGAAAATGTGACAGCCCAGTGTGCCCAGTCTGGTGGCAGTTCTTGTGTCCAGTCCAGGAAGCACCATTGGCCACCTCCCTGCAGTCCAGCCGAGCTGTCCCAGCCCTTCTCCTGGGAAATGAAATGCAGGACCTACCAACTTTGAGCTTTTCTAATTTCTCAAATAAAGGAGTTTAATTTTTGTAATGTGCTGTGGTACTAAAACTTTATTTCAAGGTTTGGGTCGTTGCTTCATAAGCCATTTCCTCTGGTGTCTGCAGGGGTTTCTGATGGGTGCTCTTTCCTTGCAGCTTTAGTAGTTTCAAGGAGATGACAGCAGAAAATGAATTGTTGTCTGGGAGCATCCCTGCACCTGTGTGACAGCATCCTGCCCATGGTCTGTCTCAGACAGGGAAGGGCAGAGTGCTGCTGAGATCCAGGGCCTGCTGCCTGGCAGGAGCTCTGGGAGCAGCTGTCTGTCACTGGTCCCTTCAAAGAAAGGTTTTAAGTGTGTGTAGGTGCAAAGCAGGGGTGAGGCTGCAGCAGAGCAAGGCAGGTGAGTCAGTAATGAAACACCACCCCAGCAGCTGCAGTGTGCACCCTCCATAACTCTGCAGCTTCAATAGAATTACAGAAACAGCTTCACTTTCCCCCAAAACTGCACATGTGAGTTTTCCAGCCCCTCCCTCTCCCCCCAGACATGCACACACCACAGTCATCTACTTATTTATTTTGGCTTTTACTGGAAAAGACATTAAATAACATTTAAAATGTATTTAACTTCTTTTTTTTTTTTTTTTTAACAAAGTGCATAACTTAAAAAGCTGATCATTAGTGTCCCATGTTAAGACTGTCCCTTTTCCTACTCCCACGAGACCTTAGCCAGCAGTGGGTCAGGTGCTGACCAAGCAGCTTGGCTGTTCCTGCAGTCAGGTAAAGAACAGCTTCTGTTCCTTGGGAGGGGACGAGGGATGGAGGCTGCAAACAAAACCCTTCCAATAGTGCAAATAACAGACAATGGAGGAAAAACAAACCAACAGGTTGTGGGGGAAAAAGGCTCCTTACCCCATGCAGGGGCAAAAGTCAGCAGGAGGGAAAGTGGTTTGGCTCTTCCAGAGGCTGCACAGCAACACCTCACACAGCACTGGAGCCCCAGCCCAGGGGCTTTGGTGCCCAGGGAAGGATCACAGAGGCTCTCCAGCCCTGCCCCCTCAGAAAAGAGCTTCAAAGCAGGTGCAGACTGAGCTGCCCACAGAGCTGGTGTCATTTCTGCAGTGGCCAGACCCTGCTGGGTCTGGGCTCCACCTTTGCTGGCTGTGTTTTGTACATTTAAAGCTAAACCAGGACGGGAGCGTGGCGGGCACAGAGCTCTGTGTCCCTGCAGGGCTCAGAGGGCTCACCCTGGCACTGCCAGCAGCAGCTGCTGTTCCCTGGGCTGGCTGCAGCTGAGGGGAAGCTTTCCTGGAGCAGGTACAGCTGGGTCAGGGCTGTGGGGACACCCTGGCTGGGGTGCTGAGCTGTCCCCAGCGGGGAGGAGCACGAGCATGCCACTGTCACGGGGTGCTTCACAGGGCAGCCCTGCCTGGCTGCAGTGCAGGGCTGCAGACATGCAGCAGCAGTGCAGGGATGAGGGGGCTGCTGGACAGCCCCTGTGGCTCTGCAGCAGCCTGAGCCCTGGGCTTCACCTCCTGGGCTTGCAGTGCTGGTGGGGGGTTTGTGTTAGCAGTCAGCAATCTCCCTTGCTCCAAGGCTGCTGCAGCTCTTCCCACGCTGTGTTTAAGGCTTTTTCTCCTCAGGATCCTGGGCTGTGAGTGGAGCCAGCTGTGGGCTCAGGGCCTCGCTGGGTGCTGAGCCTGGACAGCTCTTCTGCTGCAGTGCTGGAGGAGCTGCTGGGGACTCACAGGGTGCAGGCTTAAAAGTACACGTTGCCACAGGGAGTCACTGTACAGGTGGTGTGGGTGTTTGAGCAGAAGTGGTTTTCCTTGACAGTTTTTCCCCCTACCCCTACCCAAAATGGAGGAAAATCCATCCTTATCTCCAGGCAGCAGCAAGTACTTGGGAAGCAGCATGCAGGACACGGCAGCAGAGGAGAGAGGAAGGCAGAGACGAGATCTGGACTTTCCTGGTGAGTACTCTGTGGGGTTGAACCTGAGAAAGCAAAAGGAGAACAGAGGAATAGCTGCAGTCAGAATCCAGCCCCCTGGACCCTCCCTGCTCCTCTCCTCATGTCTGACTGTGCTCGTGTGCAGGGAAGAGGAAAGAAGCCAAAGGTGCTGTCAGGCCAAAGAAAGCTGAAACAAGTTCCCTGCCTTAGATAATGGATTTACTCCCCCAAACCAACCAGATCTCCTCTGAGGCGTCCTGGGAATTCCAGAAGGGGTTTAGGCAGAGGTGACTTACAGCCAGAACAGCACAGGTGGGTCACTGGCTTCCTGGTAAAGGCTGATCCAGAGTGATGCCTTGGGTCTGGTAGATCTCCTTCAGAACCAGCAGAACAGTGTCCTCTGACTCCCTGCAGGGGAGGAAAGGGAATCAGAAGGGAGTGCTTCCCTGCCCTCTGTGATGGCTGGGGTAGATGCAGTGCTCTGCAATGCAGGCAGCATGAGGAGAACCACAAGTCTCCTTCCTCTGTCCGTGCCCACCCTCTGTGTCACAGACAGGAGATCTCGCCTTGACCAGCTGAGCCTTTTCTCAGTACACTGGCTCTGAAACTGATGCCATTCTGCTTCACCACACGTAAACTTGAAACCCTGAGCATTGCACAGACACTTACCAGTAGCAGAGATGGCCCTGGAGTGCAAACAAATACTCGTTGAAGCTCTCTATTGGCTTCTCCTGCAGCACGTAGTCGATGCGGTTCCCCCCGTTCAGCCTCCCCACGTTGATGGGGGGGGTCTCTTCCTTCACTGCTGCCAGGGGCTCCTCTGGCTTTGTCTCTGCAGGAAGGAGGAGCAGCATGGTTCAGCCATAGGGCACCACCAGCCATGGCAATACAACAGCAGGGCTGTGCCCTCCCTTCACCCCTCTGCAGCTCACACAGGGGAGAGGCAGCTGAAGTGCAAGGGACACCCAGAGGAGGGGGGTGGGCTTAAAACGTGGTGTGGTGAGACCCCCCCCCGCCCCCCAGAAAACCCCTTCACCAGGTGCTAACAGGGGAAGGCCACAGCATTCAGGGAGATCCAGGTGCCTGCACAGCCCAAAGGTGCCTTTTGCTGGGCACAGGTGCCGGGCAATGTGGGACTCCAGGCACACGTGGGCAGCTCCCAGGGCTGCATCCCTGGCTGCCCCCTGCTCCCCACCACCGACCTGGCTGCTTCTCAGTGCCAGCTTCTGCCTCTGCCTCTGCCTCGGTGCTCCCTGCCTCCAGGGCTGGCACGGGGGCACGGGTGAAGGACTGCCAGGCCACCCGCAGGGAGCCCAGCAGGTTGTTCTTCAGGTCCACGCTCATGCGGGTCAGCCCTTCCTTCAGCTCTGCAAGGCAGGAGGGGGCTGGCTGTGGGGCTGGGGGCTGCAGCAGCAGCCCTGGGCCGGGGGTCAGGGGCTGCCCGTGCCATACCCAGGTGCATCCTCTTCCTGCCCTTGTGGTGGGGCAGCAGCATGGGCTCGAACTCCAGCTCCGGGACGATCATGGGCTCGATCCGATACGCCACCGGGTCAAACTGCACACGAGAGGGGGACAGTGGCCAGGGCTCGTGCTCCACGTGTCTCACGCAGGACAGCTCTGGTTCTTATACCTACGGGGTGGAAGATGTTGAAGAAGCCTTTGCAGGTGGGCAGGCTGTAGTTTGGGTCGATGCGCTTCACTCCTCGCACGGTGAGGAACATCCCGATGGGAGAGCCAAAGGCAAAGAAGATGGTGGGCTTGTAGTTCAGCTGGGGGTAGTTTGCCGAGACCTGGGACAGGGGGATGTTCGGATTTGCTCGTGAGACAATCCCTGTGCTGTGCCACGAGGGTTTTGGGGCGCAGGCAGAGCTCAGTTGTACCTGTCCCAAGCCAACGTCCCGGTACTGGCAGCTCCTGCCATCCTCGGAGCTGTCCCCGTGCTGGGATGGGGACCTTGGCTCAGCCCCACGTGCACCGTGCCCAGGAGCTGCTGAGCTCCAGCCCTGCAGCAGCACAAAGGGGTCCTTGTGTCAGAGGGATGCAATGGGATGGGGTGTGATGGCATGAGCACAAGCCACGCGGAAAACAAACCTTCATCTCTGTCTTGGAGCTGATGTAATGGAGTATTTTCATTCTTGGCCCTAAGGGAATTCCTATTTCTTTCAGGTTTTTCTCTGTGCACAAGAACTGGAAAATAAGCAAGGCTGGCGTTAGTCCAGGAGCAGAGGTGTGGTGAGGTGTCTGCTCTATGGAACTGTGCTCCTCCTCAGAGATGGTTCATGTGTGACTCAGTACCAGAAGATGTGCAGTGCTGGGATGATGGGGAAGAAAAGCAAAGAAGAGCCAGAAGAGCCAGTACAACAGGGGAACTTCTCACCAATGCTTGCTTGTCCATTTTCTCCTTCTCAAAAACATCACAATACTCGGACAGCTCCAGCTTCTTCAGGATTTCTTTTACTTCCTCAATACCCCCTGTGCCTGAGGTTGTCCTGGACCCCTGTGAACACACCCAGAAGGGATCATGCTTTCTGCTCACCAGTTTGCTCCTGTGCACGTTGTGTTCCCTGCCCCATCCCCATGCAGCTGCAGGAGGTGGGGTCAGTGGCCTCCCATACCTGTGCACAGTGCTCATCCTCCTCAGGATCAGCCTTCTGGTTCGTCAGGAGATCAAACAAAATGAGCGACCCTAGAAACCAGGCATGGGCAGAGCATCAGCATCTGGAGGGGAAGAGCCACCTCCTTCTTGGGATGGAAGAGCTGCACCCTGGACATTTTTACAGGCAGATAATGACAGGACAAGGGACAATGCCTTTAAACTGAGGACAGGCTAGATTAGATAGCAGGAAGAAATAATTTACAGTGGTGAAGCACTGACACAGGCTGCCCAGAGAAGCTGTGGCTGCCACACCCCTGGGAGCTGGGAGAGGGCTCGGAGCGACCTGCTCTGGTGGCAGGTGTCCCTTGTAAGCCAGAGCAGCTGTGGCTGTGCCCTCCCTGCTCCCTGGCACGCCGGGGCGAGCCCTCACCCAGGCTGTGCCCCGCGATGGACACCCCGCCCCTGAAGCGCGGGTTCCTCTGCAGGAAGAGCCGGTGCAGGCGGTTCATCTCCGAGGCCACCGTGTCCACGATGGTCTGGCAATAGGTGGAGCTGTTGTAGAAGAACACGTCCAGGATGGTGTCGTTGATGAAGTGACGCAGGCGGTTGATGCTGGGCAGCGTGATCCGCTCCAGGTCACTGCGGGGAAAGGACACGGGGGGCTGCAGCTGGGGAAGCCACGGAACCCCACCTTGTTCAGAGTTCAGAGGAGGATTGACACAGTCTCCAAGGGTGTGTGTTGTAATCCAGACCCTCAGCTCATGCCCAGACTGAAGGCAAAGCACAGCCTGTGCTCTTACATTCCAAGAATAAGGAGCCTGCCCTTTCTTCCCCAGGAGCCTGGCCTGCTTTCTGCCCTTGCTGGGGCACTGCAGAGCAGTGCTGCAGTGCAGAACTGGGCACTCAGCTCTCAGAGGCTTTAGCAAGGTGTGCATGTCCAAGATCCAGGCAAGGCAGAAGCCTCTGCTCTCTGATGCTGACTGGAGCAGGTGCCTGCTGTGTGCTGCAGACTGGGGAGGCGCTCTGGGGGTCCCTGTCTGCCCTGTTCACCCCCACCCTAAAAACTCACAGCTTTCCCTTTGCTTTTCCAACAGAACAGTGGAGTTTCCAGGGCAGGAGGCTGCCTGTGCCCCTTGCCATCCCCTGGCCTGCTGGACACTTACACGTCCACGCCGGTGGAGTGCAGGGAGCTGTGCCAGTTCACAGGCAGGAACTCCACCCGCCCAACCTGCTGCTGCTCCTGGGCCTTCTTGAAGTGTGCTTGCAGCATGCTGAGAGAGACGTTCCTGAAATCATTCACTGCAAAACAGGAGAACTCTTAGAGAGATGCACCAGGCTCTGGGGCCAGCCCCTGGCACCAACACCACTTAATACGATGAAAGATCATTACAGGGAAATCCCACCGGGGTCTTTAATCTGCTGCTGCTCCCCTAAGTCCCTGAATCTTTAACTACAGATCAGGGCAGGCTCCATGCCCTGCCACGTGCGCTTACTGGATTTTGCTGCCCCATCTGTACCTCCTTCACAGGGGCAGGGCTTTAATCTGCCAGTCAGAATAGGAAACTTTTAGAAATGTATCAAATTTGCTTCTGTTGTGAAGCAAAACTGACGAGCAGCAGCCACCTAAACCCTTTCAGAAGGTGGATTTGGTGCTCAGTGGGCATTCTGCTCACACTGCCCGCAGTCAGCAGGCCTGGCCGTGCAGCCTGCCAGGCTCAGGGTGGTTTGAGGCAGCGTGGCAGCGTGTGCCAGCCCCAGGGTGAGGTTCCCCTCCCAGGTTCCCCTCCCAGGTTCCCCTCCCAGGCTCCCCTCCCAGCTCGGCACCTACCGCACTGCACGATGCTGCGGAAGCGGATGTCGCAGGCGGGGCCGATGCCGTGCACCACGAACACCAGGTGGTCGATCTGCAGCGGCTCTCCTGAGGAGGGGAGGGCAGCTCAGGGCATGGCTGCTGAGGAGACAGCGCCCAGCAGGGACCAGAGGTGCTGGGGACAGCCCCGTGCAGGGCTGGAGCCTCCCACCCTCACCTCGACCCTCGTTAGTGCCTGCATTTACACCTCAAGGCTGCTGGGATTTCTCACATTTCCCTTAGTCCTGCTCAGGTCAGCTGCTCTGGGGTGGATCTGGACCAACAGGACAATAGAGGAAGGGGTGGTGGCTCGTCCCCACTGCCCTTCACCCCTGCCCAGCCATGGTTCAGCACGGGGAATGGCAGGATCAGGAGGTCTCAGTGCAGCTGCCCCATGCCCAGCCCACTCTGGGAGCTGCATCTCCCAGGTAGGTCCCAGGTGCAGTCAGGGCTTGTTCTCTGCTTCCCACACACCTCAGTCTGCATACGTGCCTTCCTGAGGGCAGGCACCCATGGGAAATGGAGCAACTGCCTGATGTCCTCATGGGGACATGTCCTGAGGCCCTGAGGAGGGGAGAGAGCTGACACTTGGCTGCAGACATGGGGACAGCATGTGCCCCAGAGAGTCACCAGCACGAAGGTAAGTGATAAAGCACTGTGTCCCTAGCAGGGAAAGAAACACCCCTCCTCTACAAATCGAGACCTCAGGGGTCATTTCAGGCACTGCAGAGCTCCCAGCAGCTCTGTCTCTGCACAGGAGCTGGAAGCTCACCACCCTCCCCTGGATCTGCAGCTCTGCAGCTCACTGGGGCTGGGGAGGTTTCTGAAACCATTTGGATCCTTTTGGCACAAAATGTTCTGACGTGCATTTCACTTAAACGATCACGGCAGCTTCCTCCAGCCTTTGTGAGTGATCAGGCTGGAAAACACTGCTTTGGGATGGGTGCAGGGAGCAGCAGCTCACCGTTGGGGATCTCCACAGCGATGTTCTCCACTCCTCTCTTCACAGTGCGGGGCCGGCCTTGCTCCATGGGGGTGGAGACCCAGTCGTCGGAGCTGGCAACGGGATGGTAGTGAACCATCAGCTTGGGAACAAGAAGAGCCTGTCAGTGACCCCGGAGCAGGACAGCTACAGCAGCTGCCGGGTGACACGGGGTGGTACCAGACCGTGCTGGGCCCAGCCCTTTGCCCAAAGAGGTGTTGGAAAGAAACGTGGAGCTGCTGGCAGGCTCCTCTGGCACAGGCAGGTGAGTGGAATGCCTTTGGAACAAACCCACTTGAAGGGAACAGCACAAAGAGACCCAAAGGGATGTCACCACAGAGACCACCAGGCCCTGCTCACCTTTGGGTTGTGCAGGATAATGACTTCTCTGTTGGGGGACTCCAGCTTCTTCTTCCACTCACCCAGGGTCACGGCAATCATGTAAGCTTCCTACAGAAGGGAACACCCACTGTGAGTCAGCTGGAAGCATGCCCATCAATGTTCAACCTCTTGGGACATTCCCCACCCACTTTTCAGAACCTCTTATCAATACTTTGCAAAAGAAGCAGATAAATCAGCTGGAGGAGCAGCAGGGTCATCCCAGGATCACCAGGATGCTGAGAGTGTTTAAGAGCTCCCTGCTTTGCAGCAGCATCACACTTCCCCATCTCCTTAGAACTGGTTTTGGTACAGCAGAGTGGAGATTATTGCAAAGATGGGTATTTTTATACATCTGCCTATGTATCTCTGCATTTGCACCATCCCAAAGGAAAGCCTGGCACTTTCAGCTGTGGTGGAAGGATGCACCGGGGCCGGACGAGGGCAGGGGAAGGGGAGGCCATGGCAGAGCTCACAGTTACATCAATCAGCTGCAGGAATGCCTGCCAAAGCCTCTTTGGAGTTCATGTCCTCAGGCCTGCCAGTGGCCTTGTTTGGGACATCAGAGGCAGAGTGTGACGAGGAGAAGCCAGGATGGAAACCAACAGGAAAGATGTGTTTACCTCCAGTTCCTCGCTGAAGGACTCCGAGTAGGGAATGAACTTATTGTCCTTGTCCCCCTTGTAGAACCAGGTGCAGCGCCGCACCTCGGCCGCCTCCTCCTCCCAGTACACGGCCACGCGCCGCCGCGCCCGCAGGTGCACGTCGTACCTGCCCCCCGAGGTGGGCACCACCACGCCATCCTGGTCCTTCCCTGGGGGAACAGGGCCCGCAGTCAGTCCTCACAGGCCTGCAATCCAGCCCAGAGGCTGGAGCACCGCCTTGGGCAGCACGGCCGGGCAGGTCAGAGCCACCACGGGAGATGCCAGCGTGCTCCGGACCCAGGTTCAGAGAGCGCTGCCAGGGCGAGATGCCCTGAGGCAGACTTTCCCCAGAGGCAGAAGGTAAGATAAAAACATTACACTACACTGTCCTGCCCTCCAGCTCTGGCACATGCTTACGTGGCCTCTCCCTGCCTGGCCTGGAGGGTAAAAGTGACACTGAGGCCCTGGGAAGGGCATTGTGTAACAGCAGGGGTGCACCAGGGTGTCCTGTCTCCAAGGCGCTCCTCTCCAAAACAGAGAACTCTCTACAGACCCCAATACAGACCTCAAACTCTGTGAATTTCACCGCCTTTTGGGTCTGCCTGTGGGCTGGGCTGGTGGCACAGCACCCCGTGCCAGGCTGGGCCAGGCAGCAGCACCGGGGATGGGCAGCACAGCCTCTAATCCAAAACTTCCTGGGCGAGGGAGGACGGGAGGCAATCCTTGGGCAATCGGAGCTCTGCCTGTGGCAGCAGCAGGTGGCACAGATGGTGACATTTGGCACACAAGGGTCTCAGCACAGGGCTTGGAGCTGACCTCCAATCCTTGCTCCCACAGCAGGAACAGCTCCGTGCTGTGGGGACTCTCCCAGTGGAATTCCTGCCATCCTGGCAGCTTCCTCCCAGCCTCACCAGAGGATGCTTTGCAGTATGATTATATATAATTCACAGCAGCATCAGCTGAATGGGGTCAGACCATTTGATGCATCCGCTCGGTTACCGGGAGCAGGCACGTGGCCAAAACAGCCCCAATTTCAAATTCCTCGAGGGAAAATCTAGCATCCCAGGTCGAAGCCGTGGTTGCGCCCAGGGAATTTTTCCCTGGCATCCAAGCACACACCTGATGCTCCCCCGCCAGCTTCAGCAGGCCCATTCCTTAGGGCGATCCGAGAGCGCGGATGGGGGGATGCAGCACCAGAGGGCGGTGGGAGCTGGGCCCGGCGCTGCCGCGGGACCCCCGCCCGCTTCCCCCGGCCGCTGCCGCCCTACCTGCGCCGTGCGCCGCCTCCAGCCGCTCCGAGTCCTGCGCGCTGAACGGCACCCAGCGCTCCCGCGAGTCCGTGACCTTGCAGTAGAACCAGTGCGGCACCACGGCCTCGTAGCGCCCGCCGGGCTCCGGCTCCGGGGACTCGGCGGCGGCCGGGGGCGGCCGCGGCGGCTCCAGCGCGGCCATGGGGCTGCTGCGGGCGCAGGCTCCGCTCCGGCCCCGGTGCCCGCCCAGCCCGGGGCGGTGCTGCCCGCGGCCCGCCCCTGCCGTCACGGCCGGGGAGGAGCGGGGAGCGCCCGCAATCCGTGCCCGCAGTCACTGCCCGCAGTCCCGGCTGGAGCTGCTGCCTGCGCCCCTGCTGCGGATCCCCGCCCGCAGCCGCTCCCCGCAGCGCTGCGACTCTGCCCGCGATCCCTGCTGTGCCCTTTGCCTGTCATCCCTGCCTGTGACCCCTGCCCGGTCCTGCCCCTGCTCCCTGCCCCGGCTCCCTCCCTGTGACCCCTGCCCCTGCTCCCTGTCCCTGGTCCCTGTCACTGTTCCCTGCCCCTGGTCCCTGTCCCGTTTCCTCTCCCTGTTCCCTCCCTGTGTTCCCTGCCCGTGTTCCCTGTCCCTGTTCCCTCATCCCTGTTCCCTCCCTGTGTTCCCTGCCCGTGCTCCCTGGTCCCTCCCTGGTGACCCCTGTCCCTGTTCCCTTTCCCTGTTCCCTGCCCCTGTTGCCTGTCCCTGGTCCCTGTCTCTGGTCCCTGCCCCTGTTCCCTGCCCCTGGTCTCTCCCTGTGACCCCTGCCCCGGTCCCTGTCCCTGTGACCCCTGCCCTCGGCAGTGGCCCGGATGGGGGTGATGGTGGCCCCGAGCTGGATGCAGACTGTTCCCTGCCCCTGGTTCCTGTCCCGTTTCCTCTCCCTGTTCCCTCCCTGTGTTCCCTGCCCGTGTTCCCTGTCCCTGTTCCCTCATCCCTGTTCCCTCCCTGTGTTCCCTGCCCGTGCTCCCTGGTCCCTCCCTGGTGACCCCTGTCCCTGTTCCCTTTCCCTGTTCCCTGCCCCTGTTCCCTGTCCCTGTTCCCTTTCCCTGGTCTCTCCCTGTGACCCCTGCCCCTGGTCCCTGTCCCTGTGACCCCTGCCCGCATTCCCTGCCCTCGGCAGTGGCCCAGGTGGGGGTGATGGTGGCCCCGAGCTGGATGCAGGGCACTGGGGTGCAGGGAAGCACCCAGCCCTGTGCCAGGCATGAACAAACACTCCAGCACGGGGTGATTGCAGCAGAAACCACGCGGTGCTGATTTAATGTTTGTTTTTCAGTCCCTCTGTGACACTTTAGCCTCCGTGGCGATTGAGAAACTCCAGCACCGCTGGAGAAGCAACGGGCAACCCCAGAGTAAGAGTTTGGTTTCTGTAGAGATGAGCCCAGCGATAAACAGAGACAGACTTTCTAATTTGGGGGTTGTGATGTGGGTGGATGCTGCAAGTGGATGCTGCAAGATGAACCAGTTGCCAGGAACTGCTATCCCAGTGCTCAGCGTCGCACAGCAGGGACTGGTGAGGAAAACAGAAGGGTCAGGAGTGCTCAGCTCCCCAGTTCTGCAGCTGGAGCCCCTGCAGAGCCTGCAGCAGGGTGCTGACACAGCTCCTGCCCGTGTCAGACCGTCCCCACTGGGATCATCCGGACTGTGACACACTCTGGTCCTGCGTGGGGGAGGCAGAGGCAGCAGGCAGGGATGGGTTACAGCAGAGCTTCCTGCAGGCTGAGGTGTGGGACGTGTTCCTGACCCCTGATCCCAGCTCAGCTTTGGGGGAAACACACAAAACCCACCCAGGGATGCTGGAGTGTCACAGGCAGCCACGCCGTCCCACGGAGCTGTGGGATCCCCACGCCCTGCCATGGTAACCTGCCATTCCAGCCCACTTCTTCGTGTTCTCTCGTGGGCTTTTCTCCAGGGATTTACATAACCCTCCGCCAAGGAGGCAGGGACAAGCAATATTGCTCAGGAATATGCTACCTGGATGGGTGCAGCTGATGGGGGAAGGGGTGGCACTCACGGGGGCTTCACCAGCACAGTGACAGGACAGCACTCTCTGAGTACTGTGAATTATGAATCTCCCAACACAGCCAGTGGTCCCCAGGAGGCACTTGCCAGGCTGGAAGCATGGAACAGCTCGGTCTGGCTGCTCCCTGCATGACACAAAACAAAGCAGCAGCAGAGCCTTTCCCTGTCCCAGGACATCCAGCTCGCTGTGCAGGCTGACCACGTGTGGTCATGGACACATCCAACGAGCTCCAAAGGTCAGTCCTGTGCCCACAGCCCTGTCTGGGAATGTGGGAGCTGCCAGCTGCCTCCAGGGCCTCGGCTGGCTGGCAGCACAAAGGGCATGGCAGGGCACTCCCAGCCTCAGGCATCCGAAATCCCTTCCAGACCCTCTTCCACACTGGCTCTAGAGCCACAGCTGGAGGCTCCTGGAGCATCTGCACTGCCTGGGAGGCAATGGGTCACCCTGGCACCCCAAAACAGCCTCCTCAGATGTTCTATTCATTGGTACAGCCAGGCTGGAGCTTTGGTCTGGGCTACAAAACCTTCCCCACCACTTCTCTTGAAAGAAAAAGAGACTCTGAGACATCTCAATTACAAAATAACATTTGAAACTTGTCAGGGTTTATTAGGCGTCACACATAGCAGTGAGGTGCTGTGCAGGTGGTAACCAGGAGGCTGGAACAGGCCAAGCTGTTTTCTCCCCGTGGTGCTGCACAGTGGGACACAGAACTCTCAGGATGGAGAGGGAGATGAAACAGGGGATTCTGACCCGAGTGACCTGGACATCATTTCCAAGCATCCTGCCCCTGTTCCTTCCTTGACTTGTGCTTCTCTTTTCCAGTGGCAGAACAGGGATTTCCAGTCTGTTGCCATGCCCACAGGGACACCCCACACTGGCTCTGCACCACACAGGAGGAACAGCAGGATGTGACATGTGCCAGCACAGTCCCTCCCTCCAGCACTTCAGTGTTGCTCCTTGAGTGCACTAAACCCAAACAACCCCTATGAGGACACACGGGGCTCATGGCAAGGGAGCTGAAGCTGAAATTACAGGCAGTGAGGACAAGCCCAGAGTCCTGGTTGGTGGCTGCACATTGCAGCACATCTGACGAGTGTTTGAAGACTGGCTGTGGCTGTAGGAGGCACCCAGAGATTGGGCCTGGCCTGGGGAACTCTGTACACAACCCCACAGGGCTCCATCCTTGGCCCAGTTCCTTCAACATCTTCATTAAATACTTTTGCTGCTTCAAACCTCTCTCCGTTTGTCCTTTGCTGAGTTGTTTGTCGGAGCTGGGCTTCTGAGCTGGCTTTTTGGTGGGTTTGATTTGATTTGTTAACTCAGGGCTTATTGCTATTCCATTGTCAATAGTGCGTAGCAGAAAGAGCTGAGATTTAAGAGAACTCTTTGGAACCTCAACAACAGGCTGTGTGTTGTGGCTCATGTGCTTTCACAATCCCTTTCTTTCCAGTTTTTCCAGTATGGCCTGAATTCTGTGGACAGACTCTTTCCTGGCCTGCCGGACACTGTCCTGGCCCCCAGTCTCAATGGAATCCAGCTCCAGCAGCAGCTTGGTCAACATCTCCTCCAGCAGCCGGTAGGATTTATCTGTCTTTTTCCCTACAAATTCATCCACCTCTTCCTCCAGCCGTTCAGCCTCCCCCATCACGTGGAGGATCCTCTGGATCTCCGGCTGCAGGGCTGCAGGATGCGTGGCAGGCTGCTCAGCAGCTTTGAAGCCCAGCTCCTGGCTCCTGGCCATGGGCTTCCGTGGGCCGAGGTCGTAGAGCTGGGGCTGGGCACTGTACTGCACCCGGGGCTGGCACGGGGCAGGCTTGGCCCCCCTGTGCTCGTTCACTGGCCCCGAGTGCCGCTGGTTGCCATCAGAGTAGTAACTGTGCTGGCTGGGGCTTTGCTCAGCTCTGTCGTACACACAGTCCTGCAGGCAGAGGGAGAGAACATCTCTAAGTGCATTTCCCTCCAACCCACGGGTTTCTGCTCTCAACCTGCACCCAGTGGTGGACAGGGCTGGGGATGCTGGGGACAGGGACCTGTGCTCTGCTCCCCATGTCAGAAAGCACCAACCCAGCAAGGGGCACCTGTCCAGAGGAGGAGTCTGAGCCCCCCATCAGGGCTGCTACTGCCTGGGCACCAAAACCATGGAGTCAATTCCTGATCCAACCCGGAGAAAGCCTGTCAGACCCATTTCAAGACCCACCCAGGACATCTTGTCCTTCACAAGAATCCCAGCCACAGGTTTGAGTCTTCTGTATGCAAACAGGACCTCACCTGTCCCTGTGCCTCCCAGGAGGGAGGGTGGGAAGGAGCCCCACTGCCGGTCCAGGACGGGTGTGAATCCGAGACGTAGAGGCTGCCGTGCCCTGAGGCAGGCCAGGCGTAGCGAGGCTGCACCCCAAAACCAGAGTGGGGGCCCCACGTGTCCTCCAGGGCTCGGGGCTGCGGCACCGGGCCCTGCCCCGTGACCCCTGCGCTGCTGTCTCCATATTGATACTGCGGCACCGGCATTCCCGGGGTCTGCAAGGGCAGGAACAGGCGTTACAGGGGGTCACTGCACCCTCACACAGCCCTGGGACAGGCGTTACAGGGGGTCACTGCACTCTCACACAGCCCTGGGAGCTGGGATAGGGGTTACAGGGGGTCACTGACAGCCCTGTCCCCTCACACAGCCCTGGGACAGGCGTTACAGGGGGTCACTGCCAGCCCTGCCCCCTCACACAGCCCTGGGAGCTGGACAGAACGGCCTCAGCTCAGGTTGGCCGCCCAATTCCCGCTCTTCTACCCCAAAAGCTCAGGGTCTCCAGAGAACAGCGTGACCACCTGTTCTGCTGAGAGCAAAACCAGGCAGGACAAGGCACCCAAGAGCCACGGGGACCCCCAGCCCCACCTCCCCCCGGCACAGCCCCATGCCAGTGAGCCGGCAGTGCCCTTACCTGCGGCGGGGAGTAGCCGGGGACCTGCTGCCTGCGGAGGGCCGAGCCCTCGGGGGGACACTCCGGGGGGACGTAGCTCCAGGCGGGAGCGGGCGACGGGGGCCGGTAGAGGCCGGCGGGCTCCGGGGGGTAGGGGCTGCGTGGGGGCCCCGAGCAGTAGAAGCCCCGTGCCTGCGGCAGGCTGGCGTAGTGCGGGTACGGGGGGCTGTAGGCTCCGTTGGCATAGGGAGAATCCATTGCCTGGGGACACGGGAAGAGCACAGGGAAGGTGACGGGACAGGGACACGGTGCTCCAGGAACAAGGTCTGGCCCTTCCTGCAGCATTTAGCCTCCTCCAGCTGATCTGCCCTGGTTTTAGGCTTTCCTGGTCTAACGTGGCTGAGCTCAGGGGGAGGTGTGCAGCCCCTCACAGTGAGCAGCTCCTGGAGGATTCAATGTCAGCACTGCATCACCGATGGGAGGGTGGAAAACTCTCCAGGGAAGTTCATCTCCCTGCTCATTCTCAAACAGATAAGCTCTGCTAGGCAGTGTTCAGCTCCTGGAGCTGCAGCTCGTGTGGGTCTCTGTACGGAAGGTCTGCACACCCATGGCACATCCGAGGATTTACCTGGATCCATCCCATAACTGATGTGTAGGGAACATGAGTTTCCACCTGATGGCAGAGGGGATGCTGAAGGACAGGATTTCAGGAGCTCGGGGAACGACTCCTTGTACCTTCGGGCAAAGCAGCGCTCCACCCTGAGCTGCTGCCCGGAGCGCAGGCTGTACAACCTGTGTGCCGGGATTTATGGGAGGGCCGGACCAGCCTGACAGCCCAGAGGAAAAACCAAACCAAACCAAACCAAACGAAATCGCGGCTGGAGAGCAGAGCCTGCTCCGGCAGGGCAAACACGGAATTTACACGGCAGCCCGAAACCCAGCTGTCATCAACCCCGCAGGTAACGGACCCGGCAATACCCAGCCCCGGCACCGGCCCCGGCAATGCCCAGCCCCGGCACCGGACCCGGCAATGCCCAGCCCCGGCACCGGCAATGCCCAGCCCCAGCACCGGACCCGGCAATGCCCAGCACCGGCCCCGGCAATGCCCAGCACCGGCCCCGGCAATGCCCCCCCGGCAATGCCCAGCACCGGCCCCGGCAATGCCCAGCACCGGCCCCGGCCCCGGCAATGCCCAGCCCCGGCACCGGCAATGCCCAGCCCCGGCCCCGGCCCCGGCAATGCCCAGCCCCGGGCCGTGGCCCTCCGCTCCGCACAGGCTCCGGGCTCCCCGCGTTCCCGGGATCTCCGCACCAGCACACGCGTCCCAGAAATGTCCCCGCAGGCAGCGCCTCCCCGCGCTCCTTTCCGCCCCGTTACACGCCCGGAGGGGCCGCGAGCAGAGCCACGAGAACCGGCGGGGCTGGGAGGCTCCGGGCACGGACGCTCGGGGACCGCCCTGCGGGCCGTTACCGGGGCAGGGCCGGGCTGAGCGCTGCCCACCCGCCCGCCCCGGGGGCCGTTTCCGTCCCGGGGGCCGTGCCCTCCCCGGGAGCCCTGCCGATCTCGGGGGCCGTGTCCGATCCCGTGGCCCTGTCCGTCCCGGGGCCGTGCCCGCCCCTCGCCCCCGTTACCTGCGCGGCCGCCGCGGGCGGGCCCGGCCCGGCCGTGCGGGGCTCCATGGCCGCCGCCAAAGCCACGCCCCAGCTCGCCCCGTGCCCAATCGGCGGCCGCTCCCCTCCCGCTCCGGCCAATCGGCGGCGGCCCCGCGCGCACGGCTGGCGCGGCTTAAAAGGGCAGCGCCGGGTGGGCCCCGCCCGCCGCGGGCGGTTCCGGGGCGGCGGCGGCAGCGGCGCATGGCGGCGCTTCCGCTGCGGGCGCGGCGGCACCATGAACTACATGCCCGGCACGGCCAGCCTGATCCAGGACATCGACAGTGAGTGTCCCGGGGCGGCCCGCTCCGTCCCCTCCATGCCCCGCCGGTGCCGCCCCGCCGTGGGGCTCGAGCTCCCGCTCCCCCGGGTCCTGCCCCCCGGTTCCCCGTGCGGCGCCCGGACCCCTCTTCCCGTAGCGAGCCGCCCCCCGTGCGCTCCGGCCCCGCGTGGCGCTGTCGCGGAGCCGCGGGGGCCGTGCCCGACGCCCCGCTCTCGTTTCCCGCAGAGAAGCACCTGGTGCTGCTGCGGGACGGCCGGACGCTCATCGGGTACCTGCGCAGCATCGACCAGTTCGGTACGGCCGGGGATGGGGGGGAGGAGGAGGAGGAGGAGGAGGGAGCCGTGCTGCCTTTCCAGCGTGGTTGTGCTGGGGGTGGAAGCTCAGTGTCCTGTGCCCCGGACCTGGCGCTCCGCGGGGGTTTCTCCGCAGCCGGGCGCGCCCCGTCCCGCGGTGCATCCAGCGCTGGGGATTTGCGTCGCTTTTTGGGCAGCAGGAGCTGGGTGATGTTCATCCTCCGTCCTTGCTGGAGTTTGCAGCGCCAGCATCGCCATCATCTCCTGTGGCTTCAGTGGCGTCGGTGGCTTCAGTGGCCCGGCTCCGGGCAGCCACCGAGTGCCGGGCACGGCCAGCGCTGCTCCGGTGGGACGGGGGGCACGGCACAGCCACAGCTCACGGTGGAACGTCGCTGTTTTTCTGTCTGTCTCGTTGCTGCAGCAAACTTGGTGTTGCACCAGACCGTGGAGCGCATCCACGTGGGCAAGAAGTATGGGGACATCCCTCGGGGCATCTTCGTGGTGAGGGGCGAGAATGTGGTGCTGCTGGGGGAAATTGTAAGTGCTCAGCTCCCGCTGCAGTCTGGGCCCGGGCTGGGAGGGTTTGTGGTTTGTCCGTGTGTCTGTCTGCTGTGAAATGTGGTTGCTGTTGTGTTGGGCTGGAATTGGAGGTGCCTCCAGGGCTGAGCCACCACAGAAAGGCCAGCCTGCAGGGCAGGGCTGCGTCCTGCTGCCACAGCCCCTCTGGGATGACACAAGGAGGAAGAACAATGCAGAGGGAGCTGTGGGGAAGCTCCAGCTTGTGTGGCACTGCTGGAGGGTGGCACTGTTGCCTGCCTGTTACCTCCCTGCTGGCTCTGCCCCAGCGGGCACCGTCTGGGATGGGCTCAGGAGGAGCCGAGCGCTGTTTGCTTCGGGAGCCCCTTTCCCAGGGCTGTGCTGGGGATCCCTGCCCACGTCCCACCCCTCAGAGCACTTCCAGCACCTCTGTTCCCTGCCAGCCCCACCGTTCACTGTGTGGAAGGCGCGTGGGCTCAGGTGATGGTGCTGTGCAGAGCTGAAAGCTCCTTTCTCCTGCAGGACCTGGAGAAGGAGAGCGACACACCTCTGCAGCAGGTGTCCATCGAGGAGATCCTGGAGGAGCAGCGGGTGGAGCAGCAGGCCAAGCAGGAGTCGGAGAAGCTGAAGGTGCAGGCGCTGAAGGAGCGCGGCCTCTCGGTGCCGCGGGCTGACACGCTGGATGAGTACTGAGGGGCTGCCCCTTCCCTGCGGGGAGCCAGGGCTGCTCCAGGACCTGCCTGGGCAGGCACAGACTGCCTCAGAAAGGCGGGTTTCATTTTCAGATTGTCTTTTCCGTGGTGCTGGTAACTGTACACAAATCATGCCTTTAGTCTCCTTCTGGAGAAGGAGATGAGGAGGGCCCAGCGCACTGGGAGTGCAAGCATTTGTGTTTGGGAGGCAAATCACTGCTCCTTGGGTTTGTTTGCTTTTTCCTCCTCACATGACTCTGGGTGAGAGTTTTCCTTGACATGTAAATAAATCCTTGATCCTGACATCGATGGTTTTCTGCTGTTCTGGTCCTGACAGTTCCCCTCTCTTGGGACAAGCACCCCTCAGGCCAGCTCTTGTCCCCTCCGTGTGCTCTGCAGGGACAGATGGGACCCCTGGTCCAGCCAGGGGCTGGGCTCACTCCAAGAGAATGCTGGAGCCTGTGGCAAGATCCTGATCTGGGATGGAGAGCAGAACCTGGGTACCCCTGTACCCCCCAGCCAGGCTGTGCCACTCCCTGCCAGGCTGTGCCACTCTCCTGCAGCTGAGCCTGCTAATTACCAGCTGAACCCACTAATTACCTGCTGGTGAAGAGCTGCTGCACCTGGGGCACGGCAGAGCCTGGAGCTCCAGCTCCTGCTCAGCCCGTGTTGGGGGAGCTGCTGCAGCTGTGTCAGGCTGGAGAGTCCTTTGCCCTGCTGTGTCCCGGCCCTTCCGTGGGGAGGAGAGTCCTTGGCCTCGGGGCTGCCTTTGGGCAGCTGCCAGGCCCCAGGAGCCTGCTGGGTGCGGGCAGGGAAGGGCAAACCTCAGCAGGGACAATCCCTGTGGGACCTGGGGCTGCTGCCCTGGGCAGTGGGAGCTCTTTGGGTGAAGGGTCCATGCTGGGGGGTACAGAGGATGAGCCCAGCTGTGCTTGCTGGGGCTGAGCACAGCTGTCCTGACACAGCTGTTGTGGCCAGTACTGGCCCAGGGACCACTCACTTTGGGGGGAAACATTCCTGCCCCATTGGGCTCGAGTGGGTGTTGTGGGTTTGGGGGTAGCAAAGGTTTAAACAAGGAGATGCTATTTCTTGTTCTAATAAAATGTAATAAAAAGCATTTATGGAGCTGGCGCCTCTGGCTGGAAATTCTCTGGCAGGCAGGGATGGCTCTTTGGGGGCGTTTTGGGGTGAGGGGGGATCAGGACAGCGATGCCCGTGGTGGCTGGGGGGAGGCAAGGGCTGCCCAGCCCCAGTGCTGGGGTCCCAGCCCTGCAGCCCAGGGTTTGGGGGGCATGAGGAGCTGGTGGGTGTCAAGACATGGACCCATTCTTGCTGCTCTGGAGCCCATTATCTTATCAGGGCGTCGGGTGTGCCCTCTGTGGCACCGGGGGTTGTGGTTTGTCTGTGCTCTCCAAATAGCAATTCAGCCTTGGAATGGGGGGACATTCCTGTGCTGCAGGAGGGACGGGGTCACCCCGACAGAGCTGCCCTGCTGCAGCCCCTGCAGTGGGAATGGGCAGGGAGAGGGGAATGTTCTCAAGGGGGGCTCAGGGCAGCCTCAGGGTTCCTTGCTCCCTCAGCCTTCAGGCCCCAGTGAAGCTCCAGTGCCTTTGGTTGGCATCATTTTGGTTTTTGTACGTTTTGTACATTTGTGAGCCTTTGTACTTCAAGCCCTGTTAAGTGAATGCAAATGGAGCTGTGTGGTGACTTTGTGCAGGACCCTCAGGGGGCTGTGGGGGCTGGGGTGTCCCAGTTAACCAGATCCCCCTGAGGGTTCTGGATGCCTTTTTGGGGTCTGTGTCCTGCTCTGGGGCCCGGTCACCTGCAGCATTTCCTCACGTGCTGTGGCACGGTGTGGCTGTGCCTGTGTCCCCTCCTGAGGGCACAGCTGGGGTCCTGCCCCTCCAGCCTGGAGCCAGAGGGGCGGCTCTGCGTGCCTTGTTTTGGTTCTTCTCACAAACAACTGCGTGTCCTTGTGCCGAGGCCTCGTGCTGGGAGCGGCGGCTCCATCTGGGATAACAGTCCTGGATCGCTCACAGCCAGGGGCTCCCGGCCCCCGGGGCTGTGTGCCCTCAGTCCAGGGCAGGGGGACCTGCAAGGGCTGGGGCAGAGCAAAATATTGGGGTGTCTCTGGTGGTCCCAGGCCTGTCAGTGTGTGCTTGGCCAGAGCTCTGGGCTGGGCACTCCTGGCTGAGACTCGGGGCTTCCAAACCTTCCCCATGTGTGCAGGGAGGTGGGGGAAGCCCAGAGGTGGGGAGAGCTGTGGCATGACCCGGGAATCACACTTGTGGGAGCATGGCTGCAAAGAGGAGGTCCCAGCAGAGGTTTTGTAAAGGGATAGTGCAGCTCCTGGTGCCTCCAGCACCTCCCTCTAACCCCACGGTGCTGACCTGAGCCTGAGGTGTTTCCTGGCACACGGTGGAGAATGGCAGCCCTGGCAATGGAGAGGAGCATCCTGGGGAGCAGCAGGAGCGTTCTGGAACGCAGGTGGGACTCAAATCATCTCAGAAAAGCTGGGGACAGGCAGGGGGAGACAAAGGGCTCCCCGGGGCCGGGCTGCTGGCGCAGTGAGGGGGTGACCTCCCCCCGGGCCAAGCTGTTGAATTGGGGAGCAAGGTCAGGCTCCCTGCAGGAGGGTGCAGGGGCTGACGTCAAAGGAAGCAGCTGTAATTCACAGGTTCCTGGGAGTGCTGGTCTCCAGGCCGTAATTCATCCCAGAAATGTCATTTCAGCCTTGAGCGTTATCGCTGCTCCGCCGTGTCCCACTGCTGGGGCAGATAACGGGGCCTGGGAGTTGGGGGCTGCCGGGGCTGCCCCTCACTTCAGCAGTGTATTTATAATTCACTATCCTATGGGCTGTCCTGCTTCTTGTGCACAGAGGCTCAGCCTGGCTCGTCATTCCACAATGGTCGTGCAGTGAGATGGTGTCACCCAAAGTTATCCCTCATTATCCATCGTTACCAATCAAAGGCTGGACTCGATCACTTGGAGGACTTTTGCAGCATTAATGACGGTGTGACTGCGCTGACCTGTTCCCTGTCGCAGCTCTGCTCCAGGTCCGCGTGCCGTGCTCTGTCCCGGCAGGGATGGCTGCGAGGCAGGGCAGGAGCTGCTCGGGCTCTGCCCGCCGTGCCCCCGGGCCGGGGCAGCTCCGGCTCCCCTCACGCCCCCGGCCCCGTGCGCTGCCCGCGGCTGCGCGGGGAGCGGGGCCGGCCTTGGCCCGCGGGGCCCGGCCCGCACTGACGGCTCTTATCTCGCGGCTGACGGGGCAGAATCCTTCAGCCCCGCGTACTTAAGGCCGTGCACGGCGGGGCCGGGGCAGAGCAGCGCTCGGCGCAGACGGACGGACACCGCGGCCACCACCGAGGCCACCCCCGCAGCCGCTGCCACCTCCAAAATCACTGCCCGGCCACAGCCACCGCCACCGCCCGGCCACTGCCACCACCACCGCCACCGCCACAGCCGCTGCCCAGCCCACGCTCCAGCCCCTCAGGGAGATGCTGCCAGCCACGTCCAAGCTCTGCGCCGCCATCTCCTACCGCCACCTGCGCAACATGACCGGTGAGTCCGGGGCAGCTGCTGTCCGGCTGTCTGGGGCAGGATGGGGCCGGGACAGTCCCTGTCCAGCTGCCCGGGGCAGGACAAGGCCAAGGCAGTCCCTGTCCAGCTGTCTGGAACAAGACAAAGCTAGGGCAGTCCCTGTCCGGCTGTCTGGGAGAGGATGGGGCCGGGGCAGTCCCTGTCCGGCTGTCTGGGACAAGACAAGGCTAGGGCAGTCCCTGTTCGGCTGTCTGGGACAGGATGGGGCTGGGACAGTCCCTGTCTTACTGCTTGGGGCAGGATAATGCTGGGACAGTCCCTCTCTAGCTGCCTGGGGTTCAGGGATTCTCTCCCTGCTGTCACAGGCAGAGTTAGGGTTTCTGACGAAAGTTTATTAGAGAAGCTGCTGTTGGGTCACAGGCTCCAGAAAGGGCTCTCTTTCATCCTAAACTCCTCAGAGTGGTGGCTGGGGCCTCAGCGATGTTCTCCCCGCTCCGTAGCATGGTGGGTTCTCTGATTTACTGTCCCTGAAACCCTGAGCCCTGTCACTGGGGCCTGAGGGCTGGCTTATGTCCCTGTGACCAGCTCTGGGTCACACTCCCTCTGGCTGGGAGGGTTTTGTAGATCCATTTCCATGCTCTTTCCTGGGCACCTGCATGATGCTCCTCAGTGTTTTTACTGCTGAGTGGCTTGGAGCTCAAGCTCAGGATTGCTTAGGACAGCCTACCCCAGGGCAGTGTGATGGCAACCAGCTGCTCCCTGTGCCTGTAGGGACACCGAGATGGTGACAAGCAGAGACTTTTGCATGTTGTATGTTTAAATGGGGGAAAAACCCACAGTAAGGGCTGTGTGGTGCTGGTGGGTGACACGCTCTCTCCCCAGGTCTGAGGAGACAAGCTGCTGTGGCCATCAGCCAGGAGCTGAGCAGGCTGGCCAGCCGCAGCCCAGGACCCAGCGCCTGGATCCACCAGGTGCGCAGGAGGAGCTCCTTGCTCAGTAAGTGACACCTGAGGGGTCTGTTCCTTCTGCTGGTGGGAGACCCTCACAGGCTGGGGGAAAACCTGCTTGAGGATGGGCTATGCTTCTCCAGAACCAAAGGCAGGGAACTGGGTGTAATCCCCATCCCATGGGGACAGAGAAGGGTATTTGGTGTAGATAAAGCTCATCTGGCACATTACACTGCTCTTGCTCAGCCCTGCCTCTGTCTGCAGGCTCAAGGCTGGAGGAGAAACCCTTCAGCGAGATGGAAATGTCTTACATCAAGCAAGGAGAGGAGGCCCTGCAGAAATCCCTCAGAATCCTGGAGGACCAGGACGACTGGAAGACAGAGACAGTGGCGGTGGGTGCTGTGCCCCGTGGTGCTGCCTTGCAGCCCCTCCCCCTGCCAGCAGCCCTGGTGGTAACTCTGCCATCCCCTCCGCAGGGTAACGGGGACAAAGTGCTGAGCAAGGTGCTGCCAGACGTGGGGAAGGTGTTCCGGCTGGAGGTGGTGGTGGACCAGCCCCTGGACAGGGTGTACGGGGAGCTGGTGGACAACATGGAGCAGATGGGAGACTGGAACCCCAACGTCAAAGAAGTCAGGGTAGGAGATGTGTGTCAGAGCTGTCCCAGCTCTGTGTTCTGTCCATTTCCTGCTGCAGATGTAGAGGAGGTTTTGCAGTATCTGTGTTGCTTCTGCAGCAGAGGCGAGTCTGGAGCAGCTCCTGTGTGACTAATTCTGCAGGAAAGGCACTTCCTGCAAGGAGCTGCCAGTTCTGCTGGAAAATGGGGCTGATCTGGGGAAGAAATAGCCCCAAGGCACAAGGAATCAGAGAGGCAGTAAGGGAATAGCTTTTCACTCAGGAATTGTAAACAGTTCTCACCTGGGGGCAAGCAAGTATTTGGAGTTTTTGTCACTGTCAACTCTTTGTCAGACCCTGTATCTGAACACCTGGTAACCAAAGGCAGCTTTTAGCAGTGCTTGCACTAAACACTTCAAATGAAAGTTTTAATTCTGAACTGCAGATTCTGGAGAAGATTGGGAAGGACACGGTGATCACCCACGAGAAGGCGGCCGCGACCCCCGGGAACATCGTGGGGCCACGGGACTTTGTGAGCGTGCGGTGCTCCAGGAGACGTGGCTCCACCTGTGTCCTGGCTGGGATGTCCACCACCTACGGGGCCATGCCCGAGCAGGAGGGCTTCATAAGGTACCCCCTGCTCAGCCCCGTTAAGCCTGTGCAGGGAGGAGATTCCCTCAGGGCACTGTGGGCTCAGGGTCGCTGGGTTTCTATGGGCGGCAGGAGCTGCTGCAGAAAGCCCAAAGTGCATTTTTGAGGCAGAAAAGTCCAAGTTTGGGTCTGACCTGAGCCTCTTTCCCCAACCAGGGCTGAGAATGGTCCCACCTGCATGGTCCTGCGCCCGCTGCCCGGCAGCCCCTCCCAGACCAGGCTCACCTGGCTGCTCAGCATCGACCTCAAGGTACCTGGGGCTGGAGGAGCTGGGGGGAGCTGGGGGCTCTGGGGGAGGCCGGTTCTGCTCACAGGCTGTGTCTGCTCCTCCCCAGGGCTGGCTACCCAAGACCATCATCAACCAGGTCCTGTCCCAGACACAGGTGGACTTTGCCAAACACCTGCGGCAGCGCCTGGCCCGGCCGGTGCCTGCGGCCTGCTGACCACAGCCTGCTGACCACGGCCTGCTGACCACGGCCTGCTGACCACCTGTGCAGGGCTCCCTTCAGGGACCAAGTATGGAATCTTGTCACTTCAATTGGCCAAGGCCTTTAACAGCCGATTCCACTAATTAATATGTAGTTATAATCAGTTTATTTATTGAAGCTTATTGTGTAAGTGCAGGACTAAAAATTGAATTCCTGCAGTTGCTTAACTGAGCACGTGCTGAACCAGTCAGCCAACTCCACCCTCCCTAATTGCTTTCAATGAATAAATAAAGCTTTAATTAGTGCTGTCTACAATTAAAGGTCTGAGCTAATTAGTTATTAGGGAGACAGCTGACTGGGAAGTACATCCTCAGTGAGGCAAACACAAGCCTGACTGAACCTCAAATTTTACTCTCCCAAAGCTCAAACACAGCCCTTAACAATTTCGTTTCCTCTCCCCATCAAAGCAGCTCTAATTTATTTTTTTCCTGTACCAACACATAAAAAATGTCAAATTATTTATTCACCCAGAGCTGTGCAATGATGATCATTAGCAGGAGGACCCATGTAACTCCTGTGCACAGAGATCTTCAGCTCATAAGATCTCTAAGTGTAGCTACTTTGAGTTTCAATGTCACTTGTAACAATTTACAAGACAAAAACAAGAATAAAAAGAAGAGTTAAAGCCTTTATTTTTAAACTGGTTTCCAGTCTGTGGGGAAAAAAAAATACAGTTTGGACAGAAGCCCAAATTTCAGTCTTACATGCAGCTGTGTTGTTCCAACAGAGCCATCCTGGCTGGGAGCTGTTGGTCACCATCAGGCAAACACTCCTGAGCACAGGGGTCACTGCAGCCACACCTGGCAGGTCCAGCTACACCCCGGGAGGAGGTTCTTCAACACCCCCTTCTCCAGCAAGTGACACTAACGGGACTGGGGGCTCCCAGAGAGGCCCCACACTAGCACAGAACCCCCCAGACCTGCCTCCTGGGGCAGTGGGGAGCTGTGAACACACACACAACACCTGTCAGCCAGGGCTGCATCCACCTCAGCCTCTTCGGTCCTTGGCTGATCACTGAGAGAGAGATGGATGCTCCTCCACGGTGCTGGGGTTTATGGCTCCCAGGGTGGGCTCCTCCTGCCATCCACCTCTGTCTCCACGTGGTACAGGACATCTGCCAGCGTGTGCTCCACCACGGCCCCCCAGCCCATGTCACTCATCTGCAGAGGGAAGCACAGTTAGCTCCACTCTTGGACAAGGAGGGACCACACAGCCCAGAGCTGTTTTCCTCCTCAAAACAGTAGTGGCAGGGGAGGAATTCCAAGTGTTTTCTTCAACAACAATTCAGTCCCCTTACTGACAAATGAGGCCAACACAGGCAACAGTCTGTCAAGAGGAACAAGATAACAGCACCTGGATATCTGTCCTTATATATATTTTAAACACAATCCTTTTGGCTACACTGTCCAGGTAGTGAGACTGAAGGACAGGTACAGGTGTGGCATGAATCACACCAAAACATCTCTGATTTAAACAATGAGGCTCTCAAATGGGGGGAGAAGCTTCAGTACTTACAGGATGGTAAGTGATGTCTCTCGGTGGATACTTGAAATATGGTCCAAAGTTTATGGAAACCTGTGGAACATACATTTTCATCACATGTAAAAATCTAGGAAAATCTCTTTAGTTCTTTGTCCTTGTCCCTTCCTACTCCTGAGCCTCCCCACACCCTGTGCAAGCTCACAGGAACAAACACTGCTGATGTTACTTCAGCAATTTGATAATCTTGTTACGTGTGTGAACAGCAAGATTGTTCCAGAGTCACTAAAATGGTTCCCATCTTTTCACCTGGCACACTCCCTGAGTGCCCACACCTAGTGCATGAACACACTTTGGGTGTGAAACTGATGCATTTAGGAATTCCCTTTCAAAGACCCCTCACTTACCGTGCAGCCTTTGTACAGAGAGATAGCAGGAAAATAAACCCCCTCAAAGATGTCCTTAAAGGCAACTCCTTGGCTGACACCATTCTTGAAGAATATGATCTGAAAAATGAAGGGTTTTCCCTCTGATGGTGGCTGTCAGGACACAGCAACCCTGACAAGATTAATGCCTGCTCCCTTTCACTCAGGCCAGGCACGTGCTGAAATGACAGCAACAACTCACCTGGCTTCCAGGGGCTTGCTTTAGGCTCTTCTCTGCTTTGTCCACAAAATCCTTCTCTTCAAAGTACAAGTAGCTTTTGAACTTGATCAAAGCCTGAAACAGCAGTAAACAATGTCAGGAACAAGCCTGAAACCTGTTACCTGCCCTGCTCAGGGCCAGGCGTGCCTGGTGTCAGAGTACCTGTGAGAAGTGATTCCCACAGCTCAGACATTTCAGAGCCAGGAGGGGAAGGTGAAAGGAGATGTGGGCAATCCCATCCAGGAGTATTTTGCTTTCTTGAGATCAACACCTTGGGCCTCTCCCCCACGAACCACAGAGGTACCGAGAGGCAGGATGGGAAGGATGCATGGAAAGGGGCACGAGTGAGGCCATTTTCCAGTTTTCCACCTGCCAATGCTTAATCCAACAGTGAACTTGCACCTCACCTTGTCTTTGTAGGTGTCAGGCAGGGATTTGGCTGTCTCAGTATCCTCTGGAAGGTTGATGTAGAACCCCAGGATATCGCCCTGTCCGTAGCCAGAGGAATAGTGTTTCCCTATGGACTGGTGAAACTTGGTTCCCTTTTTGCTGCGCCAGGAGTAACTGAACTTGTCGTATCCCAGAGGGGCCTGGAGGTTCCCTGTAGAAACAAATGCTTCATGGTGAGCACAGGGAGTGTAGCAGGAGCACCTGCTGAGAAATGCTTTGTAACATTATTTACCCAAGGGCTGTGACCAGCCTAATCTGGCAGCTGTGTCTGGAGGCATCTCGTCCATGGAGATTTCGAAGTACCAGGCTCCCTTGCGCACGCCGTGCGAGGCCCTCACCATGGAATAGCCCTTCTCCCCAACAACAGTCAGCCTGTCGTCAGAGATCTTCAGCTGGGGAGCTGCAGGGGAGCACAAGAGCATGCACTTGTGATTTTTAACGTGGTGATGTCAAAAGGCAAGTGAACACGCAGAGGTGGATTTAAGTTCTGCACCTGTGAGAGCAGGGGCAGCTGAAACAGCTCTGACTGGTGCCTCTGGAAGGAAACCCAGGCTGCACAGACTAACAGGCTCTGTACCTCGGTCATGCAGCGCCAGGAGGACTCGCTCATACAGGCAGGCTCTGTACAGGTCCCCAGGAATTGGTTTTCCTGCCCAGCAGTCCAGCTCCAGCTTTTCAGGGTCGGGCGCGTGGGGGTCGGGCTCGGCCAGGATGTAGCGATAGCCGTCCTTGTTGAAGGGGTGCTCCAGAGGGTACCCGTGGGGGGGCAGGCGCTGAGCAGCAAACAGCGGGTCACTGAAACACACAAACACCACGCTGGCATCTCCAGGTGCTGTCACTTGTCACAGCCCCTGCAGAGCTGTCCCTGTGCTCAATGCTGCACACTCGTGTCTCCGTGAAATGAGCGGTCATCCACTGCAAATCACTTATAGCCTGTGACCCATCAGTCATCCATGACATCATCAGTGACATCACAGGGCTCTGGAGTGACCCCCAGACACCCACCCAGGGCAGAGACAGCTGGGAGGCAGCTCAGGGCATCACAAGTGCCACTGTCCCTGACTGGTACCCATCCCTGCGCCCATCCCCATGCCCATCTCCATACCCTTCCCTGTGCCATTCCTGGGTCCATCTCCACACCCATCCCTGTGCCCTACCCATCCCTGTGCCATCCCCATGCCCATCCCTGTGCCATCTCCACATCCATCCCTGTGCCATGCCCATCCCTGGGCCATCCCCATGCCCATCCCCATACCCTTCCCTGTGCCATTCCTGGGTCCATCTCCACCCCCATCCCTGTGCCCTACCCATCCCTGTGCCATCCGCATGCCCATCCCTGTGCCATCTCCACATCCATCCCTGTGCCATGCCCATCCCTGGGCCATCCCCATGCCCATCCCCATACCCTTCCCTGTGCCATTCCTGGGTCCATCTCCACCCCCATCCCTGTGCCCTACCCATCCCTGTGCCATCCGCATGCCCATCCCTGTGCCATCTCCACATCCATCCCTGTGCCATGCCCATCCCTGGGCCATCCCCATGCCCATCCCTGCGTCCATCTCCACCCCCAGCCCTGCACCCCTCCCTGTGCCATCCCCACACCCATCCCTGTGCAATGCCCATCCCTGTGCCATCCCCGTGTCCATCTCCACACCCATCCCTGTGCCATCCCCATGCCCATCCCTGTGTCCATCTCCACACCCAGCCCTGTGCCATCCCCATGCCCATCCCTGTGCCATCCCCGTGTCCATCTCCACATCCATCTCTGTGCCATGCCCATCCCTGTGACCATCTCCACACACATCCCTGTGCCATCCCCGTGTCCACCTCCACACCCATCCCTGTGCCATCCCCATGCCCATCCCTGTGCCATCCCCGTGTCCATCCCCATGCCCAACCCTGTGTCCATCTCCACACCCAGCCCTGCACCCCTCCCTGTGCCATGCCCACGCCCATCCCTGTGCCATTCCCATGTCTATCTCCACACTCATCCCCGTGCCCATCCCTGCCCCTCCACGGCACCTCTGCTCTCACCTCCGTGTTTTCTTGGCCGTGCCCGTGGTGCCCCCGTCCTGCTGCTTGCGCTTGGCCCCTCGGCCCTTCCCGCTGCCCCCGGCAGCCATTCCCCCTGGACACACAAACCAGGCCCGCTCAGGAGCTGCCGCTCGCCAGCGCCCGCCCGCACGGGATCCCCAGGGAGAGAGGGCACAGCAGCCAAACCAAATCAGCTCGTGGGCTCAGGTGCCTTTGGCACAGTTACTGTGAACCAGACTTCACTGCCAACGAGCACAGCGAAGGCCACGACTTTCATGTGGCTTCTGGTCAGCTTTTGAGGCGTCTGAATTTGGAGCAGAAGCTAAAGGAGACTGAGCAGCGAAACAAGCTCAATCTGAGCTTTTCAGGTGAGAATTAAGAATCTTTTCTGTCATCAGAAGATTTATAGGCAGCAGCACTGGGATCCACTTCAGGGGCATTGATATTATTATAATTATTATTATTGGAGATTCCAGTCACAGCCCAAATCTATTTCTGCAGAAGCAGCAGAAACCCACCCTACAGCACAGCCACCAACGCGGTGACCCTGTGCTGGAGGAGCACTGACACCAACCAGCAACAAGCACTCAATGTTCCATTTCCATCTACAAAATAAAATACACCTGAGTTGAGGAAAAAGGAAAAGCAAGAGGTGTTTCTCTTCAGTACTGCTGAAATCAGTTCTATGATTGAGCAGCAAATCAGTTTGAACTCAGCACTCAGTAATAAAACTGAGGGTAGGAAAAGCTACGTGTCAAACTTAATCAAATTAATATCAGCATGTTTTAATAAATTAAATCATACATGCATTTTACAATCCTGCTATTTTCAAAGATATCACTGCTGATTTATAAGGAAAACAATGAGAATTTCATGTACTGTAGATAAACACCTGCACAAACCACATTCCTGTGGTAACTAAAAATCCAGTCAGCTCTTCCATTACCAGCATTCCCTTACAGAGTAAGGGATCCAAACCATCCAGGGAATGCCATATTCTGCACAAACATGACCTGATCCAGCTGCACTCCCTGATTTCAGTGCAAACAAACATTCAGGCTCTCCAGTTTGTCAGCAATTACTTGCCAAAAAAAAAACAATTATTTGTCCAACAAACCATTGCACTGTAAATTTCAGATCAATTGTTTAAGCATTAAAACTACAACATCAGGTCAATTGACACAGAAAAAATAAACATAAGTGTAAAATAAACAAACAAAACCTTTAAACCAGTCAAGTAGGGCAGAATATGGCAATTAAAAGCTTCTAACTACTAAGATTAAAGACTGGAATTGCTGGTTTGTATTGAAGTCCAACTGCAATCACATCAGGGCACGCTTTCATTTTTGATTGACTTTGGCTTCTAAGAGAACCGAGCAAGAAAAGCTTTGCAAACAGCAATACTTAAGTTTTAGAAGCTGAAAGGTAAATATTCACCTCCCAGAGAGGCTCCACCTGCAAGAACAGAAGTGGCACCACATGTTTGTCAGTCTCCCAGAAATGAAATAAAAAACAACCATGACATGGAAACAACACACCTGAGATATCTCTAACCTGCCTTAAAAAGACCCAAATACCTCCTGTCTGTACTACTGGGATGTGTTCAATACAGATTATTAATATATAAACCAATTAACAGTTAATTTACTGCAGTAATGCTGCCCTGAGTACCCTCAGCAAGATGGGAAACAGGAAATCTGAACAACTCAAGGAGATGATTTAAAACCATTCTAGGAGCAAAGTGACAAGCTCAGCCTTCAGCGAGCATCTTGATTTATCTGGTCACAGTAAAGAAAGGGCTGAACCTTCCCAAGACACAAAGTTAATCTTTCTATAAAAAGGCACAGTGAGACTGTTGAGCACAAGCACACAGTTCACAGGACAGTTTAACTGCACAGATCCCCAGAGGACTGGGAAATGCAGCTTAGTCCCAAATACCCAAAGCCCTCTGAGTAAAGAACTTGCCATTTAAGCTTCCACTCGTGGACACGGCGTTGTTCTGTTTCTGGTTGTCATAAGCTGGACCAATATTGGCAAGATCCTGCAGGAGATCAAACACTCTGCTGTGCACACTTGGTCAAAGGGAACACTCTGAGCCTCAGCAGGGCACTCACCCACTGCTGGCACAGCTCAGGCTCACAGCAGAGATGTGCCCCTTGACTGAGCAGAAAGGTACCAGAGGAACCCACCCCCCTCTCAGCTCCCCACCTTCCTCCTGTCTCCCATCATACCTGGTCTAGAAGCCCAAATTTGGGGTAATCTTCCTCTGGGTCTTTACTGCCTGGGTCTGGATGCTCTTTCACCAGGAACACATCTCTTTCTTTACACTAAAACAAAGGAGTTTTAGTTACACAGGGTGAGATGATAACAAATTCATTAACAAGTGTTTAAATTCCAGTAGTTTCCATTAATATGCATTAGGTACATCAGTGCCTAAGAAGCATCAGTGCCTTCACCCTGCAGCTCCAAGCCCAGCCCTCAGCACACACAGATGTCAGAAACCCAAACCTGTGGGAATTCTTCCAGGGATTTACCCTCAATCCTTACCATGGTTTTGACAATATTATTGGGCCAAGTCATTTTCCCAGGCCTCTGCCGTGTTGTCATACACTCCCAGTATTTATCAATAAAGGGGATAATATCCTGCAGGAACAGAAAGCATTTGTGTGAGCTCCTGCTCTTGCTGACAGCAGCAGTGCTGTGAGCCCGGGGCAGGTGCCAAAGAGCCAGACCTTATCCTTGGAGAACATGGTTTTGGGGTGCTCGTCCTGCGTCCTCGACTGCCACGTCAGGTTGGCCAGAGCACTAAGGCACATCTCCTTCAGATCTGAGAAACAAAACACCCCAGGCCTGCAATTACACTTGGAGGGAAGATCAGGCACAGTGATCACCCTGAGAAACTGCAAAACCTCCCTAAATTCTGTCCTGACTCAGCCCTCCTGAACCAGTTACAACACCTTCATAAATCAGTAGCAAAACACTTTTAGAAGAAGCCACGCGTGGTTGTAAATATGGGATTTTGGCTCATTTTATGAAAGTCTCAGCTGAGCCCACCCACTGACTTCAGACAAAGCCAACCCTCCAAGATGAAGGTGCACAAAACATCCCCCAAAAAGCTGCTCCCAAACTCACTTGCTTGTTTCCTCAGGAAGTAGGTGTTCCCACTGTGGTGGCACACGTTGCAGTGGAAGCTGTAGTTGGTCATGAAGGGCAGACACGACCTAGGAAAAGGCAGCTCTGTCAGGGCTGGGTACACTGCAATTATTGTTTCAGGCTAACGAATCCCAGAACCTGTGAGGCTGGAAGAGCCCTCTGAGTGCAGTCTGTGCCCAATGGCCACCTTGTCCCCAGCCCAGAGCACTGAGTGCCACCTCCAGGGGTTCCCTGGACACCTCCCCTTGTCCTGTCCCTGTTTCCTGGAGCAGAGCCTGACCCCCCTGGCTGTCCCCTCCTGTCAGGAGCTGTGCAGAGCCACAAAATCCCCCCTGAGCCTCCTTTTCTCCAGGCTGAGCCCCTTTCCAGCTCCCTCAGCCTCTCCTGGAGCTCCAGCCCCTTCCCAGCTCTGTTCCCTGCCCTGGACACTCTCCAGCCCCTCAATGCTCTTCTTGGAGTGAAAGAAAATTATTTATTCTTTACTACACTGGGTTAAGAAACTAACTATTCCAGCTTAAAACCCAAGTATTCCTTCCCTCCCTAAAACCACAGACATCTTACAGGCTCAGCAGCATTTCACGGGGGTGCTTTATCGTGGACAAAGCTTTATTTACACAACACACCAGTTCCCAAGCGTTCAAGGACACGGGCAGCTCCTCAGGAACTGAGACTCCAAACACTGCACTCTAAAGCCCCGTGCTGCCCTGCCAGCCCCATCACCTACGTGGTGTCGATGCCGAAGGTGTCAGCTGTGAACCACTTGGTGCAGATGCCACACTGCAACTCGATCTCGCCCAGCTGCCGCGCGTTCTCCTCGTCCCCCGAGCCCCCCTGGGCATCCATGGCTTCGGCGCCGTCCCCGGCAGCGTCCTGGAGGCGGAGCAGAGCCAGGAATCCAGCAGTGCCCGGGACAGGCAGCACAGGGGCTCGGGCAGGAGTCTGCCACCATGGGAATAAATCCTTTCCCCTAACCCACGGCGCGCTGCTTGCAGGCTGGAGCTGTTTTGTACACTCCGCTCGTGAGGATGAGCCGCACGGCCGGAGATTTAACTTCCAAAACAACCCTTTAAGGAAGCAGCGCTGGCGCTAAGGGATGCTGCCCTGCGGCTGAACCAACCTCGCCGTGCCCACGGCACCTACCAGGGGCTCCTTCCCGTTGGCCGACTCGGTCTCCAGGGCCGCGCTGGCATCCACCATGGCGGCGTCCCCCCTGCCAGGGCACAGAGATCAGAGCGGAGCCGGGACCCGGGGCCTGGCGGGACTCGGGCCGCGGGAGCCCGAGGGAGGGAGGGACTGAGGGAGGGCCGGGACCCCCATCCGCGTTCCCATGGTAACGGGGCCCGCGGGGCCCGGGGAGCGCGGGGGTACCACGGGCCCGCCCAGGGAGGGACATACCCGGTCTCGGCGTCGGTGGCGGGCGGCTCTGGCGGGGCCGGGGGCTCCGGGGCCGGGGGCGGCTCCGGGGGGGGCTCGGCGCCCTCAGCCGCCGCTGCCGCCGCCATGTTCGTGCCGCCGCCGCGAGATGCGCGGTGATCTCGCGAGACTCGGCGCTCGCTGGGGCCCCGCCGTGGCCGAGCGCGCCCCCTGCCGGCGGCCGCCGGCAGCACAGCGCGGGGCGAGTGTGACGTCACTCTCCGCGGCCGTGACGTCACCCTGCACTGCCGTGACGTCACCCCGCGGGGCTGACTGCGGGGGCACGAACCGGGAGCGGGTCCCGGTGCCCCGCGGGAGGTCCAAGAGCCTTTACCCCCAGGAAGGACGAGTGTCGCCTCTCCGGGTGGGAGGGGACCCCAGTGGCACCCCCGCCCCAGAGGTTGGGGGCCACGGGCCCCCCCGGTGCTGCTCCCCTAGCCAAGGAGCGGGGCAGGGCTGGCTGGGCTGGGCCGGGGATGTGCCTGGGACACTCGCCACCAGCGTCCCGGGCTCTGCGGGCTCTGAGGACAGCAGTGGCCTTGCACAGTGCGGGGGTGGGCGCCCCCAACCCCCAAGCACAGAGGGACGGAGAGGGGTGGTCGTGGGGACGAGCCCAGGAGGGACGGGGAGAAAGAGAAGAAGTGGAGGAATGCAGGGATGAGGCAGCGATGGATGGATGGATGGCTGGGTGGATGGATGGAATGATGGATGGAAGGCTGGAGGCAGCGGGGGAAGGATGGGGAGAAGGAGAAACGGAGAAAGAGCAGGGCGGGGAACGAGGGCAGTGGAAATGGGGAGGGATGGCCGGGAGGTAGATGGGGGTGGAGGGGAGGGAGGACAGAGATAGGGACGGAGGGATGGGAAGAGGGACGGGGAGAAGAGGGGAGGGGGCTGTCGGGGAGGGGGGCGCCGGGGCCGCCCGGGGCGGCGCTCGGGGCCGCTGTACAAATAGGGCGGCTGCGGGTGGCCCGGGCAGACATGCGGGTCCCGCTCCGCTCCGTGCCCGCGCTGGCGCTCTGCGCCCTCGCCCTGCTCCGCCTGGGCTGCGCTCCGACCCGGGCACTCACCTGGGCACCGACCGGAGCGTCCCCCCGGGAGCTCACCTGGGCACCGGCCCGCGCCCCGCAGCGCTGTCCCCCGCTGATGCTGCAGCTGCTCCGCGCCCCTCCCGCCCCGCTCCGCGCCGCCGCCGCCGCCGCTCTCAGCCTCTCCCCACACGGTGAGTGGCGCCGCGGGCATCCCTGTCCCGGGACCGGCACCGTCCCCGAGCATCCCTGTCTTTGGGCCCGCATTATTTCCAGGACCGGCACCGTTCCCGGGCATCCCTGTCTCGGGACTGCCGCTGTCCCCGAGCCTCCCTGTCCTGGGAGCTGCGCCATCCCCGGGACCTGCACTGTCCCCATGCACCCCCGCCCAGGGATCCTCACTCCACATCCCTGCCCTGCCTGAGGCTCTGGCTGGCTCTCAGGTGGTCCAGCTGCTTTCTCCCGAGCCTCTGGTTCCCGGCAGCAGGCGGGGGGCACCTTCCCCCCCAGCCCTGGCACCCCTGGCACCACTCCCCTCACCGTGCCCTCGGCTTTCAGGCTCCCTGCAGAACGGCTCCCGCTGGGCGCTCTCCTTCGACATGTCCTCGCTGTCCAGCAGCCAGGAGGTGAGTCTGGCTCAGCTCCGTGTCCGCCTGCCCGGCCTCTCCCGAGCCCGCAACGTCTCCCTGGACATCTACCACAGCCAGCGGCGCAGGTGCCGGGCACACGGAGCCTGCGCCCACCAGCTCTTCCTGGGCACCGTGGCTGGCATTCCCTCTGCCACCCAGGCTTCCTGGAAAGTCTTCGAGGTCACCAACCTGCTGCGGGCCTGGCTGCACCAAGCTGCTCTCGCTGGGCACCAGAGCCCCGCGGGAAGGGGGCAGTGGGAGGTGAGCGCTGCCACCGCCGCGCCGGGAGACAGCGGCCACGGGGACCCAGCCCTGCCCCAGGACGTGGCGGACAGCGTCCTGCTGCTCGTCTTCTCCAAGGACAAGTCTCCAGGAGAGCACAGCCTGATCAGGACGGCGGAGACCTCCAAGTACATCATGCGCGACAGCGGCTCGCCGGGCGCGGGGGCGCGGCGGCAGCGCAGGAACAGGAGGGAGAGGCAGAGGATCAAAGCCGCGGCCTCCCCGCGGGAGCAGGGCCGGTCTCTGTGCCGCAGGGTGGACATGGTGGTGGATTTCGAGCAGACGGGCTGGGGCAGCTGGATCGTCTACCCCAAGAAGTACAACGCCTACCGCTGCGAGGGGCTGTGCCCCTCGCCCGTGGATGAGACCTTCAAGCCCACCAACCACGCCTACATCCAGGTAAGAGGGGCGCTGCCCCTGCCTCCCCCGCACCCCACAGCCCAGCAGGGGGATGTTCTGCCCTTCCCGTGTCTCCCACAGAGTTTGCTGCAGCTCTACAAGCCCAACCAGGTGCCGTGTCCTGCCTGCTCCCCAGTTAAGATGAGCCCCCTCTCCATGCTCTACTACGAGAAGGGCGAGGTCGTCGTTCGCCACCACGAGGACATGATCATCGAGGAGTGTGGCTGCAACTGAGGCCGAGCTCTAGCCCGCCAGGAAGGTGCAAATCTGTGCCCAGAAGTGCCCCAAGGACCCAGCAGCACTGCGCAGGGCAGGGTGTCTCTGAAGCCCTGCGGGCTGGCACAGCCCTGGCTGGACCTGGGGAGCAGTGGGTGCCCGGCAGCTCTGCTACACTGCACGGCCACAGTGCCTGGCTGGATCCAGGCTGCACGTGGAAAAGGCCACCAGCCACCTCCCTGTGGCACCAGGGACAGCTCTGGGGTGGTGGTGCCCCGTGCTGTGCTTACCAAGGAGCTGGAGGCTGCCCTGTGTGGGACAGAGGCAGGAGCTGAGGTGCAGGGCTGGGGCATGGCAGCTGCTCCCTGCCACCACACGGCTCAGGCAATGGGAATTCCCAGCCATGGGAATCATCAAGGAGCCACAGGTCCTCAGAGCCCTGCAGCTGCAGTGTCTGGCCATGCTGAGCATACACACCACGAGGATTTTCAATCTCCCCTGGAGTTTAGGTGTTTCTCCTAAGAATTCTGTTATATTTCTATTAAAACTGTCAGATTTCTATTGCAACTCAGACAAGTGAATGTATTGGCCAATGTCCAGAGCCCCACCTGGCAGATCCAGGGGGGCAGCTGTTACAGAGAAATAACCACAGCTCTGCTCAAACCTTTTCCCCCTCGCTGGATGGGCTGGTAGTGAAAAGGTCACAGCTGTACAACTCATCAATAAATTATATATATTAAAAATGTCCATTGGGTTCTGCTGATTTTTGCTGTTGATGGCATGAGGGTGTGAGTGTCCCCTTCTCTGTGTCCCATCTGTTGCCCCCAGAGCTCCTCCCTGCTCTGGCTGCAGCCTGCTCCGAGAGCAGGTGGGCTCTGCCTGCTCTGAAACTACCAGAGCAGGGAGTCCCTCCAACAGTGCAAGAGATGCTGGAAAGCTCCAAAGCTCACATGAGATAAGGACAAAGCTGCTCCCACCCTGATGAGGGGTTGCTCAACAGCAAGGGAGGCACCTGCAGGCGTGGCAGGGGAGGCTGAAGGGATTTTCCTCCTTTATTTACCCCTCGGAGGTCAGGGAAGGGCCGTGCCCTGTAAGAGCAGTGCATCCTAAGCCCTGTGCTGCAGGCAGCTCCTTTGGGTCACCATCCGGAGGAGCGCTGGGGCTGGGGGCGATGCCGGGGTCCCGAGCGCCCCGGGGTCACCGTGTCCCCCCGCATGGCAGCCCCGGGGTCACCGTGTCCCCCCGCATGGCAGCGGGGACCAGCCCGGCTTTGGCGGAGCCAGGCTCACAGCTGCACGGGGACACGACACACGCGTGGGGACCCACCGGCGACCCCCAGGCAGCAGAGGGGACTGGCGGGACCCCAAGCAAGCACCGGGGCTGGCGGCGGGTGGCCCTGGGACAGCGACCACCCCCACCCCGCCCCTCCTGGGAGCAGCGGCCCCGACTCCACATCCCAGCCCAGGCTGATTATCCGCAATCCACATCCCGGCCGGCGGATAAACAAAGCGTGTCTGCTGCTCCCCCGCCGCAGCGGGCCCTCCCCGGGGCCGCTTCCATATTCCTACAGCTTTCACACCGCGACCATCCCGTCATTAGAGGGTCATTTGCAGGAGCTGTCAAGGGTGGGCCGGGGGCGCGGGGCTGACCCCCGGCAGGAGGCAAAGCAGGAACCTGCCCGTCTGTGCTCTGGGTGATGGAAAATTACAGTATTTTGCCTCTTTCGCCGCAGTTTTGTTACTGCGGCTCACAGAGGGTTCCAAAGCAGGAGGATTCACTCCCCCCAGCGCCCCCCCCGGGACCCCTGCCCCTCCGGGGGCTGTATCTCAGCCATCTCTGCCCCTCTTCCCGGTGCTGTATCTATCTCTGCCATCTCTGTCCCTCTTCCCCGTGCTCTATGTCTGCCATCTCTGCCAGGGGCTGTATCTCTGCCATCTCTGCCCCTCTTCCCGGTGCTGTATCTCTGCCATCTCTGCCCCTCTTCCCGGTGCTGTATCTCTGCCATCTCTGCCAGGGGCTGTATCTCTGCCATCTCTGCCATCTCTGCCCCTCTTCCCGGTGCTCTATCTGTCTCTGCCATCTCTGCCCCTCCGTCACGCCTGACTGGAATCCAGCAGCGGGTTCAAAAGTTGTGGCGGGGCAGGGGGAGGCAGAGGCCGTTGGCTGGGAAGAGCAGGGTGGAAAAATAAAGGCTGGGATTCCAGGGCTGTAAGGAAAACATCAAAGTGTGGATAATGACAATAAAGTCGGGTTTAGGCAAGGATCTGTCAGGCTCGACCTGACCTGAGCAGGGAGAGCTCTGGCCCTGCTCCTGCCCCAATCTACATCGGCTGGGGGTCACAGGAGCCCAGACACGAGGACAATAAAGTGGGGGACAGACCCAGTCCTGCCCACGACCCTTCAGGGCATCCCAGGGCTGGGGGAGCTGGCAGGTTCCTGCTCTGGGAAGGGCTGGCTCAGCCAGGGGGACAGCAGGCACAGATGCTTTGGACACAGAGAAAGGAAAGAGTGAGAACAAACAGACCGAGGGTGGTATTTGTACAAATGGTGCATTGAAGCACGAGCTGGGCTGGGCAGGTGGCGTTTGTCCCTTGACTGGGACACAGGGACACGGAGCAGGACACAGAGAAGTAGGGCAGGACACAGGGACACCGGGTTGAGACAAAAAGGGGCTGGGATGGGAAATGCAAGGACAAAGCCAACTTGTCCCTGGACCTCCCTGGAGCATCCCAGCTGTGCCTCAGCCACCCACGACTGCCTCCCTCCCTCCCACAGTGCACAACTGGGCTCAGCCTGTGAAAAAACAGCACAAGTCGGGTGAGGAGCAGAGTCTGGGGAAGCAGGGATGTGCCCTGGAATGCTGAGCTGCTCCTGGCAGGGCTCGGGCAAGCTTGGAGAGCTGTAAACGCGAATGCATGAGGGAGATGGATCCAAAACGTCCTGGCTGAAGGATGCAGCAGCTGGGGGTGGGAGGGGGAAGGGAGGGAGTGAAGGGTGAAGCACCAGAGCAATGGGATGCTGAGACCACTTGGTCCCACACCACGGCTGGAAAGGTTTAAGGAATGGGCTGGGGACAAATTGCAGCAGAGCAGATGTGCACATCACCTCACCACACCCCGGCTCTCTCTGCCCCCACTACGGCCCTGATGAGCCCATGGCCCCAGGGCCTGCACCGAGAGCCCAGCAGGACCCCGGTCACACCTGGCCAGGTGTTTCACAGGGTTTCCTCCCTCCCTCTGGATTATCGGTGGGGAGGCACCTGGCGCTTTGATGCTCCCAGATCTGCATAAGCGGCAGATACCGATGCAAAGCTGCCAAAGCTGCCGGGACACAGACAAAGCATTAACACCTCCAGCACGTGTTACCTCTCCTACAGGTGGCAGGAATGGCATTTAAGAGCATTACCTGCAATACCTGACACCCCCAAAAACCAGGCAGCCACTTCTGTACCGGCACCAAAGCCCAACACCACAAGGCTCCTGCTCCAACAGCCATGGTTGGTCAAGGCTGAAATCAGCTCATTGCTCCCCAAAACTGCTTGGATGTGCAGGGATGAGCTTGGGATGGTGCCTCAGGGGACCCCAAAACTGCCTGGATGTGCAGCTTGGGATGGCACCTCAGGGGACCCCAAAACTGCCCGGATGTGCAGCTTGGGATGGCACCTCAGGGACCCCAAAACTGCCTGGATGTGAAGTTTGGGATGGTGCCTTAGGGCATCCCAAAGCTGCTTGGATGTGCATCTTGGGATGGCACCTCAGGGATCCCAAAACTGCTTGGACATGCAGCCTCAGCTTGGGATGGCACCTCAGGGATCCAAGGCCACACAGGGTCACCAGCATCATGTGTCCCTCCAACCCCACAGTCCTGGGTGACACAGGGACACAGCCCAGGTCACGGAGGGTGACACCCCACCCTGGTGAAGGAAACCTGCTCTCCATCAATCCAACTCTCCCCATAAATCCACAGCAGAGCAGGAATTCCCCATTTTGGCTGGGACAGCAGGAGAAGCCCCAGCACAAGCACAGGGACTCATCCCTGCAGGGCCTGGCAGCCTGTCAGGGCTATTTCAGTCTTCCCCTCAATAGGGGAACTTTGGGGAAATTACCATCAACATGGGAAGTTTTCCTAAACCAAAAACTGCAGCTGCTCCACAGCACTGCCATTTTAAACCAAAACCACCGATTTAGCACAGAAAAAAAGTCAATCCCAGCTGCAGCAGCTCCTCTCTAAACCATCCTCAGAACCTAACTGGTGCAGCTGAGGCTGATAAGTCACACCTGAGGGCAATAAATTCGGATTTGTTCCCATTAAGATTTCAGGGAAACCCTTAAATCTTATCTTAGAGAAATGCAGGTTTATCTGCAGCAATTGCTTTGTTCTGTTACTCATTATGGAGGGTTTGCATATCATTATGTCACCGCTGAGCATCATTAGCAGATATTTAAATGCTATCTGCCTAACCTGATGTGCACAGACACTCCCTGTGGTTTGGGAAGTCTGAAGTTCAGGCCCTGTCCATAAGGATTCTCCTCCTGTGAGGTGGCCTCCACCCCCAGCAGTAACAGCGATGTGTCTTACAGACTGTCCACACCACATTTATCAAACCTCACTGAGGCTAAAAATGAAGATATTTGCCCTGGGGACCCAAACTGGACCTTCCCACAGCAAAATGAACTTTCTCTGACGAAAATTCCCCTCTCAAACCCAGACAGACTTTGTTTCTAACCCTCTTCCCCAAAGCTCTTCTCCCTGCCCACCACAAGATGAAAAAGAGAAGCAAGGGTAAAGCAGCAGGGAAATTCCACCATGGATCACAAACCCAGGCAAGCACACGCCAGAAAGAATTGCAGTGGCAAAGCTGGAGGCTCCTTCCCCTCCCTGGCAGGGCAGAAGGGAGCTCAGTCAGGAGCCCTCCAAGAGCCTGCAGCTGAACTGACCCCAAATATCCCACCTGCAGCCTGAGCCTGGCAGGCACTAGGACACAACTTGTGACAGAGCCTTGTGGAAGCACTCAGGGGACAGTTTTTGTCTATTCTGGGGGCAGATTTGGCAGACCAAAACTTCCCCCGGGGACCAGGGATGCTTGGCCCAGCCTCAGCACCATTTAACACCTCAGGTCAGCAGTTTCTTGCTGGAAAAAGGGACAGAAACCACATTTATTGCATTCATCTCCACACCAGGAGACTCCACATGATTTATTTCTCCCTTATATTGCATTTCTGTTACTGTTACAGTATTAAAATGATTAACAAAAGCAGAAAACTGGAACCAAAACCAAGGGGGGAGAGTGTCTCCTGCAGCACCCCGAGGCCTGGCCCCTGGAACAGGACACGCTCTGCTCTCCTGAGGGAATCTGCCTTTCCCAGAGCAGGAAGGCACTCAAGGCATGGGCTGGTGGGAATCCTCCAGACAAGTCCTGGTGCTTCACTGGATCAGCACTCTCCAGGCAGGTGTGTTAGATGTCCATGTCAAACTGCTCTTCCTCACCTGCTGGGAGGGATAAAACCACGGGTGAGGCCCCAGAGTTGCACATTAAACAGCAAAGGTTTCAGTGAAGGAGTGGCCGGCAGCTGTGCTTCAGAAATGGGGTAGTTTGGGCTTAAAAGCTGCATTCAGGGGTCAGGGTTGGTGTGAAAATCATCTTGTGAAGCTCTGGTAAATGTGCCACTGCTGGGGCATCTCCCCCAGACATACCAGAGCAAATGCCCTTTAAATAATTGATTCTTACCCCTGGATTTCCTCGTCACAAGGAATGGAAAGAACCATGCTGAGGACAGGAGCCAGCCTGGCACATTTCACACCCGTTAGCCCAAGGGCTGCTCCCACAGCCTGACAGGCAGGAGCTGCTCCTGAGGACAGGGATTCTCTGGCAGTCACAGCCCAGCACCCAGCCTGCATTTCAGGGACTCCTGTGAGCCACTTCAGGTCACAGCAGTGTGTCAGGCACGAGGCAATCCTCACTCTGGAAAGGTTTTACTTGCAGCAAGCACACAAAAAGAGCCTTTGGATCTTTATTTTTAGAGAGAAGATAAATACTTGCACTTGGTAGGTTGGGGTTGCATCAAGAAATAACCTCAAATAACTTTAAAAACAATTCTTTAAGGGCAACATTGGCTTGTGTTGTTGCAGCAGGGCCTCAGAGAAGTGTCCCTGTCATACCAGGGACAGAAACAGGCAAGAGAAATTTACCACTCAGGCTGATATTAAAAACCCAAGTAAATCCTGCTCTGAATTGTAACTTGAAACTCCAGCAGCTGCAGCACGGCCCAGCTCAGGGAGAGGCAGCAGCAGCTGCCCCTCTGCTTTCCACAGGGCTCCTCACCCAACAGCAGCTTCCCAAACGCTGAATTAATGGGAATCATATCAAATTACACCTAAAAACTGCCAAAGTCACATTGCTGGGGCCCACAGCAGGATCAAACTGCGAGACCCTCGTTACCCTGTGACTTTCCAAGAAGTCACTGGAGAATTGATCACGTTTCCTGGGAACCTCCTGGCTCCATTCCAGCTCTGGAACTTCTAGGAACCAGCAGAGCCCCTCAGAGGCTGTTGGGGCTTTGGGGTTCTGCTGTCTGCACTCACCTGCGCTCACTTTCTCCTCACAGTTCTGCACGTGGTGGTTTTCAAGCTTCAGCTCCTCCACGCTGGGGCTGGTGACTCCTGGAATGTCGGGAAGGTCGGAGGGAGGGGTTTTGGCACCCGGAGAATTGCGGCATTCCATCAAGAACTTTCGGTCGTAAATGATCCTGGTACCTGGGGGGACAGAACACGCTCAGCCCTCCCTGCCCAGGGCAGGCAACTCCATCATCTTTAAGGTCCCTTACAGCCCAAAACTCAGGGATTGGATATTTAAGTGATAATTGTGATGCAGCACTTCAGTCTGGGTTAACTCACCAGAATTCCGGGTGCGCTGACGCTGTACCTCCACTAAAGGTGACACATCAGGCACCCAAACTCTGCCCCGAGGCAGCACAGGGCTCCAAACCCCGGGCAGGGGCTGGAAGCAGCAGATCCAGCCCCTTCCACCTCGCTCAAGGTCGCACCAGCCCACAGAGCAAACAGAAAACTGAATTTAATTCCCACTCATGGCCAGAAGCGGGGCTGAAAGCTGCAGGTGGACACACAGCAGGGGACAGGGCAGGACAGGGCTGTCCCTCTGAGCTCTGCCCAGCAGGAATTCCTGCAAGGACACTTCCCTTGGCACAGCAGCACTTACACACACCTTGCTCAGGGTTTACACTGATGGTTAATGCTCCAAAGCTTAACCAGCTCCAGCCAACCACGCTGAGCCTCCAGGCATGGATTTCTAGGAACACCACTGAACACCCTGTTCCTCGTAAAGGAATTTCATGGAAACAGCTCAAAAACCACAGGCAGAAAAGGGATCCCTCCAAACAGCCCACAGCCTTAACCCAGCAAGTGCTGGAAAACAGTGTCTGCTTCCCAAAGGAGGCTGCACACCCCTCTGGATTAGGTGTGTCCTGCTCTGCTCCCCTTCCAGCCAGAGGGAAAGGGACTTGTCCTTGTGCCCTCCCCAAAAGCGTTAACTAAAGTACACACGTGTGGGCAAACAGCTCCTGCCACCATCTGTCCCAGAACAACCAGCTCCCTTTGGTTTGAGCACTGTAAATATCCAATAAATACATAAAACAACACGTCCAGCAGCTGTGTTCCTAGGGACTTCTGCCAGGGAGTTCTCAAAACACCGAAAAACTTTTCACTGACGATTCTGAACTCCAGTTCTTTCGGGAGGAGGATCCATCCCTACAATCAGCTGGCTGGGAGAGGAGTGTTAAATTCCTGGGAATCTCCAGGAGGAGAACAGGGATTCCTGGAACTGCAGCTCTGTACCAGCACTGGGAGCACGGAGCTTCCACCTTCCTCCAACAGCCTCATGCCCAGAGCTCCTGAAAGCCAGGGGGATGTGGCCAGGAGGAGCAGGACACCCTGGGCAGGCTGTCACATCTCCTGCAGCCACCCAGAGCCGCGTTCAGCAGGAAAAGCCACACACCAGGGGCTGCTCTGCTCCCTGCCAGCCCCTCAGGACAGACACACATCCCCCTGTCTGTCCTCCAGCAGCTCTGAGTCCTTTCTCCCGTCAGCAGGGCCGGGCAGCACACGGTGTCCCCAGCACGGTGTCCCCAGCACGGGACACGGTGTCCCCGGGAGCTGCCAGGTGGGCACACCCTGGGCACAAACACCCAGGAACTCCCCGGGGACAAAGGGTTGACAGCCCCGGAGGGCTCATTACTGCGTGCCGCTAATTGCTCATCTCATTTCTGCCGCGCTAATTGCTCATCTCATTTCTGCCGGTTACTCACGGCTGGGGAAGGCTCCCGCACCTCGCCGTGGCTCCTGCAGGAGCTGCTGGAGCCTTCAGCGATTTGCCGCTTCCAGAGGAGGGAAAGCCCGGCCAAAACAAGCCCAAAGCCCGGCTCTTGAGTCAGCAGTGTCACTTCCCCTTGTCCCCGCGTTTTAACCCCTGCAACCCCGCGGGACCAGCAAGCCCTCCGTGCCCTGGCACGCTTTGTTCTCCTGGCTTCACCGCTCCTGCTGCTGGCACCCAGCCAGGCAGGGATGCAGCGATCGGCACCGGGGGGGATTCTACAAGGCGTGGAAAGAAAATCGTCCCAGGATCACCCCAAAGCTGGAACTGCCCACACCGCCCCTGTGCCACCACCCGGAGCCGCGGCCACTTCTGTGTCAAAAATGAACGCCCAAAAGGGATGGGGACACAAGAAGAACCCTTGGCACAATCAGTTTATTTCTCTTACTTGAGGACAAGTCCCTGCATGTTCCTGTCCTGGCGGCTCTGCCCAGGACAGCAAAGAGGGAACGAGCCCGTGGCAGCAGCAGAGCTCTGTGCCTCCACAATTTGGGGTTGGAAATAAAGAAAAAAGCCCCGGGGATTGCTGGCCGCCAGGAAAAACAGCAAACATTAGAGATTAGAATTAATCAGTAACCACGGCGAGGCCGAGGCTGCTCCCCGCGAGGCTCCCGAGGCGAGTTCCCCAGCACGGCCCCCGGGCAGGCGCTGTCCGCCCGTCCCGGTCCCCAAACCTCCCCCGAGCCCCGGCACCGGGCGGCGGCTCCCGCTCCCTGTCCCGGGACGGGACGGCAGCGCTCCCCCGCGCCTGCAAGCCCGTGCTCAAACCGAGCCCTCCCTCGCTCCCCGCTCTCCCCCGGCGGCCCGGCGCTCACCGCCCGGCGTGGTCCCGAACACGGTGCCCCCCGGCGTGGTGCTGTAGTCGCCGGGCGGCAGCGGGGCCCCGTCGGGCAGGGCGAGGCACTTTCCGGGGCCCGGGATGTCGCGACTGGGCGTCTGCCCGTGGCAGCAGCGGCCCGACATGACGGGACCGGCAGCGCGACCGGGAGCAGCACCGGCGCTGCCGCCGCCGCCCGCCCGCCGCTTCCGGCACGGGCCACGCCCCCTTCCGCCGCGGGAACGGGAGTGGGCGGGGCTGGGAATGGGAGGATTTAAAACCTCACACATACAGTGGGCGGGGTTTAGTCAGTGAGGGCGTGGTTATGCTAATAACATGGATCCCTGTAGGGGCGGGGTTTAATCCGGACGGGGCGGGGCTTAGCGCTAGATGGGCGGGGTCTGGGTGGGACCCCAGACGGGTCCCCCTTTTTTCCCCTTTTTCTCCCATTTTCTCCCATTTATTTTCTCTCATTTTTTCTCCCGTTTATTTTCTCCCGTTTATTTTCTCCCTTTTTAATTTTTCTCCCGTTTTCTGCCGTTTATTTTCTCCCTTTTTCTCCCATTTATATTCTCCCTTTTTCACCCATTTATTTTCTCCCATTTTCTCCCATTTATTTTCTCTCATTTTTTCTCCCGTTTATTTTCTCCCGTTTATTTTCTCCCTTTTTAATTTTTCTCCCGTTTTCTGCCGTTTATTTTCTCCCTTTTTCTCCCATTTATATTCTCCCTTTTTCACCCATTTATTTTCTCCCATTTTCTCCCATTTATTTTCTCTCTTTTTTTTCCCCCGTTTATTTTCTCCAGTTTATTTTCTCCCATTTTCTCCCATTTTTCTCCCATTTTCTCCCCTTTCCCCCCCGAGTCACCCCCAGCCTGTGTCCCCGCTTTTGGGGGTCGCGCTTCCCGGTGCGGTGGGCGCTTCTCCCGGCGGGGACCCCGCGGAGCCCCGGGGGCGTTGGCGGCGCTGCCCTCCGTGCCCTGCCCTAGCCGCGCTGGGAGGTCCGGGCGCTGCCTGGGAACGCCGCGGGGACAGATGTCTGTCTGTCTGTCTGTCTGTCCGGCCGCCCCCATCCCAAATGGCTCTGCCTCCCCCGAGGACAAACGCGGGAGGGAGCCGGGGAGGGGGGCCACACACGGCCCCGGCGCCCCCCACGCCGTGCCCCCGGGGGCGCTCCGGTGGGAAATAGGGTTTGTCTCAATTCTGTATTAAAGAGAAGATCTAAAGAGCAGCGGTAGGACCCCCGGGCTGGGCAGGGGGAGGCTGAGGAACCCATGGATGAAACCTGGCGTGAAGCCCCTCCGGGCATCCTTGGGACCACCGTGCTCACGGGTACCCTCTGGAAAAGCCCTCCATCGTTCCCTGCTCCCCGGCCGCGGCCACAGAGCTCTGCCGGCCCTCACCGGACACCGGCCCGGTGCTGACATCTGCTGACGGCCGGGATGCCGGGCACCGGGCTGCGTTCCAGCACGGATGCCGGCAGATGCCAGCAGCGTTCCGCCTGTGCCGCAGCACCGCGGGGTCACCGAGGCTGCGGCGGGACTGTCCCCGAGCCGGGGCGGCGGTGGTGGGACACAGCAACCCCGGCCCCGGCTCCAACAGATGGAGCTCGGCAGCCACGCTCGGCTCCGGACCGCAGCCCCGGGGCAGCCTCGTCCCGCGGGGCCGCGGTCCCGCCCCGGGGTCCTGCGGGTCCCCGGGGGTCGGTGAGAGCTCTGCGGGGCAGCATTTCGGTGTCCAGGGCAGTGGTGTCCTGCCAGGATGGGAATGGGCACGGCTGTTTGTGCCCCCAAGCTCCTGTGGGACCCCAGGCAGGCTGCGGTGTCCCCAAGCTCCTGTGGGACCCCAGACAGGCTGCGGTGTCCCCAAGGTCCTTTGGGACCCCAGGCAGGCTGCAGTGTCCCCAAGGTCCTTTGGGACCCCAGGCAGGCTGCGGTGTCCCCAAGAACCCCCCCGGGGCCCAGGCAGGCTGCGGTGCCAGGCAGGCAGCCCTCGCCCTGTGCCAGCTGCTGAATCGATTAGTGGGCACTGGGGCAGGAAAACAACATTTCCTGCATGGAATGACATCAGCAGTGACCCCCAACCCAGAGAGGCGGCCGCTGCCATTTCCTCCTCCTCCTGCTGCTGGAGAACGGGCCGTTGTGGGGTCAGGGACCGGGGAAGGTCAGGGTTGGTCAGGGTTTAGGGCACATCCTGGCTGGGGCAGAGCAGGGCCAGCCCTACCGTGGTGTCACCCTTAGTGCTCCCGGCAGCACACGGGGACAGGGACGGGGACAGGGACAAGGACAGGGATCCTCCTGCCCCTGACAAGAGCTCCAGCTGCCCGGGAGCTGCCTGCAGGCAGGGAAGAGAGGTTGGGTGCTATCCCAGCCACAGCACCAGCACCCTCCGGTTACAGAGTGTTCCTCTCCAGGGCATTTTATCTGCCCATTCCACGGGCAGCTCCCCGGGCTGGAAAGCCCTTTGTCATCCTCATGTGATACGGAGTTATCGCATTATTGCCTTCTAAATCGGGAGCAGAAGTGCTCTCCGAGGTGTCCGTCCCTCAGCAGCCCTGCCTTTGGTCCTGACCTGCTTTGGATCCCTGCGAGCTGAGCAGGGCTGCCTCTGGGGGAGGATTCACTCCGCTGGCAGGTCCTGGGGAAGAAAATGTGGTTTATCAGTCATGAAACGCCCCTGTCCCCGGAGTGGGAGCAGCCCTGGGGATGGCAGCAGGGGCTGGGGGCCATCACTGGCCCTGCCACGGCCGGCCCCACCTGCACTGGACTGTGATTTCGGGATTTGCTGGACAGGAAGCCAACAACCCGAGGGAAGGAAAAACTCCTGCCTGGCGCGCTGGCAGCTTTCATCTCTCCCCATCCATCACCTCCCGTCTGGGTGGCTCCCCCGCGGGAAGGCTCATCCCCAGCCCCCTCCTCACCCCACCCCTCCCACGGACCCCAGTGCAGCCCCGTGAAGGACGGGATGACGATGGACCCCCAGGGCAGCGAGGATGTCCCGGTGCCGCGGCATTTCCACCCCATCCCTCGGTGTTTACATTCCCCTCCGATGGCGGTGGCGATAAGGACAGACCCGGACGAAGCCACATCCCCGCTGCCCGCCCGAGGGCTGCTCGTGCAGATAAAGGTTGCCCCATAAACAAGCCCATCCTGCCTTTGGGAAGGGCATCTCCGCTGGCCCCAGCCCTGGGCAGGAAACCCTGACTGGGACGCCCCCCGGCATTGCTGGGGGTGCTCAGCACCCCAAAAAGCAGCCCCGGGATATGTTCTTTGGGTCTGGAAACACGGGATTCACCGTGGTACCCATGGCCAGAGCCAGGGAGGGAGCGTTTGACTCTTCCTCCTCCTCTTCCTCCTTCTCCCCCTCGTTGTTGCTGGTTTTGTCCCTGCAGACATCGGGCTGGGAGCAAGCACAGCCTGGTGCCAGCCCCAGGAGGGGACGTGGGGGCTGGGGAGCAGGGATGGGCGCTGCTGGGCACAGCTTTGGCACAGGGTGCCTGGCATGCAGGGGCAGAGGAGGGGCAGGGGGAGGTCTGGGTGGTCACTGGCAGCTTGGCCAGTGTCCCGTGGTGTGGCTGGGCTGGCAGGCAGCTCCACGTGGGGCTGCTGGCCCTCGTTCCCTCATCCCTGCCAGCTTCCCCCAAGCGGGGCTGGACCCTCTCCCGCCCACCCTGCCTTGGGGGAGCTGGGAATGCCACATGGATGCTCCTCTCTCCCTGTGAAAGCTCAGCTCTCTTTGGAGCACAGCCTGGTGCCAGCCCCAGGAGGGGACGTGGGGGCTGGGGAGCAGGGATGGGCGCTGCTGGGCACAGCTTTGGCACAGGGTGCCTGGCATGCAGGGGCAGAGGAGGGGCAGGGGGAGGTCTGGGTGGTCACTGGCAGCTTGGCCAGTGTCCCGTGGTGTGGCTGGGCTGGCAGGCAGCTCCACGTGGGGCTGCTGGCCCTCGCTCCCTCATCCCTGCCAGCTTCCCCCGAGCGGGGCTGGACCCTCTCCCGCCCACCCTGCCTTGGGGGAGCTGGGAATGCCGCATGGATGCTCCTCTCTCCCTGGGAAAGCCCTGCCTGAAAGCTCAGCTCTCTCTGAGGTCATTTCTGTTGTTTTTTCATGATACTTCCCACATTTTTTTGTGAAATCTGCACCCGTGTTATTGCAAACTTCTCCCTCCTTCCCCCAGCCCAGTTTGCTTTAGCAACAGCTGAAAGAAAACCAGAAACAACAGGAAAGGAGCTGCGAAAACATCTGTCAAGCCTTTGTGGTCCTGATGGCAGCATGAGGACTGTCCCTTCTCCGGCAGCTGGAGGGAGATGGGAGCTGTCAGAAATGGAAGCTGCAAGGTTTGATAAAAATGTCAGAAATTGGGAATAACTGCTGCAGGCACTGCCCTGCTGCTGCCGCAGGCTTTTCTCTCAGCAACGCAGGAAAGAAAACAGCTTTACTGTGATTTCTTTTTAAATTCGAAACCGTAATTGTTCAGGGATCTGGGGGGCAGGAGCGGGACCTGCCGTTGCCTTAGCGCAGCCTTTGCCACTGGCTGGCTTTCAGGACCTCGGTGCCCCTTTCCCTCATTCTCCCGGTGCTGCCGTGGCTCGGGAAGAGCTGCGGGGCTGTGCCTGCTCTCAGGCTGCCTGCTCCGGGCAGGGCAGGTCAGGATGGCCCCGGGGCAGACCCGTGCCTTCCTCTGCTGCCCTCTGAAGCCACGCCCGAGCCGCATTCTCCATCGCAGGTTTCCCACCCCTCACCCCCAGCTGTTCACCCCGGGGTGCTCCAGGCGAGGAGGGGGATCCCAGCAGCCCTGCCCGGCCCCTGAAGGGCAGCACGGCTCCTTCCTCCTTCCGAGCTGTGTGTCCGTGGGGCAAACCACGCTGGACAAACAGGCAGAGAGCGACCTCAGCCCCGGCTGGGCCGGCTCCGACCTCCGGGTGCCTCTTTCATCACCATCGAGGCAGGATCTCCCAGGAGCTTCGCCTGGAAAACAGGATGTGCGTGTTGGAGACGTGGGAGCTCGGAGCCCCTGGGATGCCCGGCTCAGCCCGGGTTGGGGTGGCAGAGCCGGGGGGGGGCACAGGGATCGTGCCACTGGGTGATGGGGGAGCTGTGCTGGGGCAGCAGCCGGCTCAGGGGAGCTCCAGATGTACAACAGGGTCTGAAGATGCACAGATACACAGCACAGACCCTGCCTGAGCCCTGCAAATGTGGGGTACACACTGTCTGTGGGATATTTGCCTCGGGATATTGAGCGTGCCCATGAAACAGCATATTTTTATCATTTTTTATTATTCTGACACAGAGGTTTTTCCCTTCCTGCACAAGCCCTGGCTGACTGCTGCAGCTCCCAGAGCCGTGCCCGCCTTTGCCAGGGGAGGAGGGTTTATATGAGGGCCTGAGTTTATGTGGAGCTTCCTGCAGGCTTCCTGGGACAGGCAGTACCCAGGGGTTAAAGCTTCATCACAGCCTGTTTATGTGCTGACAAGGAAATGTGGTGACAGAGAATCCCAAACAACTTCAAAGCAAGATTTGTGGATCTGATATGGAAAGCATTCTGCAAGTCCAGGGGAGTCTGTCACTTCTGTGGGGACACAGCTGGGGCAGACCCATTCCCAAAGCCCAGCCTGGCCCTGTGCCCACCCCAGCGAGCCCAGAGCTGCCACCCTGGGAGGGGAATTTGGGTAAAGTGGTGCTCCTTGGCACCTCCTCAGGCAGAGCATCCCATGGCCCTCATCCATGTCCTGTGCTGTCCTCCCTTGGGATGGGCAGGTGAAAACCCTTGAGTGTGGCACTTTGGTGCCATTCCCTGCTGCACTGGGGCTGGTTTTGGACCCTGTGCTGCTTTGGGAGGCTGAGGAGGCTGAGGCAGAGGGGAGAGGGGGACTCTGGTGTCCCCACAGTTGGTGTGGCCACGAGCAGTGGCAGCACTGTGACTCCAGCGTGTGATGGGTTTATCTCCTGTCCTGTACCAGCCAGTATGCAGCCACATGCCAGGGAGGGAGCGAGTTCTCAGCTATAAAAAGCTTTTGTTTTATCCATAGCTGCTACTTGAGCTCTCACCCCTCACTCTCTGGGACCAAGCAGAGCCCGTGTGCCCTCAGATGTGTCTGGGATCAGCTCAGGCATCTGTTTCCTCTCTCCAAACACATCCGTGGGCACCAGGAACTCCATGTGCTGCCCAGCAAGGAGAAGTCTGCTCCCTTCATCCCAGCCCTCCCCAAGCAGGGATCTCCCCTAATTGATTCAGATTCTCTGTGTGTAAAATGTATTTTTAAATACCCATTGTTTATTCTGCAGCAACAGCCAAAGGAGCTGCTCTGATCCATGGTATAAACATATTTTCCCAGAGTTTTCTAAACAACCCTTGACCCGTTGGCTTCCTGTGGCGTTTTGCCAGGCTGGCTCTGCCTCCCCACTGCCAGTGTCCGTGCAGGTAGAGCCAAGCCAAAGGTCCTGGAGGGTGGCAGGGATGGGAAAGGGAACAGGGTGCTTCCCCTGGTGCCAGCCCCAGGCTGGACAGCCTCCATCCCTGTGGGGGCTTGGATCAAAGTTCTGGAGCAGCAGGGATGGGAGTGAGGGCTGGGTAAGACCCAGCACCTCTGTGCTTCAGCTTTTCCAGCTGTAAAAGTGGGACAAAGATATGGAGCCACGTTACTTCCCCGGCGGGGAGGAAAGCCTGGGGCTCTGCCTTCCCCTCCCCAGCCCCGCCCGGTCCCCGGGAGCGGGGCAGGGCATCGAGCCCTCCTGTCGGGGGCTGGCCCTGCTCTGAGCTCCAGAGAGAAGCCGTCAGGACCGGGGCTGGATGCCTGCTTGGCCCCTCGGGAGCGCCTGGCTGTCTGTCCTGCTGTGGGCAGTGTGTCTGTCCGTGGCTGGGAGCGCAGGGGGAGCTCCCTGCTGGGCACGGCAGGGTGAGGAAGGCCAGGAAATGCCATAGGGATTGCCAGGAAAACAGGCTGTAAGATGCCCAGGGATGAGTCTGGCAGCACAGAGCCCAGCCCTGCAGGGCAGCTGGGGCTGCCAGGGAAATGGAGGCAGGGATGGAAGAGGAGGTGAGGATGGGAAGCAGAGGATGGAAAGCCTAGGGAGGGGTGGGAAGCCAGCAGCCCCTGGTCACTCCAGGGGGGTGGCAGAGCTGGACATCCTGCCCCATGGCTGGCCCTTGGTGACTCCCCACAGCCCTCATCACCAGGGACAATCCCACGGGTGCTCCTGCTTTGCTTTGAGACCCAAAGCCAGCCCTGAGTGCCAGTGTCCCCTGGAGCAGCTGTGCAGCCACACACGACAGCCTCCCTGCCGGCTGTGTGTGTGCCAGGGGCCGTTCTGGGCCAGCACAAAGTGCCCTGTGAACAGCAATTTCCAGCTCGCTCCCAGCCAGCAGCAAAGCCCAGGGCTGGGAGCTGAGTGAGATTGATCAAGCCCTTGGCTGAGGGCTCTAAAAATCCAAAACAGCCTTGTAAAGATGAAGCTCGTAAAACCAGGACTCTGCTTTCGTAGCTCATGAATGGGAAGAAATGCCAACCAGATCGTTTTTACACATATTTTTTCCGTCTTTGTCAACATTCCCCCATTTGGCTGAGATTTCAAACTGCCGCATTTGGAGACCGCCTGTCTTAGAAGTTCCAGTATTTGTATAAATAACTGATAGGGAAAGATGATCCACTCTGGAGTCTGCCCAGGGGCCCTGGGAACTGTGCTGGGGCTGTGGAGCCTCCCAGAGTTTGGGTGGTTCTCCAGTGCCAAGTGAGCGGGGCAGGAAGTGTGGGTGGGGGTCTCCAAACACCAGCACCCACCCAAATTCAGGAAGGGGAGCAAGAAAGGTCTCCTCCATCCACTGGGAAGGAGGCTCAGGCAATAATGGTGGGAGTGAAGTGATGATTGTGGCTCTGAGTGTCACCTGGGCTGTCACCTTGCCAGCCCTGTGCTGATGTCGGGGTGGGGGATGACAGGGGTGTCACTGTCCCCACCAGGGACAGTCTGTCCTGCCCGGGGAGAGTCTGAGCACAGCGAGGGGTGCACGGAGAGGGGCACGTGGGGCAGGGCATGGTGAGGGCAGCACAGAGGGCTGAGGGCTCATGGGGAAGGACAGGAACGGGATGGTGTGGGGTGCGTGGAGAACAGGGACAGACGTGTGGCACTGGGGACTCAGAGGGCACAGGGATGGGATGGAGAGCACGGGGAAGGGCGGGAGAGCACGGCGAGGGGCTGAGATGTCCGGCGGGGATGCCGGGGGGGAGCGGGGCGGGCCTGGGCAGCGCGTCCGGGGGGAGGAGGTGCCGCCGCTCGCTCCCATTCCCTCGCCCTCCGGAGCGAGCAGCCCGGGGCCGCCCCGCGCCTTTAAAGGCTCCTCCTCCGGCGCGGAGGGGACCCGGCCCCGCCGGTCCGGCCCGAGGGCTGCGCCGGGAGCGCGGCGGGGAGCGCACGGCGGGGCGCGGGGCCGGTGCCCCCAGCCCGGCCGAGATGAGCCCCCTCCCCGCCGGCAACGGCAGCGCCTGGGGGGGCTCCGGTAACTGCAGCGGGGCCGGCAGCCTGGGCCGGCAGTGGGTGCTGGGGACCGCCATCAGCCTCACCGTCCTGGTCACCGTGGCCGGTAACTTGCTGGTGATTGTGGCCATCGCCAAGACGCCGCGGCTGCAGACCATGACCAACGTCTTCATCACCTCGCTGGCGTGCGCCGACCTCATCATGGGCTTGCTGGTGGTGCCGCCGGGGGCCACCATCCTGCTGAGCGGCCACTGGCCCTACGGCACGACGGTGTGCGAGCTGTGGACCTCGCTGGACGTGCTGTGTGTGACGGCCAGCATCGAGACGCTGTGTGCCATCGCCGTGGATCGCTACCTGGCCATCACCTCCCCCCTGCAGTACGAGGCGCTGGTGACCAAGGGCCGGGCCCGGGCCGTGGTGTGCCTGGTGTGGGCCATCTCTGCCTTCATCTCCTTCCTGCCCATCATGAACCACTGGTGGCGGGACGGGGCGGACGAGCGAGCGGCGCGCTGCTACGACGACCCCCGCTGCTGCGACTTCGTCACCAACGTGACCTACGCCATCATCTCCTCCACCATCTCTTTCTACGTGCCCCTGCTCGTCATGATCTTCGTCTACGTGCGGGTTTTTGCCGTGGCCACGCGGCACGTCCAGCTCATCGGCAAGGACAAGGTGAGGTTCCTGCAGGAGCCCCCCAGCCCCGCGGGCAGGAGCAGCCGGCGCAGGCGGCCCTCCCGCCTGCTGGCCATCAAGGAGCACAAAGCGCTCAAAACGCTGGGCATCATCATGGGCGTCTTCACGCTCTGCTGGCTGCCCTTCTTTGTGGCCAACATCATCAAGGTCTTCTGCCGCTCGCTGGTGCCGGACCAGCTCTTTCTTTTCCTCAACTGGCTGGGCTACATCAACTCGGCCTTCAACCCCATCATCTACTGCCGCAGCCCCGACTTCAGGAGCGCCTTCCGCAAGCTGCTGTGCTGCCCGCGCCGCGCCGACCGCCGGCTCCACGCCGTCTCACAGGACCTGCAGCGCTGCCCCTGTGCCTTCAGCCCTCGGGGGGACCCCGCAAGGGACAGCAAGGCGGCCCCCGGGCGCCCCGGGGAGGACGGCGAGGCTCGGGGCAGTGGCAGCAGAGCAGAGGAGACAGCCCTGCCCACGGGCAGTGGCCACCGGCAGCGGCCCCTGGGCGAGTCCCGGCTGCAGGGCGCGCAGACCTCGCTGTGTTCCCAGCTGCATGAGTAGGTACCTGCAGGCATTTGCTCGGGAGGGGCTCGGGGCGTCCGGTTCAGCCCTTTGGGGGCTGACTGGGGAGGCTGTCGGTGCTGGGACTGTGCTGTGACAGCGCGGTGCAGAGCTGGGGGAGCAGGCAGACCCCGGGGTACGTGGGTGAGGCTCTGGGATGTGGGTCTGGGCACCACTGCCCTGCTCCCTGATGTTCCCCTAAAACTCTGGTCCCTCCACTGGGCTGCAAAATTGGGGTCCCAACCAGTCCCACTCCAGCCTGCCAGGACCTGGTCTGCTGTTCCTGGGTAAAGGAAACACGGGAGCAAACCAGCTGAGCAGGAATGTGTCCCAAAAGCTGGCATTTCCCCCTTCTCCTCCCGATCCCAATTTCTGCTGCTAAAGAAGGAAAACGCGGGGACCCCTTCCCAGCGAGGCACGGCGGCTGCCGTCGCCACGCTGGGCTCTGCAGGTTGCTTTTGCTTTGCCCTCCAGCGGTGTAAATCTGGGAAGGGAATTAATTTCATCCCGCTCAGTCCCATGACGGGAAATGCGCTCCCAGAGCCGGCAGCCCTCACAGAGCAGGGGGCTGCCAGAGCTGCTGGGGGCTGGCAGGGGCTGGCAGGGATGCTGGGGGCTGGCAGTGCTGCTGGGGGCTGGCAGGGGTGGCAGGGATGCCCATGCTGTGGCTCTGCCCTGCCTGCACCCTGAGACGGATTTACACCTGCAGTTACAGGGTGGGGTTTTTTATTAGTATGACAAAATTGGAGTTCTTCTGGTTACTGTGCCTTTTAACCGTGTTTCTCTCCTGATGCCTGAGGGCAGGAGAGGTTTCCTGCCAGGATGTGCAGGTAGAGGTGCTGGAGGAGTTCCCTGGGCAGGATTCACCCATGCTGGGCGCTGCGTGGTGGGAGGCTCTGGGCTCTCACCCCCTGCTCTCCCTCATTTCAGGTTTGCTGGCGGAGAAACACCCGCGGGTCCATCCGACTGACTGGGAACAGCCGAGAGCTGGGAGGAGAGCGCTTCCCCGGCCGGGTCATCGCTGCTCCGGCCTCTCCTCTGCCCGCCTTGGCCGCCGCGCTCCCCGGGGACCACAGCCCGTGGCCAGCCCCAGGCTGCTGCCCGGCTTCGGGCACGTGAGTCCGGATCAGCCCGGCCACAGCCGCCTTAACCCTCCTCGTGCTGCTGCCTGGCCGGCTCGCTGGAGCTGCTCACCGCTCCCGGATCCCTCCTGCGCCCGCTGGGGTGGCGGCTGTGGGTCCCTGTCCCCAGCCGAGCCTGGTGGGTGGCACTGTGTCACCTCCCACCCTCTCCTTGCAGGGCCGGGGTTGCAGAAGCAGCGCCAGGGGTGACGGTGCTGGCAGGAGCCTGCGGTGCCTGCACCGACCCGGAGAGGAGGAGGATCTCCCTGGGAACGCTGGTGGTCTTGGGACAGCACCAGCTCTTTCGTGCTGGAGACCTGGAGCTGGGGAGAAGCTCTGGAGCTGCTCACCAAGGGGCAGCACAGCCTCAGGGATGTGTGGACAGGGGACAAACTCCCGTCTGGGGTGTTCCTGGCACGGCTGGCAGCGGGATGTGGAGACTGCCAGCTCTGCTTTCTTGAAGGACAAAGGACCCTATTGTCCCAGGCTTGGCCAGTTTCGGACAGTCTGCTGAGAAGGAGAGAAGAGCCTCCTGCAGGCTCGAGCCCTTCCCAGGATTTCCATCCCTGCCCCAGCTGCTGCATTCCAGGGCCGAGCGCAATCCAGGAGCTGCAGCGATGCCTTCAGCAAAGGAAAAGCTCAGGGGAATGAACGAGGAGAGCTCCGAGCACGGAGCGCTTCCAAAGGCAGCGAACTGGGATCGCCTCGGCTCTCTCGGCAGTTTCTCCCTCTCCTTTGGGACAGATGTCCCTGGGGGACGGGAGGTGGATTCTCATCTCACAGAGATGCCCTGCCCACGCTGCTGTCAGCATGGTCAGTGTCTGCACAGTGTTTGTCCCGGTTTGTGTCCCCCCTGCCGCGTGAAATAAACCTCTGGATCCCTGCGGTGCCTCCAGGTCTGTCCCGAGCAGCGGGTGCTGCTCCCGGGGGGCTGCCTGAGGTTCGGGGGGTCCATCCCCGTCCTGGGGCCGTGGCTGGCAGGGGAAACCGCGCTGGGCATGGCGCGGTGCTGGCCCCGAGCGCTGCCCGTGCTGCCGCACCCCGGGAGGGCGGGCGGAGCTGCCCGTGCCACCTCCCGGTGCCACGGAAATCAATCCCGGCCCCGGCACAGGAGCCGCACCCGGGATGCTGCAGGGTGTTCCTGTAGGGATGGGCACACACCTGGACTCACTCACCTGTACACACACACACCTGTACACATACACCTGTAGACACCTGTACACACCTGTACACACACACCTGTACAGCCACATGTGCACATTCACCTGTACACACTCACCTGTACTCAACTGTACTTACCTGTAAACACGAACCTGTACGCTCACCTGTACACACGTACCCATGCATAAACACCTGTACACACACACACCTGTACTCACCTGTACTCATCTGTACACACCTGTACACACACACCTGTACAGCCACCTGTACACATTCACCTGTACTCTCCTGTACACACACACCTGTACAGCCACCTGTACACATTCACCTGTACTCTCCTGTACACACACACCTGTACAGCCACCTGTACACATTCACCTGTACTCTCCTGTACACACACACCTGTACAGCCACCTGTACACATTCACCTGTACTCTCCTGTACACACACACCTGTACAGCCACCTGTACACATTCACCTGTACTCTCCTGTACACACACACCTGTACAGCCACCTGTACACATTCACCTGTACTCTCCTGTACACACACACCTGTACAGCCACCTGTACACATTCACCTGTACTCTCCTGTACACACACACCTGTACAGCCACCTGTACACATTCACCTGTACTCTCCTGTACACACACACCTGTACAGCCACCTGTACACATTCACCTGTACTCTCCTGTACACACACACCTGTACAGCCACCTGTACACATTCACCTGTACTCACCTGTACACACACCTGTACACCCCCCCATGTATAAACACCTGTACACACCTGTGCTCACCTGTACACCCAGGCCCCGCCCCCTCAGGCCCCGCCCTCCCCGCGCTCTCGCGAGAGGGGCGGGGCGGGACTCACCGGCCGCCGCCGCCGCTCCGGGCCCGTCCCGGCTCATTCGCGGCCCGTCGCCGGCCCCGCCGCTCGCTCCCTCGCAGCCATGGCGGGCGCGGCCCCGGGCTGGGCGCCCACCCACGTGCGGGTGACGGTGCTGCGGGCTCGGGGGCTGCGCGCCAAGGCGGCGGCGGGCGGCAGCGACGCGTACGCGGTGATGGCGCTGGGCCGCGACAAGTTCCGCACGTCGGTGGCCGAGCGGTGCCGGGGCGAGCCGCTGTGGCGGGAGGAGGCCACGTTCGAGCTGCCGGCGCGGCCCGCCGCCCTGCGCCTCACGGTGCTGCACCGCGCCCTGGCCGGCGCCGACAAGTTCCTGGGCCGCGCCGAGGTGGAGCTGGCCGCGCTGAGGGACGACGGCGGCCGGCGGCACACCAGGTGCGACCGGGGGGCTCCGGGGCAGGGATGGGCACCCGCGGCCGCCGGGGTGCGAGGGCCGCTGTGTGCCGCGGGAGCTGGGGACAAGGATGGAGAGGCTCCTCCGGGTCTTGAGGAGGCTGGGGAGGAGGTTTTGGGGGGTGGGTCTCAGCCCCACGGGGGTCACGGAGAGGTTTGGAGGGGAGCTGTGCGGCCCTCGGAGGTCTGAGGGGGATCGTGCGCCCCCCTCGGAGGTCTGAGGGGGATCGTGCGGACCCCTCGGAGGTCTGAGGGGGATCGTGTGACCCCTCGGAGGTCTGAGGGGGATCGTGTGACCCCTCGGAGGTCTGAGGGGGATCGTGTGACCCCTCGGAGGTGTGAGGGGCATTGTGTGACCCCTCGGAGGTCTGAGGGGATCGTGTGCCCCCCTCGGAGGTCTGAGGGGGATTCTGTGACCCCTCGGAGGTCTGAGGGGGATCGTGTGACCCCTCGGAGGTCTGAGGGGGATTGTGTGACCCCTCGGAGGTCTGAGGGGATCGTGTGCCCCCCTCGGAGGTCTGAGGGGGATTCTGTGACCCCTCGGAGGTCTGAGGGGGATCGTGTGACCCCTCGGAGGTCTGAGGGGCATTGTGTGACCCCTCGGAGGTCTGAGGGGGATTCTGTGACCCCCGGGGGCTGGGGAGGACGGTGAGGGGTGTCTCTGTGCCCTCCGAGGGGGTGCAGTGCTGTGAGGAGTCCCCGTGGGATGATGTCCCCGTTCCTCGTGGAATCCTCTGTGCTCCTCGGGCACGGGGGAGAGCCCTGTGCCCCCATGGAGCCCGTGTGTCCCTGGTCACCCTGTGCCCCAGGGCAGCGCGGGGTTCTGCTGGGGGACTCTTGGGGGACACGGGGACCCCTGAAGCCCCAAAACTGCCCATGGGGTGACCCCTCTGAGCCCTCTCTGAGCTGGGGAGTGCCTTCCCCTGGAAGAGGCTGGGGGTCCGGAGAATGCTGTTCCATCCAGTCCTGCCATTCCTCGGGTTTGATTTCCAAACATTTCCGTGTGAGTGCTGACACTACAGAGCAAACAGCCAGCCTGTCCCCCGAAACCTGATGTCCTCAGAGTGCTGCCTCCTTCCAGCAGGGGCCAAGCCGGTTATTTATTTTTGCTAACAGACACTTGAAGCGTGTCAGGGTGGATAATTCCACCTTCCACGAGCTGACTCGGAGCCGGGGCCGCTCCTGCCCAGCGCCAGCTCTGTGTCACACTCGCTGCTTTGAACACAAACACGGGCACGGTGAAACCCAGGGGTGGTGCCCGGGAGGGTTTTACTGGGAGTCAGCAGCCTTGTAATGTGCTGGTGAGTCACCTTCCTCCCCTACCTCACCTGAGCACCGTCCCGCTTGTCAAGGCTTAATTAGGCCGCGGGTTCATTAAGGCTGTGTCAGACTCGGCTGTGTTTACACTGCGGAGCCCCTTGGTCAGCAGAGCTCAGGGCCGGTGCCTCAGGCACCCGGGCGCGTTCCTTTGTGTCTGGGCAAAGGAAAATTGAGGGGGAGAAAAAAGGAAAGCACAGCTTTGCTACTCCTGGGGAAATTTCTGATGTTTGCAGTTGTTTCCAGCCCTCGGTTTCCTGTTGGAAGCCTGTGTTGTTCTTGCTGCCATGGTGATGTGTAGCCATAAAGGAGTAGTTTTATTGGAAAATAGAGAGATGTTGATTGACAGGTGCTTGCCAACACCATAAATGCCACTAATGAGATTTTTTTGTGGTTTGGGGGGTGTCACTCTGTGATTTCCTTCCAGCCACCCCCAGGGGTGCTGCTTTCAGCTGGGGCTGAGCTGCCCTTGCTGAGCGCGGCGTTTGCCCGTGGCTCCCGGGATCAATTCTGGCACCGAAGCCCTGCGAACACAGGATGCTCCTAGAAATCACAGCTTTGGAACAAAATGCCCAGTGCTGGCTCGTGTTAGAGGCAGAGGGGTTGTGATTCCCAGGCTGCTGCAGCTCCAGGGACTGGGCAAAGCCTCGGTCTCCTGATAAAAGCCCTTCCCTGGGTGTCTTCTAAGCCCAGGCCAGAGCACCTGACTGTCACTCAGGTGTTCATTTAGAGTCACAGAATCCCAGAATGGACCTTAAAGCCCATCTTGTCCACCCCCTGCCCTGGGCAGGGACAGCTTCCACTAGACCATTGCTCCAAACCTGCCCTTGAACACTTCGAGGGACAGGACAGGCACAGCTTCTTCAGGGCCTCACCACCCTCAGAGGGAAGAATTTCTTCCTCATTTCCCTCTGAAGTGTCTGTAGCAGGTTCCCAAATCCATCTCCTTCAGTTATCCCCATTAGTTTTGAATTTTCTCTGGAGCAAATCACCTTTTCCCGTTCTCTTTTGTTGCTTCCAGTATACCTTTGGAGGTTGAAGTGCAAATTTGATGGCAGGGCACATTTGCATGCTCTGTTTGCTGCCTTTATTTTCCCGTTCCAGCTGGTGAGGAGGAAGAAACAAAGCAGTTTCCAGCCAGCCTTTCCTATGGGTCCTGTGGGGTCGGGAATGCTGCGGTTCCATCAACAAACAAAACCATACTGGTGTGCTGTGCTGGCTCAGATGTGGCTTGAGTGTCACCGAGGGGCGGTTGAGGGCGTGTGGGTGGTGGGATTGTGGTTTGGGATGCCCTGGGCACTGCTCACACAGAGCTTGTTGGGGAGGGAGAAGGCTCTGGCTGAGCAATGCCCTTCCTGGTGTGTGCCAGTCACGAGCAGGAGAGGGGAGTGGAAATCCCCGAGGTCTGGGGTTGGCTCTCTGGTGTTGATTAGGGGTTCCTTGGCTTAGGAGGCATTAAGGAGCTGGAATGAAAGGTATGAGGGCGTGGGACGCCTGTGCAGCTCTGAGGCTGCTGCTCTCGCTCCACTTCAAAGCTGTGGCCCCTGCCAGTGTCAGGAGGAGAGATGAAAGGGCAGAGGAGAGTGGCTGAGCTGAAATACAGGAATTCCATGTTGAGCCTCTGTTTTTTCTCCTTTTTTTTTAACCCTTCCTGATCTGGTTTTAAACCAAATCTTATTAATATCTTTCTGTTTAAGATAAGGAGTGTTTTCTTTGGCACCTGGGGCTGTGACCGTGACGTCACCATAAGATTAAAGGCTTTCTTTTCCTACACTGTGGGCTGATTTGATTTTTCAGCCATAAGCACCCTCCGTGTTCTCAGTTACCTGTGGTTAAAGAAATCTCCTTGTTGCTTCAGGTGGTACAAGCTTCACTCCAAACCAGGGAAGAAGGAAAAGGAGAGAGGGGAGATCGAGGTGGACATCCAGTTCATGAGGAGCAACATGACAGCCAGCATGTTTGATCTGTCCATGAAGGACAAGCCCCGCTCTCCCTTTGGGAAGCTCAAAGACAAGCTCAAGGGCAAGAGGAGCAGTGGCCTCTCAGACACAGCATCTGCGATCGTCCCCAGCACCTCCCACTCCCCTGCTGACAGTGAGGATGAGGCAGTGGAGAAGGAAAAGAAGAAATCCAAGTTCAAAGCGCTGTTCTCCAAGCCTGGCCTGCAGAAGACATCCTTGTCCCAGTCCATGTCAGTGCTGCCCACTCAGCAGCCCCTCACCCAGAGGGTTCGGCTGCGGCCCAGCGACTTCCAGGCGCAGTGGGATGAGGAGGAGTCCGAGACCTCTCCTGCCTCAGAACGTGAGTGTTGGCACAAAACCTTCCTCCAAAGGGTTCTTTACACTTTTCACAGCACTGGTTAAATTCTCCTTTCTGAACAAATGCATAGAAAGTCCCTGCTGGCACTGAGGCTGTCAGTAGTGTCAGAGAAAAGGTTGTTCTTGCATCTACGATTTCTCCCTGTTTTTTTTTTTTTTTCCAGGATCCTTTGAAAGTGTGCCAGAACAGAAGCCAGCTCCTTCTCCTCTGTTCAAATCTCGTAAACCAGCCTTTTTGGACAGTAGGCAGCTAACCCAGGGCACCACTAACCACACCAAAAAGGATGGGCTGTCTTTGTTCAGTGGCCTTAAATCCAAAAACGATCCCGTGTCCAAGTCTAGTCTGTGCATCAATGGCAGTCACGTTTATATAGAAGAGACCACAACAAAGGACAAGACTCCAGCCTCCTCCCCCTCTCCTCACAACCTCAGGAGGAAGCAGCTCTTTGCTTCAGAGGACAACCTGTTCTCTAGGTCCACTAAATCACCTGAAGAGATGGGGAGAACCTCTCCTGGGCAGGCATTCTCTGGGTCCACATCCTTGGAGACCTTCAAGTCCATGACTTTGCCATCATACAAAATGCTCAGTAGTGAGGAGCACCTGGACACCAGCGTTCCACCAAGCGTCGAGGTTGTTAGAGAGACCAAAAAACCAGACCACAAAAAGTCTGCCTTGCTCTCCCTGGTCACTGGGAAGAAGGAAACGGTGAAGCCCAGCGATGCTGAGATTATTCCCGACAGGACCCTGCAGAGTGAGGAAAATAAAATTCCAGAAGAGAAGAGTGAAGAGGAGGCCAAATGCCCTGAGGCCCCAGCAGATGTGGGCAGAAGGAGCCCCTCAGGAGATGCTCACCACACAGAGGAGGCCGTCACAACCAAGCAGCTGCTCAGCCCTTGTGAGGAGGAACAGAAACCTGAGAAAGCTGCACCGGCCAAGACTAAAGCTGTGAAACCCAGGTGAGTCCCAGCTGCTGGCAGAGTCAGGGTGGGCAGTGCTGGTGGCAGTGGGCTGTGTCTGCCACACCTGGGCTCAGGTGCTGCTCTGTGGGTACCTGTGGGTTTTACGCTGGCGTTGGTGGCTTTGTTAGCAAAGAACAACTCCAGAGTTCTTCCTCAGTGTGAAAAAATATGGATGTAGGGATGCTCCTTGTAAGTGATGCTGCAGTGGTGGTTCTCTAGTGCAGGAGGCACCTGTGCAGATGCTGAAGGGGTGAATTTTCTTGCTGGATCTCTTGCACAAACTAACTCTGTCTGAGCTGTGTGGCTGCAGCCTCGCCAGGGTCTGAAATGCCTGTTCTAACGTCTCTGCTTTCCTCTTCCCTACTTGGCTGTGGTCTTCCAAAGGGTAGCCTTGGAGCCCTTCTGCTTTTGGCATCGTTCACAGCAGCACAGAGGGATCTTGTGTGGATTTGTACATGAGGCTTTCTTGGAAATTCTGCTCCTTTAACCTTCATACAAATATATAAATTGTGTATGGGGTTTATTATATATATATATAGGTGTGCCCTACTAATAAGGCTGTGTTTTGTGTCTGTCCCTAACTCCTCATTTTCAGTGCTTCTCAAGTTTGAGTTTCTTGCCTGTGCAGTGTTTTACATACTAATAAACCTGCTTGGGGTGCAAAGAGGCAGTGCTTAAAGCAGCAAAACCAAGCTCTGCAGCAGGAGAGTTTTGACATAAGCCCAGTGCTTGGTAAAGGTGAAATTAAGGATGTAAAGTCTCACAGACAAGGGGACCTCTCTCTGAGGTCTCTGTAAGGTATAGCTCATCTCCAGTGGCAGAGCTGATGGAGGCTGGTGCTAAAGCTTGTCTGTTCCTGCCTCGTGTTGCATCTGCAAGTGACATGCGAGTTTTTTGTCCCTTTTTGCAGACTGGGCCTGTCTCCAGAGGAGGAACCCAAAGCCACGCTTCCTACTCTTGCACCTGACCCCCTCCCTGCTTTTCTCTCTGTGCACCGTATCAGCAGTGCCAATAATCCTTTTATTTCTGAAGTGGGGCAGACAGTCCAAGTGCCAGACTCTGAAAACATCACTAGTTCTCCTGCCTCTCTCACTTCTCCTGCTTTTGCTGCAGAGCTCTGGAATGACAAGAACCCCTTTACTCCTGAGTGGGACAGGGCATGCAGAGCCCTGGATCCCGACAGCATCGCCCGTTTCCCTTCATCCCATCATCCTGCAGCCTCTGTTCCCAAAGTGCCTCTTCCTGGGCAGGTGTCTGCCAGGGGCAAGAATCCTTTTGCTGCTGACTGGGAGCAGGGTCCTGAGGGCTCTGAGGCTTCCCAGGGTCTCTCTGGCCCACGCACACCTTCTGTCCCCTCTGACTGTCCTTTCAATGCCAACAATCCCTTCGTGTCCAAGCGTGGGGCACAGGCAGTGCCAGGTTCCCAGGATTGTTCCTCCCCTTCCTGCCTTCCTGTTGGGGAGGACTGTTCTTCTGCAGGACACCTTGCTTGTGGTGCTTCAGGGGGCTCTGCAGATGTGGCTTTAACCAGTGATGTCACAGCTGTGCCAGACCCTCTGGGCACCTTGTCTGGCCCCTCTGGGCTGGCTCCAGAGCCACACTGGGATTCTGCCCAGCTTCAGCCTGAGGGGTCTTTGGAAAGCAGCAAGCCAGGCCGTGGGAAATCTGTGTCCTTTGTCCTTGGGGAATGGCAGGGTGTTCCATCAGGTGATGTGGGTTTGGGTGGGCAGGAAGGTGGAGAGCAGCCCCTGGATTCCAGTGGGAGGTTACAGATGCGAGCAGGGTTTGGGGGTGAGCTGGGAGCAGGGGGTGACCCATCGAAAAAGCTCTCTCATCCCACCTGGAACAGTGATGGAACAGCTGTGGAGGTCACTGGTGGGAGCACTGAGGCCTGCACGAGGGGTGACAAAGGTTTTGTGTCTCTCTCCAAGTGCAGTGACAGCCTCGTGCCAGGGGCTGACCAGGCACAATCCCCCGAGAGCGAGCTCAGGGAGGAGCAGGAGACCTGTGGTGGAAAGCAGTGGGCAGAATGTGTGCCCACGTTAGAGCCCCAGGCACCTCCACCTGCTGGAAATGAGCCACTGTCTCAAGTCCCAGCAACACCGAGAGCCTGCACGGTGTCCCCTGGGGAAGGGGATCCAGGGAGGGCCGGCAGTGGGGTCCTTGTGCCCCCAAAGCCAGCCCCACGACTGGCTGTGCTGCTGAGGAAATCCCCAGCCACTCCCCAGGCTGAGCTGAGGGGTGATGTTCCTGCTTCAGGGGATGGTGTAAAATCCACACCAGGGCTCCCGTTCCCTGAGCCCTCAGCTGCTCGTGGGTGCCTCCCTCAGGGGGGCTCCTTGGAGACTGTCACCCCTGCAGTGGCACCCAGAGGTAAGAGCAGGAGCAGGCCTTCAGGAAAGGAAGGTGGTGATGATTTGTCTGTCAGTCTCACAAATGTCAGGTCTGCAGTTCCTGTTCCCGGGGACTGGGGCTCGGCACTGGCCGGTCTTCCCGTGATCCCGGAGGGAGGCTCTGATGACGAGCTGCTGGGGGACTGCCAGGACAGCTGTGGGGCCACTGCAGGTGACAAAGGTGTTCTAGGGAATGGAGAGCAGCCCCGAGGTTTGACACCTTTGCGTGGAGAGCAGCCAGAGCTCTGTGATAGCTCTGCTGCAGCCCCTGTGATGCCGGCTGCTCCGGGAGGAGGAGCAGGAGCCATTCCTGGTGCTTGTGAGCCAGGGAGCTTGGCTGTGCTGCCTGCTGCAGTGGGTGCTCCCAGGGTCTGTGTCCAGGGAGGTGACTCAGGCTTAGGTGTGACGTCTCATTCCAGGGAGTGTGACAGTCATTTTGAGAAACAAGAGCTGGAAAGGAGTGCAGGAGCTGAGGAGCGTGCAGAGTGTGACTTCTCTGAGCCTTCTGCTTTCTCTTCCTCCCTATCAAGTCCTTGCCAGCCCCACTCTTCCTCTCATTCCCTTCTCTCTGACACCCCGAGTCGTAGAGCAGAGTCTCCGAAAAAGCCAAGAGCCGAGGGCTTCGCAGATAAAGCGGGAAATTCGGGCAAGAAGAAACTTCTCCAGGCACGGGTTTCACCCTCTGAAACGTTCCCTAACCAAACCCCACGGGGTGCTGAAACCGTGTCTCCCAAGCACAGGTGAGACATGTGGGGATCCCAGCAGGTACCTCCGTGCAGCGTGAGCTTTGCTTTGCCCTCTGGGTGCAGATCAGTCCCTGAGGCTGCTGCATCAGGCCAGGACAGCCCTGATTTCCTCTGGGGTCTGGGTTTGTCAGGGCTTGGCTGCTGTCACCCAGTGTGGGGTTGCTGCTGGCTCCAGGAGGGTCTGTGCAGCTCCTCAGGGTGCCCAGGGGAGCAGCTGCTCCTCACAGCTCTTAGGGGAGCTTAGGGAAAGTGCAGGGGGAATGGAGTCATTCCATCCCACTGGCACAAGGGCCTGGGGCTGAGCTGTTTGTCAGACAGGGAGGAGGGACACCTGGTAAATGCTTCATTTCCTGCCTGAGTGGGCTCCTCAGGGATCACCACCACTGCTCTGTGGGCGTGGTGCCACTGACCTGTCAGCCCTTGAGACTTCACCTGCAGAGCTCTGCCTGGGGTCTAGGACACCTCTGGGCCAGTGTTTGCTGGAATAGAAGTAAAATTTTGATCCTGTGTTAAAATCGGTGCTGTAAGTCCTGTGCAGGCCAATAATGACAGCACTTCCTCACAGCTGGTGGTGTCAGTTCAGATTGGACAGGGCCTAACACTTGTCTCAGGACAGCAGAAGTATTTGGTATGTTGTAAGATGACAAGTATGTTCTGATTAGGAAAGTCAGGCTGAAATACCAGTTTCTGAGGGATCAGAGTAGCTGCCCTGTGTCCTGTCTCCTCGTGTAGCCTGACCTGGCTTTTCTTCCATGACACACACAGGATGTATTTCCCTTCCTGCTGCTGCTTTATCTCCAATGCCTTAAGTCAATGAAGATAGTAGAGAACTGGAAAATACTTACAAAACCCCTGTGGCTTAGAAATACCTTGTCTTCCTGAAGCTGAATCTCTTTTCTTTCAGGAGATAGAGCAGGGAGGGAATCATCCCCAATTTCTTGCTGTATTTGTTCTGAGTCTAAAGATCTGTGCCATGCTGCTGTTATCTCTTCTGCCTGAACAACAGAACCCTTTTTTTTTCCTTTGCAGACTCCATCCTGTGAAGCCAATGAATGCCATGGCAAACAAGCCTCAGAGCAAGAACCTGAATGTCATCAGCACCATGAATGAAAAGCTGCTGGAAATGAGTGTGAAGGTATGGAGGGAAGTGGCACTTTCACTGTCCAAGCTTTGATCTCTTTGAAGAGTTTGTGTATTCCAAATAGGCTGCTGGAAATGAGTGTGAAGGTATGGAGGGAAGTGGCACTTTCACTGTCCAATCTATTTGAAGAGTTTGTGTATTCCAAATAGTTGGGACATAAACGTCCTTTTGGTCAGCCCCCAAGAGTGGGAGCAGTCCTTAAAAGCTTTTTTTTTCTTGCAGACTGACCTATAAATAGAGCTGTGGCTCTTGTTTTGTGGGGGAGATTCTCAGGCACAGCCACTTCCTTGGAGCACAGTTATGCAGTTGGGTCAGCAGTGGGTTTGAGAGGAGCTTTCAGCATAATCCTGGCCTCAAGAGAGACCTCCAGGCTTGAGGCACAGCTTCCCTGGCAGGCAGGGAGCATCCCTGGCTCAGCAGGGAAAACCACTGGTCCCCTTATGCTCTGTCAGGGCTTTTTTGGGAAATAGGGAAGTTAGAACAGAAATAACAGCAGTGCCTCCTCCTGGTGAGAGGGGAGAGGATGGGAGCTGAGTGACTCAGACTGACACGCTGCTGTTTCAAGGGCTTCAAAACTTGCAGTGGGTGTTGTGGTGTTCTGATTGCACCTGAACCGTGTGAGATGCCCCACAGGAGCCTGCTGTGCTCACACTCCCTGCCTGGGCAGCGTTTTGGGAGCTGGAGGAGTCAGCAGAAGCTGCCCAGTACCTCTCATGCTGCTTGAGGGTTAAAACCAGATTTTTTCAACGCAATAGGAAATGTGGGTGGGTGTTTCTTGCTGTCTAACCTGAATTTGGCTTTCCCAGTGTGCATTTAAGCAGCTGCTTTAAGCTTTACCAGGTTTGTTTGGCAGCAGCTGTCACCGTGCTGGTCTGTGTGTCTGGTTTGGAATGTGCTGTGCCTGCTCTGACCCTGCCTTCCCTCCCTCCCTCCCCAGAAATACGATCCCTCAGACCCTGCCTATGCCTATGCTCAGCTGACACACGATGAGCTGATCCAGCTGGTGCTGAAACAGAAGGATACCATCAGCAGGAAGGAGCTCCAGGTGCGGGAGCTCGAGGACTACATCGACAACCTGCTGGTCAGAGTCATGGAAGAAACCCCAAACATCCTCCGAGTTTCCATGGCTGGCAACAAAAAAGCTGGGAAGATGTGAAGGGTCTGGGGGTGTCGGTGGGCAAGGACTGAACCCCCCCCAGGGGAGGGTGAGGAGCTGGTGCTGCTGGTTGTGCTGCTCACAGAAAATGACCTTTTGCTGTTTCTGCCTTGAGCAACCCTCAGATTGATTAATAGTTCCATCAGGTGTTGTAATGAAGTCACCTTATTTATTTCTTTTGTTTTTATTTTTTGGTTTCTTCCCATTATTTGGGAAGGTCAGGCATTAATCCCAAGGCTGGTTGTGATGGGAAGGAGGAGGGTTTTTGATGTGTTTTGCTTCCCAGCAAGGCACTGATGATCCTTTAGGAAGATTTTTTTTTTAATGGTTTTGTTTTGTAGCAGCTTTTAGAGATCAGTTACTTTCCTTTCCACATCTGAAGTTGTAGTGCAATATAAATCCTTGTACAGTAGAGCTTGAGGATTTGATTGTTTTTAAAATAATAATTAACTACACTGGAGAAGTCCAAAGATGGCCCAGCTTCAGACTTGGGCTGTAATTTAAAAGGAATTAATGCCCTGAAAGTTGACCATAAGCTGGCCAAATCTCAGTTCATCTCATCAAGTGGACATTCCCAAGAGTCCTTCAAGGGAAGGTTTTCAGGTTTTTTGGAGTAGGAGACATTGAGGTTCACGGTACGTTCCTACCATAGGAATGGCCTCAATGAATTTAGGCCAAAGGTACGTTTTAAATCAGAAATTGTTCTCTTGGTGTCTTAAATTTCTGCTCTGGAGGTTGTTCAGAGCAGGCAGAGGCTCTCACACCTTGTGCCCTGTGGGAGCTCAGTGACCATTTTTACACTGCATTGAGGAAACAGAAATCCTTTGGGCTTTGGAAGCCCTTCCAAGGTGATCAGCCTTGCCCTGGGGCTGGGCTCCTGCCTGCTCTGCTCCCAGTGGGAGGAAAACCCTGTGCAGCTGAGGGAGCTGGGTGTGCTGGACAGTGCAGGGCTCCTGGGGGTCTCAGGGGTGGTCTCCATCCCCTCAGGCTGCAGGAGCAGCCACCACAGCCTCCCCCACTGCAGACTGACCAGGGCTTTGTTTGCTGAGCCCTTGGCACACAGCAAAAACATCAGATGCCTTCTGGGACCCCTGGGATTTGCCAGGGTAGGGAGGGTCCAGGAAAGGCTTAGAGGGAAGCTGGAAAACCAACAAAGCCCTGCAAAGGACCAAAACTTCATGAGGACCAAAGCTGAAAGCTTTCCAGCCTTAATTCTATGGAAATAAACACTCCTACCTTTGGAAATGGTTGGGTTTTTGGGTCACTCCTGGCCCAGGGGTGAGTTTCTAACTCAATTTTTCTACAGGAAAGCACTTTATTTGGGGGGCTGGAGCAGCTGGATGACTCTCACCCTGTGAGCAGTCTGCTGACATTGTCACAAACCACTGGAGATCTCAAATGCTGCATTTTGTAGCGAGGAACAGTTTGATAGATTTGCACAGAGATGTAAACATTTATTACAAAAAAAAATCAAAGAAATGCTGTTAATGACCTTTTTCTTCCTGTTTATTCCTGCTACCAAAGTCTGGAGCTTCAGTGGCAGAGCTGTCCCTCATGGGCAGCCTGACCTCAAACAAGCATTAGGAGCTGAGAGTCTTGCAAGACTTTGGGTCCTTTTATCTCATTTTAGTGTTATTTGGGCAGTGGGGGTGTTCTCTGCCCTCTGCTCTGAGTGAAGGCAGCCTCGGTGCTGGTTTCATTCTGAGGGGTGCTGCTCAGCCTTGCTGCAGCTGCTGCTGCCTCCTGTGCCTTCTCGAGTGAGGAAGATGAAGGATTGATTTGTTTCCTCCTCGTGCCTCCGTGGATCTCTGCACACAGGATCCTGTACCTCACTGATAAACTTGTATTTTAGACTTTTTCTCCTCTGGGGAAGAGTGACCTGCACAGAACCAAAGCAATAAATAATATTATTATTATTCCTAAACTAAATAATGTTCTGCTCTTAGCAGAGATGAAGCCTTAACACTTGGGCCAGCCTCTGGCAGCCTTTCTGAGCCAGTTCCAGCCAGGTGTGTTGGGGTGAGCCCGAGCTGAGCAGGGCTCCTTCCCCAAAAGCCTGGCCCAGCCCTCACACCTTGTTTTAATTGGCAACACTCATTAAAGCCTTCCTTTGGTGTGAGGGGACTGGCATTTTACATCCTCGAGGGCCTTAAGAATCAAATCTCTTGTTTATTATTGAAGGACCTAATGCATGTTTGTACTCTGCTTTTAGCCCAGGTACTGTTTGTTTTTAAACACCTTTTGGTTTTATGGAACACTAAAATAAAGACACCTCAAACCCAGTTTTCTGACTGCCGTGTCTTTGTTCTGAAGGAGCAGTTTCAGAAGGGGCTCGTCCCCTCTTTGTGCCTCTCTGCTCATCCTCATCCTCCTCCAGGGGACGATAAGGTAAAGAACATAAAGTTAAGATAAAGAGGATGATAAATTATCAAATAAAGACACCGTAAACCCAGTTTTCTGACTGCCATGCCTTTGTTCTGAAGGAGCAGTTTCAGAAGGGGCTCGTCCCCTCCTTGTGCCTCTCTGCTCGTCCTCATCCTCCTCCGGGCATTCCGGGCAGGTTCCATCCCTGCCGGGAGCTTCCTGCTGAACACCTCGCGGGGTGGGGAAACCTGCCGGGCGGGCTGGGCCGCCCCTGCGGACCCGGCAGTTCCTGTGAGCACCGGCACGCACCGGGAGGGACTCTGGGCCCTCATGGCAGCGCTGGCCTCGCTGCCGCGGGGATGGCAGGAGGAGGAGGCCATCAGGGCCTCCGGCCGGGGTGTTTTGCGGCTTGTCCCCTCGGTCCCGCTCCCCCCGCGCTCCCGGGGCCGCCGCCTCCCCGGGGCATCCCCGCGGAACTGGCGGGGGCGGAACGCGGCGTGCAGGGGCGGCGGCGCGGCCGGGCGGGAGTCGGGGCGGACCGCGGGCAGCGCCGCTATTGGTGGGCTCGGGGCGGGCGGCGCCGCTATTGGCTGTTGGCGGTGCGCCCGCCCCGGCGCTCCCCCAGCGCGGCGGCGGCGATGGCGGCGCGGGGCCGGTGCCCCGAGTGCGGGTCGGGGTCGCTGGTGGAGGACGCGCACTACGCGCAGCAGCAGCTGGTCTGTGCCGCCTGCGGCTGCGTCCTGTCCGAGGGGCTCCTCACCACCACCTACACCGACGAGGAGCATCTGCGGGGTGCGGCACCGGAACCGGGAGCGTCCGCGCTTGGGGTGGGGGGTGCAGGACCGGCGGTCCGCAGCTCGTTTGGGCCTGTCCGAGCCGGCCCGAGAAGCGAAGCGCTCCCCGAGCTGTGTCTCGGAGTGGCCGCGGGGCCGTGCCGGCACTGTCCGCTCGGACCGGCCGCTCCCCCGTCTCCATCCCCCCGGGGCACACCCGCAGCACTTCCCGGTCAGGGTTTGGCTTGGAGCCGGTGATGAGCTTTAAATTTAAACTGGGGGAATCTCTTATTGTTAAAAGTGGTGATTAAAACCTCATTGAAATCTCTTAGAAGAGCTTTAAGTGCAGCGGAGCAGCCCGAGGCCGTTGCCTGGCTCTGTCTGGAGGGAATCCCCGGCTCTGTCTGGAGGGAATCCCCGGCTCTGTCTGGAGGGAATCCCCGGCTCTGTCTGGAGGGAATCCCCGGCTCTGTCTGGAGGGAATCCTTGGCTCTGTCTGGAGGGAATCCCCGGCTCAGAGGAGATCCAAGAGCTCGCTTTTACCTGTGCTGCTCTAACTCAGCACCCTCAAACAGTTCTGCTTGCTGCAGCCCGGTTCTGTGGGCATCTGCTGGCCCCAGATCCCAGTGTCTGTGTGCCCGGATTCCCTGCAGGACTGACTGGTCCTCCCTGTTTTCCAGAGGTCGCCTATTCCCAGAGCACTGGCCAGAAGGAGCAGCTGAGCCGCTGCCTGCAGCGAGGTGAGAGCACCCCATCGTCCCTGCCTGCCTCTCCCGTTTGTTTCACCTGGTTCTGGTGGTGACAAAGTGCCCAAAACCCCTGGAGCTGAGCCGGGAGAGGGCACCTGGTGCTGCATCCAGCCGGTGCCTGCCTGCCCCCAGGGACTGGGAGGGTGCAGGGCTGGGTGAGCGCTGACTGTTTTTCTCATTTTGATTCCGTTGATCCTTCAGAGAAGCTTAACATTATAAAAACCAGGGAATTGTGGAGACCCTGGGGGGCATTCCCTGGTCTGGGGAGACACAAGAAGCGTGCCTCAAAAAGCTGTCAGACCCCACTGGCTCCCTCCCCTGTTCCTATGTCTGTTCCTATGTCCCTGAGCCACTCCTTCCCTATTCCCTGATTTGCCCTCACCTTTGTACTGCCCTGAGACCAGGGTCAGCCCCCAGGCCCCTGAAGGGAGAAAGTGAGACTCTGTGTGTGTGAGTGCTGAACATCTCAGGGCAGGGTTGAATAAAACGTCTGTGGATTCCATGCAAGAGTCCTTTTTGCATCCTGCTAGCAGCAGTTCATCCTGCTGCAAACGCTTCTGAGCAGAATCTCCTCTCTCCCCGCAGGGATCCGGCGAGTCCAGGACCTCTGCAAGGTGCTGCAGCTGCCAGCCACGTTCGAGGAGACGGCTGTGTCCTACTTCCAGAGGGCTCTGCAGCTCCCTGCCTTCCACCTGGTCAGCCTGGAGAAGAAGGAGCTGCTGGGGGGCTGCTGTGTGTTGGTGACGTGCCGGCAGCACCGCTGGCCGCTGACCATGGGCACCGTGTGCTCCCTGCTCTACGCCAAGCACGAGCTGTTTGCCAGCGTCTTCCTGAGCCTGCAGAAGGAGCTGGGGCTCTCAGTGCCCGCCCTGAGCCTGGCAGACCTGGTGACAACACACCTGAGCAGGTGATGGGGCCCTGGCAGTCCCTGGCAGCCCGTGTTTGTCCTGGCTGGTGGAGGGGCGGGGGGGTGACACAGGTGTGCGTGCTTGGGATGGGCTGGCTTTTGTCCCTCCCTTGTCACAGCTGGGCTGTGATTCTCATCCTGCCCCACTGTCAGTTTGGAGAGGGCAGAGAGGTGCTCAGGGAGGCACCATGGATCACAGGATCCCAGATCTCTGAGGCTGGAAAAGATCTCTGAGGCCGTCGAGTCCAAGCTGTGCCCAATGCCCACCTTGGCACCCAGCCTGGAGCACTGAGTGCCACCTCCAGGGATGGGGACTCCACCCCCTTCCTGGCAGCAATTCCAGTGCCTGGGAACCCTTTCCATAAAGAAACTCCTCCTGGTGCCCACGAGCAGCAGCCATGGCAGGAGCAGGGTGTGTCTGGTGTTTGCTGGGTTCCCAGATGAAGTGAGGAATGATGAGTCTGACTCCTTGTTCTCAGAAGGCTAATTTAGTATTTTATGATCTAGATTATATTAAAGAATGCTGTACTAAACTGTATAAAGAATACAGAAAGGATGCAGATAGGAGGCTAAAGAGATAATAATGAAAACTTGTGACTCTGTTCAGAGTCTGACACAGCTTGGCCGTCATTGGCCAGTGAGTGAAAACAATTCACACGAAACCAAGCAAACAATCACCTGTGGGTAAACAATCTCCAAACACATTCCAAAGCAGCAAAACACAGGAGAAGCAAATGAGATAATATTTCCCTTTTTTTCTGAGGCTTCTCAGCTTCCCAGGAGAGAAATCCTGGCGAAGGGATTTTCCCAGAAAACACGACCATGACAGGTTTGTTTTCCATCCCGGGGCACACCCGCAGCACTTCCCGGTCAGGGTTTGGCTTGGAGCCGGTGATGAGCTTTAAATTTAAACTGGGGGAATCTCTTATTGTTAAAAGTGGTGATTAAAACCTCATTGAAATCTCTTAGAAGAGCTTTAAGTGCAGCGGAGCAGCCCGAGGCCGTTGCCTGGCTCTGTCTGGAGGGAATCCCCGGCTCTGTCTGGAGGGAATCCCCGGCTCTGTCTGGAGGGAATCCCCGGCTCTGTCTGGAGGGAATCCCCGGCTCTGTCTGGAGGGAATCCCCGGCTCTGTCTGGAGGGAATCCCCGGCTCTGTCTGGAGGGAATCCCCGGCTCTGTCTGGAGGGAATCCCCGGCTCTGTCTGGAGGGAATCCTTGGCTCTGTCTGGAGGGAATCCCCGGCTCTGTCTGGAGGGAATCCCCGGCTCTGTCTGGAGGGAATCCCCGGCTCAGAGGAGATCCAAGAGCTCGCTTTTACCTGTGCTGCTCTAACTCAGCACCCTCAAACAGTTCTGCTTGCTGCAGCCCGGTTCTGTGGGCATCTGCTGGCCCCAGATCCCAGTGTCTGTGTGCCCGGATTCCCTGCAGGACTGACTGGTCCTCCCTGTTTTCCAGAGGTCGCCTATTCCCAGAGCACTGGCCAGAAGGAGCAGCTGAGCCGCTGCCTGCAGCGAGGTGAGAGCACCCCATCGTCCCTGCCTGCCTCTCCCGTTTGTTTCACCTGGTTCTGGTGGTGACAAAGTGCCCAAAACCCCTGGAGCTGAGCCGGGAGAGGGCACCTGGTGCTGCATCCAGCCGGTGCCTGCCTGCCCCCAGGGACTGGGAGGGTGCAGGGCTGGGTGAGCGCCAACTGTTTTTGTCATTTCGTGTTGATTCAGTTGATCCTTCAGAGAAGCTTAACATTATAAAAAACAGGGAATTGTGGAGACCCTGGGGGGCATTCCCTGGTCTGGGGAGACACAAGCTGGGAGGGTGCAGGGCTGGGTGAGCGCCAACTGTTTTTGTCATTTCGTGTTGATTCAGTTGATCCTTCAGAGAAGCTTAACATTATAAAAAACAGGGAATTGTGGAGACCCTGGGGGGCATTCCCTGGTCTGGGGAGACACAAGAAGCGTGCCTCAAAAAGCTGTCAGACCCCACTGGCTCCCTCCCCTGTTCCTATGTCTGTTCCTATGTCCCTGAGCCACTCCTTCCCTATTCCCTGATTTGCCCTCACCTTTGTACTGCCCTGAGACCAGGGTCAGCCCCCAGGCCCCTGAAGGGAGAAAGTGAGACTCTGTGTGTGTGAGTGCTGAACATCTCAGGGCAGGGTTGAATAAAACGTCTGTGGATTCCATGCAAGAGTCCTTTTTGCATCCTGCTAGCAGCAGTTCATCCTGCTGCAAACGCTTCTGAGCAGAATCTCCTCTCTCCCCGCAGGGATCCGGCGAGTCCAGGACCTCTGCAAGGTGCTGCAGCTGCCAGCCACGTTCGAGGAGACGGCTGTGTCCTACTTCCAGAGGGCTCTGCAGCTCCCTGCCTTCCACCTGGTCAGCCTGGAGAAGAAGGAGCTGCTGGGGGGCTGCTGTGTGTTGGTGACGTGCCGGCAGCACCGCTGGCCGCTGACCATGGGCACCGTGTGCTCCCTGCTCTACGCCAAGCACGAGCTGTTTGCCAGCGTCTTCCTGAGCCTGCAGAAGGAGCTGGGGCTCTCAGTGCCCGCCCTGAGCCTGGCAGACCTGGTGACAACACACCTGAGCAGGTGATGGGGCCCTGGCAGTCCCTGGCAGCCCGTGTTTGTCCTGGCTGGTGGAGGGGCGGGGGGGTGACACAGGGGTGCGTGCTTGGGATGGGCTGGCTTTTGTCCCTCCCTTGTCACAGCTGGGCTGTGATTCTCATCCTGCCCCACTGTCAGTTTGGAGAGGGCAGAGAGGTGCTCAGGGAGGCACCATGGATCACAGGATCCCAGATCTCTGAGGCTGGAAAAGATCTCTGAGGCCGTCGAGTCCAAGCTGTGCCCAATGCCCACCTTGGCACCCAGCCTGGAGCACTGAGTGCCACCTCCAGGGATGGGGACTCCACCCCCTTCCTGGCAGCAATTCCAGTGCCTGGGAACCCTTTCCATAAAGAAACTCCTCCTGGTGCCCACGAGCAGCAGCCATGGCAGGAGCAGGGTGTGTCTGGTGTTTGCTGGGTTCCCAGATGAAGTGAGGAATGATGAGTCTGACTCCTTGTTCTCAGAAGGCTAATTTAGTATTTTATGATCTAGATTATATTAAAGAATGCTGTACTAAACTGTATAAAGAATACAGAAAGGATGCAGATAGGAGGCTAAAGAGATAATAATGAAAACTTGTGACTCTGTTCAGAGTCTGACACAGCTTGGCCGTCATTGGCCAGTGAGTGAAAACAATTCACACGAAACCAAGCAAACAATCACCTGTGGGTAAACAATCTCCAAACACATTCCAAAGCAGCAAAACACAGGAGAAGCAAATGAGATAATATTTCCCTTTTTTTCTGAGGCTTCTCAGCTTCCCAGGAGAGAAATCCTGGCGAAGGGATTTTCCCAGAAAACACGACCATGACAGGTTTGTCCCCGAGGCTCCCCCTGACTTTGACTCTCTGCCCCCGCAGCTTCCGGCTGGTGCAGCCCACGGCCAGCGTCCCTGCGCCCTTCCTGGAGGACAAGGAGAAGCTGCTGGCCAGGACCATGGCCATTGTGGAGCTGGCCAGCGAGACGTGGCTGGTGACGGGCCGGCACCCCGTGCCCGTGGTCACGGCCGCGGCGTTCCTGGCCTGGCAGTCGCTGCGGCCCGGCCCGCGCCTCTCCTGCCCCTTGGCACGGTTCTGCCGCCTGGCAGGGGTGGAGCTGCCCCCCCCGGCCCACCTCAGGCTGAGGGAGCTGCTGGAGATCCTGCTGGGAATGGCCTCCCAGCTCTCCTGGCTGCGAGCCTTCCGCCTGGACAAGAAAACGGTGGTGAAGCACATCGGGGACCTGCTGCAGCACCGGCTGTTCCTGCTGAAACACGCCTTCAGCCAGCAGGACGGGCAGGAGCAGCAGGACACGGGCCTGGGGCTGGGCTCTGGGAGCCAGGACTGCCAAGGCTCTGGGAGCCAGGGCTCTGGGAGCCAGGACTGCCTGAGCCTGGGCTCTGTGAGCCAGGGGTGCCAGGGCTCTGGACGGGCCTGGGGCTGGGCTCTGGGAGCCAGGACTGCCAAGGCTCTGGGAGCCAGGGCTGCCTGAGCCTGGGCTCTGGGAGCCAGGGGTGCCAGGGCTCTGTGAGCCAGGACTCCCTGGATACGGACTCTGTGAATAACGACTCCCCAGGCCAGGACTCTGGGAGCCAGGGCTGCCTGGATAAGGACTCCCCAGGTCAGGACTGCCCAGGCCAGAACTCTGTGAGCCAGGGCTGCCCAGACCAGGGCTCTGTGGACACAGGCTCCCTGGATAAGGACTCCCCAGGCCAGAGCTCCCCAGACCAGGATTCTGTGAGCCAGGGCTGCCCAGCCCAGGGCTCTGTGGGCCCACGCTCCCTGGATAAGGACTGCCCAAGCCAGAGCTGCCCAGCCCAGGGCTCTGTGAGCCAGGGCTCCCTGGATAAGGACTGCCCAAGCCAGGGCTGCCCAGGCCAGGGCTCTCTGGATAAGGACTCTGTAAATAAGGACGCCCCAGGCCAGGGCTGCCCAGGCCAGGCCCCCCCCAGCTCTCCTGCGCTGGCACAGCAGCAGGGCAGTCCCTGGGCAGGGAAGCAGCAGCGTGGGGGCACCCTGAGGCCCCTGCTGCCCCCCTGCCTCATCCACCCCAGGAAGAGGCTGCGGGCGGCGGCTCCGAGCGCTCCGGCCGTGACGGGCGACGAGCCCATCTCGGACAGCGAGATCGAGCAGTACCTGCGCAGCCCCGAGGAGATCCGCGCCTTCAGCAAGGCCAAGGCGTGGCTCTGAAGGTGGCCGTGGCCCAGAGGGACAATTTGGGGACCAGAAGTGTGGAGCCCAGCGTGATTGTGCTGCAGGGAGCAGGGAATGAGGCTGTGGGGAGGGAGCAGGCTGCGTTCTCCTTAATGTGCTGGACCAAAATGGGGCTTTTGATGGAGTGACTGCTTCAGGTCGTGTTACATTCCTGTTATGAGTAAATAAAAGTGCAGGTGCCTGGTTTTCCAGGGCAGCCTCACCTTGGACTTCTCATTCTTCAGCAAAATGACTTTGTGAGGGTGAAAAAACTGCAGGCCAGGCTGCATTTGAGCATGAAGTCTGAGAGGAAATCACAGTAGATCTTGGCAGATTGGCATATCTTTAATATATTAAACAAAACATATCTGCTAGAAACATTCTATTCATATAAAAATGCAAAAAGACCCCTTTAAAGACATTTCTTTGGCATATTTCCCTCCCCTCCCCCCGGATATTGCAGGAAGCTCTGTTGATATGTCATTCGCTTGTAAACAGACAAAGTGTAATTAAGAATACAAAGCTTTTTCTCTAATACTGTCACAATGCAGCAAGCAATAGAACCATGGGGCATCAGCCAGGCTGGGGGGGCTGCAGGAGCTGCAGTAAGGGTTTAAACTGTGTTAAATACCAGGGACAATGAAATATTTCAACATTTAACTGGGCAGAGAAGCCGAGGCAGGCAGGAGTGGCAGGTTAAGCCCAGGGGTGCCCCAGCCCCGTGGGGTGAGTGGTTCCCAGGTAAGACCAGTCCCCACTAAGTGCTTTTTCCTCCCCTGGCTCGTGGCCCTGCCAGCCCCACGACCCCTCGGAGGTAGCTACGTTATCAAACTCATTTGCAGACAGGGGAAAGTGAGGCAGGGGAGGCTGGAAAGGGCAGGGGAGGCTCTCACCTTCCTCCTCTGCTTAGCTGCAGCCTCTCTGCAGCCTGGCTGTTTTACCTGTGTGCTGGGAAAAAGGGGAAATTTGTTTTTTAATGGGAACAATAAGTGCTTATCCAGGTTCCAGCCCTTTGACAGTCCAAGGAAGGTCTCTAATTCCTTGGCATCATTCTCTTGCATTCTCAGGAACAGTCCCTGCTCCCCAGAACGGTCTCTGCCTTCTTAAGAGCAAACCTAGGTATTTTCTGAGCTTGAAGCCTGGATTAAGGACACAGAGCTGCTCTGGGCCTCTCTCACATCTTGGTTCTTTGGTGCTTTGGCACAGAGGGTCAGTCCTGGCAGCAGCAAGGTCTGCCAGCCCACCCCAGTGCATGGCTTGAGCCTCTGAGGGCCTGGGAGCATTTTGTGGCTGTGAATTTAGTGTCTGGAGCCTTTTCTGGCCCTTATTTTAGTGTCTGGCGTTAAAGCAGTGCAGACAATCACCTCACCTTGGAGCTGAGGCTCCTCTTACCTTGTGCTTGGCTTTGCAATATGGCTTTGGCACCGCGCAGCCCCCGGGGCTGGCACAGCTGGGAACGTTCCAGAGGGAGCAGCTGCCCTCCAGAAGCAGCGTGCTCAGGCTGGGGCTGCGGTGCCTGGACGTGAAGGGCACTTGGAGTGATCCCTCGGCGGGAATATTGCAGTCGTGGCACGGCGGGCCCCGGCCCGGGGCCGGGAGGGGGCCCTCGTGTCACCTACGGCTCTGTCTATACATATATACATTCAATAATATAGCTTTGAAAAATAGACGTTTCCTCTGTAGAATATAAAATAGCATTTAGGATCAATCTCAAGTGACATGCAGGAGTGATTAAAGCACGGCTGCGATTCCGGCACCGCGGCGGGAAGCTCCGAGCCTCCTCGGGGAGATGGGTGGGCCCGGGATCGTGCTGTGCCCGGGGGGACCGGAGCCCCCGGCTGTGCCGCCCATCCCTGCTAGTGCACCGGGTGATGCCGCAGCGCTGCCCCCGCCGTGCCCCGAGCGGCTCCGGCCGCGGCTCCCGCAGGAAAACGCTGCTGCCGTCGGTCCTTCGCCACCTTCACACGGTGGTTTCGCTCTTCCAGAGGCCGGTCTTCATGCCGGCCACGCTGTCGGCGCTGGCCAGGTTGATGTCGTACTTGCTGCCCTTGAGGCCGCCGTTGTGGCTGCCCACGTTCAGGGGGTACGAGCGCCGCTTCGCCTCCCTCTCGGCGCCGCCGCCCGGCCGCAGGTTGTCCCGGCTGCCGCTCCTCCGGCGAGCCTCGGCGAAGTCGGGCCCCCTCCGCCCGCCGTCGCTGCCCTCCGAGGGGCTGGGGACCGCGTCCCCGTCCTGCGGCACCCGCGGCCCCGCGCGGCCGCCGCTGCCCGGGCTGGTCCTGCCGCTGGGGTAGCTCTCGGAGTGGCTGTTGTGGAGGCTGCCGCTCTCGCTCGACGGGTGCTCCGAGGGGCCCCGCAGCATTTTCAAGCGGTGGTGCTTCCCGTCCCGGCACGGCTTAGTTCTGCCCCGGTGGCTCCTGCGGCCGTGGAGGTTGCTGGTGTGCCTGACGGGCTTCCCGTCGGCAGCGTCCGGCTCCGGGCAGGGCGCCGGGCGCGATTCCGCCTGGCTCTGGGCTACCTGCAGGTTGGTGAGCTTGCAACGGCCCCCGGCAGAGCCGGCGCTGCTGGGCGAGGAGGAGGAGGAGGCGCCGGAGCGAGCGGCCTCTGGCTCGCAGCCGATGAAGACCTGCGAGCCGTCCTCCGGCCCCAGCCCGGGGTGCACGTAGGCCTGCATGGGCAGCGCGTTCCGGTACGACGGGCAGCAGGAGAACCAGGAGCTGAGCACGTCCCGGCGCCGCAGGCAGTGATGGATGAAGATGAAGAGCCCCAGCGCCACGGCGGTGACGCCGTAGAGGCAGCTGAAGACGATGCTCAGGTACCAGCGCTGGGACACGGCCATGGCGCCGAACGTCCACAGGGCCACGTACAGGGCGTGGGTGGCCACCAGCGCCCAGAACTGCACCCGCAGAGAGTAGACACCGTCCCCCTCGGGGCAGGGCGGCCCCGAGTTCAGCGTCACCGAGATGGAGCCGGAGTCTGTCAGGAGGTCACCGGCGGCCCCCAGCCGCGGCGGGGGCTCCAGCGGCTCCGGGATGTCTTTCTGGTGCGATGGTCGGCACTGGAGGCTGAGCCCGGCACAGAGGAAATAAATCCAGGTGACGAGCAGGATGAAAGCCACGGGGACGTAGAAGGCGCCCAGGCTGGGCCGCCACACCAGCCAGCAGCTGTGCGGGAGGAGAGGGGCTCTGAGGGGCCGTGGCTTGGAGCTGCTCGGCACCCCTGCCCTGATGGCAGGGCTCTGTGGAGCTGTGCCGGCTGCCTGGATGATTTTTTCCCCCAGTATATGGATAACTCTCAGGAAAAAACTCACTGACCTTTTCCCGAACTTCTCCAGATTCCCAGTGCCACCATTTCCCTGCCCCAGCAGAGGGAGGCCACCCGCGTGGGAGGGAGGAAAGGTGGAGCAGGGACACTTACTAGGGATTGTTGTCGTGGTAGTTTTGGATGTTGACAGCTGCTGTGATCCCACAGATGATGAGGGGGATCCCACCGGCGATCAGGTAGAACCTGCGGGGAGGGGAAGTGTCACGGCATGGGCTCGTCCAGAGCAGCAAGCCCTGCCCCAGCCCCTGGAGGTGCCCCCGCGGGGCCGGGGCAGGGGGAAGGGGGGCCCATACCGCAGCATGGGTCTGGGGGCTGCCTGGGACGTGTCCCTGTCCGCCTGCTGTGGCGCCTTCCAGGTCAGCTCCTTGTAGAGCACTCGGGCTTTCACCGCCATCCAGAGCAGCGTGGAGAGGGACGAGTAGTGCAAGATGATGCCGACCTGCGGGAGGAGGCGGCGGTTGGGGAGGGGACGCTGCAGCCCCCCGGTGCCCGGCCCGCAGCACCCCGCGGGGCTGGGCGCTGCCCGGTACCCACGGCCTGGCACACGGCCCGGTAGCCGGTGAGGGTGATGCCTCCTGCGAAGACGGCGGCCGTCATGGCGATGTGGAAGCACAGGTTAAGCAGCATGTGCCAGCCCTTCCGCGGGATGAGGATGGTGCTGCAAGAGCAAGAGCACAGCGGGCACCTGTGAGCTCCTGCCCGGCCCCGAGAGAGACACAAATCCTGCACCTGGGAGAGGCACCAACAGCCCGTCCCTGGCCACGGAGCGTGCCTGGAGGAGATATACAGGTTCCTGCACAAAGGAACGTGCCCAGGCACGTCCTGGGCAAAGGACCAGGACCCAGGGCCACTCGCCGGGCAGCACATTCCCTGAGAATGAGCTTCCTCACTCTCCTGAGAACCCCTGTCCTAAAGGGCCATGTCACTGCACGGCCATGCCCGTTCATCTTCTCCTGGCTGTTGGCACTGGGGGAGCTGCTCCTGCTGCCCACAGAGACACCCAGCCCAGCTCAGCCCAGCCCAGCTCAGCCCAGCCCAGCCCAGCCCCCAGAGCAGCAACATAAGCACTGGACACTCCCTCACCCGTGGTGGACGATGTAGGTGATGATGGTGGTGAAGAGGCAGAGCAGCAGCACGGCCGTGCAGGTGTACATGGCCGGGTGCAGCACCTCCACAGCGCCTTGCGCCTCGCTGGGGAACCCACTGAGCTCCTGCACAGCACAGCACTGACCGTCAGACCCCACAGCAGCAGCAGCCCTGTGCCCCTGACCCCCCCACCACCCTCCTGCTGCCCCCCACGCTCCCTGCCCTGGCAACGCTCCCGCCCTGCTGCTCGCCCACACCTACCATGAGCACGGCCACGTTGCTGAGGTGCCGGCAGTGCAGGGAGGTGACGTTGGGCTCGCGGGAGGCCAGCTGGCACCCCTCGGCACTCCAGCCCCCCATGCCCCCCAGCACCTCGAAGTTCCAGTACGCAGCCACGGGGTCCGTGCCCTCCCCGGGGTGTCGCAGGGACACAGCCACCGGCTCTGACAGGTTCCCCACTCCGCAGCCATCTGCAGCCACAGAAAATCCAGTCAGCAGGACAAGTGACACCTCTCCACCTGCGTCCCCAGAGGGGCTGGGCACAGGGGACATCCCACAGGCACATTGCCACCTCCCCATGAGGACCCTGGGGGCGGCTCTGCACTGCAGGAGCACCACCACAATGCCCCAGGGAGCCCCACGGGGCACCCCAAGCTGCCCTTACAATGCCCCAGGGAGCCCCACCGGGCACCCCAAGCACCCCGCCATGCTGCCCTTACAGGTCCCGGCGTAGATCACTGGCGTGGCCACGCTGCGGCGCTTGCCATCGTCGGCCAGGCGGGAGGAGTTCCCGGTGCTGCAGAAGAGTTTCCCGTTGCGGAAGACCAGCAGCTGGAGCTTGCAGTCAGCCCCCGGCGGGGCCGGGCCGGGGCTGGCGAACAGGCTGGGCGGCAGCTGGATGGAGGCCAGGGCGATGCTGTTCTGCGGGTGCAGGTCAGTGGTGAGCGGGAGCAGACCCCAGCCCCCCGACCCCCGGCGGTGCCGTACCTTGATGTGGAAGCTGGTCAGGGAGATGTTGGGGCGCCCCGTGGTGCAGCGGAGCCTGAGCTGCTGGTCTGGGGTGGGCTCAGCCCCCCGCTCGGCCTGGGGGGGCCGTCCTGGGGGGGTCCCAGTGCCATCCCACCGCTGGAACGCCACACAGCTCAGCCCCACGTAGCTCTCGGGCTTCACCACGTACGCCTCGAAGGCGATGTTGCGAGAGTTCTGCCAGCACCACGGAGGGATCATCAGCCCTGGCACGGGCACAGACCCCCCATGGCATGGCCAGAGACTCCACCCAGCCCACCTCCCCAAACCCAGCCCCAGCCCGGGCTCTGCCTCACCACTGCCATGTGCTGGGAGTTGCTGCCCAGCGTGTGGGCCGCGATCCTCTCCAGGGAGCGCACGATGCTGCTGCAGGCCTTCTCCTCCTTCTGGGACATCCACAGGATGTGGTCGTCCACCAGCATGATGTTGCTGGCCATCTCCACGATCACGTCTGTCAGCTGGGGACAGCAAGCAACTCTGCAAAGAGCTACCGCCGTCCCCCGAGGAAACACCCCAATTCATGCTTTTCTGCCCCAAAAACACCAGGCTGCACTGGGGCAGGCAGGGGACACCTGCAGTGCTCATTACCTGCTTGATCTGGTCCACGTAGCCAATAAACTTCTCTATCATCTGGGCCACGTAGAGGACATCAACCATGTCTGAGAAGTTGGCTGCCTCGGCCGTGTAGACGCGGAGCTGGTGAGCCAGGGTCAGGGCATTGGAGGCATTGATGGGCATCTGCAGGGCGGCACGGCCACGGCGGGGCCACGGTCACCAGCTGGGTTCCCTCCGGCCCAGCCGAGCCCCCGGGCCCCCCACTCACCAGCACGAAGGTGTAGAGCACGCGGGTGATGTCGTTGGTGTAGAGGCAGTGCGAGTAGTCGCCGTCCTCCCAGCGCCCGCTGCGGTCACAGCGCCGCCACGCCTGCTTCTCGCCCGCCGAGCCCACGCCCGCCGGCCCCGCGGCGAACGGGTGCTGCAGGCAGGGCTGGAAGGCCGTGATCCCCGCCAGGGTGCGGGGCCACCTGCGGGCAAAAACACACGGTGACCCCGGGGCTCCCCCCGTGCGGCCCCTGCGCAGCTCCGCCCCGGGCACCGCAGCCCCCTCTGCGAGCCGCTGCCACCCTGGGCTCTGGGGAGGCTGGCGTGGTGCTCCCCCAAAACCCCCCACCCTCTCCAGCCCCGGATCCCGCTCGGCTCCGGCAGCGCGGGGGGAAGCAGCGGGCAGCGGGGGGCACCGCTAATTTAAGCCACATTGACTGTGCCAGTAATTTATATTCCGTAAGGGCCCCGCCGGGGTTACGGCGGGCGCCCGGAGCCTTTCGTCTCGTGCCAGAGAAATTCCAACACCTCCGCTGCTGGAGCCAGGCTGCGCCGCCGGCACGGGAAGCCCTTCAAAAGCCGTGCCGTTAATCGCTACCAGACGCGCGGTCACCTGCGGCGAGCAGAGGCCCCCGCACGCACCGCTCGCTCCCCGTGTGTCCCCCCTGCCGCGGCACCTGCGCCGCCGCCGGCCCCACCTGAAGTCCCCGCGGTTGTTGGTGACCCGCTCGGCAGGGCAGTAGGACGCTGAGGTCTCCAGCACCACGATCTCCACCTTCTTGCTGACGTTGCCCTGGGAGGTGGAGACGGCGCATTCCCACTCGCCGTTGGCGGAGACGTGGATGTTGGAGAGGATGAGCTCGCTGCGGGCACAGGAGAGGGGCTGGCACGGCGGGGCTCCCTCACAGCGATCCCCCAAGCTTGGGGACAGGGGGACGCAGGCCATGAAGCACCAAAGCTGCCCACACTCGGCACTCGGTACTCACAAACCTGTGAGTCCTGTGGCCACGAGTGGTCGTCCCCATCCCTATCTCTGTCCCCATCTCCATCCCAATTCCACCCCCATTCCCATCCCGGACCTGGTGATGAAGGTGCAGTCATGGATGAGACTCTCCTCCACGATGACGCCCGTCTGCTCATCCTCCCGCACGGGCTCGCGGTTGTGGAACCAGCGGATCTGGGTGCTGTTATCCAGGTACGTGGCCGTACACTGGAAGGGCAGCCGGTCTCCCTGGAAAACCACCTGGCGCAGCGACGGGATGAGGTGGTGGGTGTGCAGCTCCGGGGCTCCCGCTGCGGGGGACACAGGTGAGCCCGCGCCGCCGCCGCCGCCGCCGCCCCCGCCCCGGCCCCGGCTCACCGCAGCGGAGCTGCCCGTCCCGCGCCCCTCGCAGGGCCACGCCGCGGAGCTGCCGGGGGAAGGAGCACGCCGTCCGCTCCGAGATCTGCGCCGGCCGCTCGCGGGCCCAGCGCAGCACCCAGCGCAGGTTGCAGTCGCACGTCAGGTACTCGGTGGCAAAGTCCCTGCAAGGGATGGTGTCACCGCAGGGCTGGGGCACTGAGACCCTCGGCAGAACCCCCCCCCCAGGTGCTGAAATCCCAGGGCACCAACTCACACAACTTTCAGGGAGGGGAGCTCGTCAAAAACACCGGGCGGGAGGCTGGAGAAGATGTTTCCGGACATGTTCCTGCGGGACAGGAGAGAAAGATGGCATGGAGGGGGCCAGGGAGCTGCTGGGAGAGGCGACACCTCCGGGGCCCCTCGCTGTGCCGCACACCCCCTTGCTCTCGGGAGACAGGGGACAGGGCTGTCCCCAGGGAGCCACTTACAGTCGGAGGAGGCTGGGGAGGCCCTGGAAGACGCTGGCGCTCAGGCAGCCGATGCGGTTGTTGGAGAGGTCCCTGCGAGGTGAGTGGAGGGGCCATCAGGGCTGCGGATGCCCCATTGTCCCCACTGTTGTCCCCAGGGCCAGCCCCGGGGGTCCAAGGGCTGCACTGGCACTTACAGCCGCTTCAGCTCGGGGAGGCCGAGGAAGGCGCCTGGCTGGACCGTGCTGATCAGATTGTTCTTCAGGTCCCTGTGGGGAGACAGACCCAGCTCTGGGGGTGCGCTGAGGGGAGCCCCATCTCCAGGAGACACAGCACCGGGGGCACCAGCACACCGCTCTGCCCCCATCCCCTCCAGGAGCCCCCCAGGCGCTGCCCACCCCCTGTGGGGGCCTCAAGAGCAGCTTTCCATCCCATTTCTCTCGTTATGTCTCCGAGGGATGCAGGGAAGGAGCAGCCCCTGGGCACACCCCGGGTGCCCTGCGGAGCATTGGTGTCCCCAGAGCCTGGCACTGGCTGCTGGCACCGGCCCCGCATTGCTTCCGGAGCAGCCGTGTCCCGGCGGCTTATCTCCAGTGTGCGGGATAAGAGCACGGCCCCGGACAGCTCGTTTGAGCAATTAGCTTGATTGCAGGCGCACATCTAAGCAGGGGCTCGCCTGGCACACACTCTGCAGGAGCACTGGTGGCACCGGCAGCTCTGGCCAGCCCCTGGGACCCGCGGCAACTTCTGCTGAGCCCCGGCGCTGTCCGGGAGAGGAAATGGGATCCATACGGATCCGTGTTTATTTATAGCAGTCTCCGCGGAGCTCCTCGCTGGGTCTCCCGCTGCTCTGGGGACAGCCCGTGAGCCACAGCCCCGCTGGAGGGCCACAAACCAGCGGCCGGGATGGGGAGCGGTGCAGCCCCTCCAGCAGAGCCGGGATGTGAGGGGGGGGTCCCGCCGGGGGACACGAGAGGGGCCCCTCGGCTCATCCCGGCCCTCTCGGCTGCTGCGGGAGCCCTGCCCAGCACGGCTGCCGCTGCTGACGGACAGACGCCCGTCCTGGCAGCTGCCAGGGCAGGCAGGTGCGCGGGCAGGTGTGCACAGGTGAGCGCTGGTGCTGAAGGAACAGCTCCGCTCACCTGCACCGCCACCTGCACCTACAGGAGTCCCCTTGCCACAAACACCCCGCGAACCCCCGTCCTGCGAGCCCCCCGGCTCGTGCCCAGCGCCACCACCGCTGCCAGCCCCCCGCCCAGCCGGGCTTCCCAGGGACTGCCACCCCCAGAGCACCCCCAGCACACCCTGCCGGCCTAAACGCATCCCCAGTGACAAACCTGCGGCCCTGGCTCAGGTCTGGGGGGTCTGCAGGGACCACCAGGCGGGGGTGGGACCGTGCTGGGCCCCAGGGGTTTGCAGCCAGCCTGGCGCTCGGCCAGGGGCGGCCTTCCTCCCTCAGGCACTTCCTCCCGCGGGCCGGGGCCGGGGCTGCTGCTGCTGATTTCCGATAAGGCTCCTCTTTTCCCTGCTCTGCGCGTTTGCCTTTGCATTTCCTGCGGTCCCGAGCCCCCTCCTCCCGCAGGCAGGGGCACGAGAGCCAGCAGTGGCTCAGTGCCACGCGTGCACGGCGACACCCCAGCACCACCCGTGCATGGGGACCCCAATCACCTCGAGGGCACAGAGACCCCACTGCAGCAAACCCCAAGCCCACAACTCCCTGTGCACCCACCGCAGCCCGGAACAGACAGACGGATGGACGGACAGAGTCCATCCTTGTCCCTGCTGTCACCCACCGAGCCCCCTCGCATCCCCCCAGGGCCGTTCCCAAGCGGGGCTCTGCTAATGAGCCGCCGCCGCATACCGTCCCCGCTCAGACTCATTAATCTCATTACGCCGCTACAAATCACTGCAGATGCCAAGCCGGGGGGAGGTGGCCCGTGGGGGCACCCCTGACACCCAGGAATGGGTTCTCCCCGCTCTGCTGGGACCCCAAAGCACCCCGGGTGGGTGCCAGGGTGGGCGGGGACCCTGCCAGCCCCAGGCTGGGAGGCGAGGGGCCCCGCAGCCCCCACGGTGTCCCCGCCGTGCCAGCACGGGCTCTCCACGGGGCACGTCTGCGCCACGGCCCCGAAGCGACCCGATGAAAACAATTATGGCTCCTGTCGAGGGCAATGAGGCGCGATGGGGCCGGCAGGGCTGGGGGAGCGCTGCCCACCCGCCCCAGGCCCCCCTGAGCCCGTGCTGAGCAGGAGGTGACCCGGGCCAGCTGCTCTGCCAGGACATGGAGAGCTTTAGGGGAACCCCGGGCTCACGGGGGCTGCAGAGCCCTGCTCCTCCCCTGGTGTCCCCCCCGGATGCTCCTCCCCTGGTGTCCCCCCCGGATGCTCCTCCCCTGGTGTCCCCCCGGCCGCTCCTCCCCGTGTCCCACCATCCCTGCCGCTCACGCGGGTCAATGCCCGGAGCAGGAGGTGACCCCACACCCTGAGCCCTGCTGAGGAGAGCTCTGCTACGTGGGATGGGACCCCAAAACCGGTCCCGTGGGGGTTTCCAGAGCGCAGGAATGCGTGAGACCCTCGCGGGGCCGCGGCGGGGAACAAAACACCCTCAGTGCCGGTCCCCGCGCCTGCATACCTACAGATCAAACCCATATGGGGGCCATAAATCTCCCCTTCTCGCTGCGCCCTCCATAGAGATGCCTTTCATGGAGAGATAAGAAAGTTGACTTTGTTCGGGGGGACAATGTCTCTTTTCATACCGGCTCTCACGGAGGGGCCCCCCCGGCGCCTCCCGCCCCACTGCAGCTCCCGGGGTCCCCGCGATGCCCGGGGGTGCCAGTGGCAAATCCTGCGCTGCAGTGCCGCTCCTGCTGCTGCACATCAGGGGCAGAACGCGAGTGATGGCGCTACCACCCACCGTGGAAGCCCAGCCTGCCCTCCGCTGCCCTCCGCCCTCCTGCCCGAGCCCCACTCACAGCTTCTCCAGAGCCCGCAGCCCGAAGAAGGAGCCGTTCTCCAGCACCGTGATCTTGTTGTTGCTCAGCAGCCTGCGGGAAGAGCAGAGGGAGAGGGGCAGCCCCGTTACCTCACTGCCACAGCCCCCCAGCCGTGCCCTGGTGGCCCAGGAGCGAGGACAGGCAGACCCCCACGGCCCCGGCTGTGCCACCGCTGTGGTGGCCACGGAGGTGTCCCCGCCAGGCACAGGTGGGAACAGGGAATGCAATGGCCACGTGGGGATGCAGGAGCCATGCAGGATGCTCTAGGGATGCAGGAGCCGTGTTGGGATGCTCTGCGTGGTCCTCATGCCATGGACCACACGGACTGACTGCCAATGGACCCCCGTGCTGGCTCTTGGGGCATCTCCTTGGTGCCAGGAGGTCACCCCCACCCCACACCAAGGGGGCACCCCAAGGACCTGCAGCTGCAAGGGGCCCCCCAGCTCCTGATGGTCATTGTGGCTGTCCCAGGAGCCTACCAGCAGTGAGATTTTACCCCCAAAAAACCAGCTTTGCTGACCAAAGAGCCCTTTGCAGGGTGACGGGAATGGACAGAGGCCACCAGCACCCGGCGATTCAGCCAGGAACTCATTAAAGCTCGTTAGCCCAATTAGCGGAGCCAGACCCGGTCCTCGGGGACCAGCGCTGCCTCCCCGGAACTCCCGTGCGGGCAGCGGCGACGCCAGCGCCGGCAAAGCCACCCAGAGACGGAGCGGGGGCAGGCGGCAGCCGGGCCGGGAGGGCATCCTGGAGGCCTGGCCGGGGGAGCCGCTGAAAAAAGGGCTCATTGAGGGCCGGGCCGGGGCTGTTTACACACGGCGGGCCCGGCTGAATGGCCGCTGTGTGCTGCCGCCCGGCCCCTCCGGACGCGCTGCCCCCGGAGCCGCCGCCGCGCTCGGTCGGGGCAGGAGCGGGAGCGGCGCTGCAGCCCCCGCAGCCTGGTGGGAGGGAAGGGCCGGGGTCTGGCAGCGCAGCCCCCGCATCCTGTGCTAATGAGGAGCCGCCACCGGGCACCGGCGGGTCCGCGGGGCCCTGGACCCGGCCGGCGGGGAGCGGAAACGTCCGGCGGCCCCGGCAGCTGCAAATTGCTTCCACACGCCTGTGGCCGGAGCTGCCACGGCCAGGGCCGTGCCTGGCCCTCTCCTCCCCGCCGGGACCACTCTTTGCCGGGGCTCGGCTCGTTCCAGCTCAGCCCAGGACCTTTCCCAGGCCAGGGCGCAGCTTCCAAGGATGGTTCCATCGCTGCTGGCGCAGCCCCGGCAGCCCCAGTTCCCCGCCACGGCATCGGTGGGGGCTGTTGCTCAAGGCTGAGCCGTCCCAGAGGTTTTCATTCCAGCGGGAGGAGATTTCACAACCGAAGGCACAGGCTGTGCCGGGGATGCAGCCGCGGCCGTGGTGGCAGCACCGGAGCCCCAGACCCGCAGCCCTCGGCCGAGCCCCGGCGGGGCTCGCTCGGACCCCCGGGGAGACTCACTCAGACCCCGGGGAGGATCGCTCGGACCCCCGGGGAGACTCACTCAGACCCCGGGGAGGATCGCTCGGACCCCCGGGGAGACTCACTCAGACCCCGGGGAGGATCGCTCGGACCCCCGGGATCATCTGCCCCTCTGCCATAACACCACAGCTCCCGCCTTAAAAGATCTCCAGCAGGATTAGCTGCACCTGGGATCTGCAGCCCTACCCGGGGCCACCCCGGCAGGGGGACAAAGCCACCCCCGGAGCCCCTCCAGAAAAAGGCTGGGACCCCCACACGGCTCAGGGCACTCTGAGCTGCAGGTGCTGCCCAGGTCCGTCCCTTCTCAAGGAGCAAAGATCCTTGACTAAAAGGAGGGCTTGGCACAAAAAGGCTGTGCTGGCAGTGACTGTTTGCCCCAAACTTGCCCCCCAGTAAAAATTTCCTGGGTAGGGATGCTGGCTCTTTTCTTCCCTGTCCCACAGAAGCCATCTGGGTCGCACTCCCCAGTTACAACCCACATCCTCCAACACGGGTTTGTTTTGTTTTCTCTAGTTTCATGGAGATTATGTTCCAAATTGTTTTCTGTTTGGTTTTTTTAGGGGCTTTTTTTTTTTTTCCCCAGGAAGTTCTCATCAGGCTCCACAGCACTTTCCATTCCCACATGTCCACAGGCAGCAGAGCTGTGTGTGGGTCCTTGGCACCGTCCCCTTACAGGATATTAACTGAGAACCCCCAAAATCCAATGGGGTCACTGTGCCCACGAGGCCACCCCGACCCAGCCCAGGGGGGCACGGGCCAGCAGCCCCACAGCTGGAGGCCCAGCTGTGGGGACAGACCCAGAGACCCCCACTGCGTTTCAAACCCTGGGAGCTGCCCCGGGAGGAGGGATCCGCTGGGGGAAGGGGCTGCAGGGCTCTGAGCCAACCGGGCTCACCGAGGCCGAGTGCTGTGAGACCCAGGCAGGGCTGGCAGTGGTTTCCCACACGCCCACCGAGGTCTGGGGGTGCAGAGGGGACACGGTGCCCTCCCCTCCCACCCATCTACAGGCTCGGCAGGCCACGCAAACAGAGCCGTGGCCTTTGGAGCTGTTGCTCATCTCCCGGCTCAGGCTGGGACCCCTCAGCTCAGCAGGAGCAGCCCCCAGCCAGTCCTGGAGGGAGGGCTGGGGATGCCTCTCATCCCCAGGCCACGCTGCCCGAGAGGTTCCGTGCACTCCAGAACCCTCCCTTCTCCTTCGGGAACGGCTCCTTCACCCTGCCCGGTGCCCGGGGACCCTCCGGCCACGCCGGCGGGGGCGGGCGGGGGGCTCCTGCCGGGGACAGCCCCGCCACGGGGACAATAATCGGCTAATTGAGCGGCGGCTGGAAAAGTCCCTCTGGACAATGCGGGGATTAAGGGCTGGAGCACGGAGTCAAACGGAAACGATGGGGGATGCGTGGTGGGGATGGCGGGGGGAGCCCCAAGGAGCATCCTCCCATCGCGGGGATCCAGGCCTGGAAGGGGTGCAGCATCCGAGCTCCAACCCCCCCGCGCCAGGGCTGTGGGGGCTTGGAGCCCGCGAGGCTGCCGGCAGAGAGATACAGATCCCTTCTTCTTCTTCTTCTTCTTCTCTTTTTTTCATCCCAAAAAGAGGAGCCAAAAGTGAAAAAAACAAGATTGTTTTTTCAAGCGTGCTGGAATCCACTTGGATAAATAACAGCTCCAGAAACTGGGCTGCTGAAACAATAAACTTCCTCTGGACCCAACCAAAAAAGGACGCGGGGAGACGGTGGCTCCCCAGCCGGGCAGGGAAGGCAGCGGCGTTCCTGGGGGGCCGCGCTGGGGGCGGGGACCGGCCCGGCTCCGCTCTCCAAGCGCAGTAATTCAAAGCATATGGGAGCAGATACGGCACAGGCTGCGCCCCGAGCACGGCTCGCTGCTCCGCACGGGGATTTCGGGAAGGGAAGAGAGGGGCCCCGGGGCCGCTGAGAGCTGCGGAAGGCTCTGGCGGTGAGAAAAGCTCTGGGGGCAGTGGGATCATAACGGGGGCACGCAGCGACCCTCAACATCCCGGGGGGAACCCCCATTCCGGGAAGGACCCCACAGCTCCCAGAAGGAACCTTGCATCCCAGAGGGGACCCCACATCTTCCTAGCCAGTGGGGTTGGAGAACCCCAGCCCTAGGGGAGCCCCCCGTCCCTGCTTTGTTTGGGTGCTCGGGGGCTCTTCCCCTCCCTGTGCCGGGCCCGGGCGTTTCCTCCAGCCTCACGTCACGCCGGGCTATTTCGGATGGTGAAAATTATTGTTCCAAGCCTCGGCTTTTGTTAGCACAGGAAAAATAAGCCCCGGAGAGAGGGCGAAGCCTCCCGAGCCAGCCTGGGCTGGATGCTCTGGGCAGCACCACGACCTGCAGCCCCTGGAAAACCCAAACCTGATGGAGCTGCAGCCCAATAAACAACAAATAAAAAGCTGAAGAAGGCTTGAGAAAGAAACCATCTGCAGGGCCCAGGATAGAGCAGCCTTGGAGCAGGGAGTTCAAGTAGAACTGGAAATTGGTCATAAGTCAAAGCCCTCTATTCCCTGCAGACAATCTGTAATTTCAGTGCAATCAAGCTGTGCACATAAATGAGGCCTGTGCTGGGATTCCACATCTGGAAGAGGTTTGGGCTCCCGCCCGTGTGACAGCAGGGCTGGCCCAGCCTCTGCAGCTCTCGTTAGGGATGTGGTGCTTTTTCCATGGGGCGATTAGCACAGGGTCAGCTGGGGGGGATTAAAGGCTCGTTAATCCCTGTCTGCAGCACCCCAGCACCTCACAGCCACGCTGGAGGGATGGCCCAGAGGTGCCAAATCCCCCGGTCCTAGCTGGAGCAGGATGTGGGGCTGGGGCCGGCCCTGCCAGCACAGCCAGGTGACCCCTCTGGGGCCACGAGTCAGAGCAGGGTGACAGCCCAAAGCGCCGAGGCTGGCACCTCTCCTGCAGGGAGCTGGGCACAGGAATGACCTGGGCATAAACTGGGGTGGTGCTGGGGAGCACACACCGAGAAACCTCGATGTGTGAGCATCACCCCCTCCTCAGACCCACAGCCTTCCCTGGAGATCCCTGCGAGGGCAGAGGAGCCACAGCTCTGCTCAGCAGCCACTCCCCATCAGCTGGGACACTGGGGCTGTGCCGAGCCCAGCAGTGGCTGCAGGGCAGGTTCCTGGGGCCACAGGCATCCCCCAGCCCTTGTCCTTGGTCCCCCTGCCCATCCAGGGTGTGTTTCTCAGGCGTGGGGGGTAAATGTGCAGCAGCTGCAGCGCAGGATTCCTCAGCACAGCCTGATAATTAAAGATAAATAAAGCAAGAGTGTGGGAAAAGCCAAACGGGAGGCGGGACCAGGGACCCACAGGGTGACAGACCTCCTGCAGCCACCGAAGCCTCTCTGGCCACCCTCCTGTCCCCAGCCTGGGCAGCTGGAGCTGGGCTGGGCCAGCGTCCCTCCCGCCTGGCGGCTGCTGGGAAGAGCCTCCCCCGAGCTGAGCACTCCTGACTCCGGGCTGGACCGGATGAGCGCTGGAACACGGCTCTGCTTTGAAGTGTCACTGCCCCAAACACATTTCCTGCAGCAGGGGCAACAGCAGTGCAGAGCACCATGGGGACACAGGGGACCTGAGAACTATGGGGACAGAGGGGACCTGAGCACCCCGGGGACAGAGGAGACCTGAGCACCCCAGGGCACACACAGGACCTGGCACCCTGGGGCACTGGGGTGTAGGAGCCCTGCTCACACCCAGCTCACCCGCAGAATTCAAGATTTGGCTGTCCCCAGCAGGATGTCCCCAAGGCACGTGCAGCCCTTGCCACATGCCTGGGCCCCTCCACTCCCTGCCCGCACCCCAGTGGCTCCAGGAGACGCTCCCAAAGTCGGAGCCTCTGGTTTTGATTGTTCCATCTGGAAAGGGTTTGGAATAAATCATGTTTACTGCACGAGAGCAGAGCCAGGGTCACCGCATATTTGTAGGTTTCTGCCTACGCCTGTAGGTTTCATGTCACGTTTTAGTGGGATCGTGTAATGCCCTAATGCTTCTGCACGGTCATCCTGGCCCCTCCAAGGAGCCCTCAGCACAGGCAGCACAACCCCTGCCTGCTGGGAACAGCTGGGCAGGCACTGGAGCAGGCCTGGGGTGTGGGATGGGATGCTTTCCCCAAACACAAACTGACAAAGGACTGAACGTCTCCATGAGTGTTTGCGAGGGCCTGACACAAGGAAGGGCCCTAAGAGGAAAGGCATGAAGAGCAAAGCTCACAAGTGTGATGGAAAGCCCAGCTGTCACCTGCCTGAGGCCCCCCAGTGTCCCCCACCGAGGGAAGCCCAAGACACCCAGCAGTGCTGCTGTTCTGGGACAATTTATGCTTTTAGTGTGGCTGTTGCACTGAGCCCCTGCTCATGGCACCATCCCGTGGCACCCGTGCCTTCACAGCCACACTGCAGTGGGGACAGTGGTGCCAGCAGGGTCACCTTCACTGCCACCATCACCCCAAAGCAGCAAGCAGCACCCGAGAAACCAGAGCAATGGCAACACGGCCCATGGGCTCAGGACAAGGCAGCCCCCAGACCCAACCCCTGCAGCGTCCCCCCACCCCAGCCAGGAGGGCGAGGTGGGAGCCGTGACCCCGGGGCAGGCAGCACAGCCACCCTGACGGGACAACGCTCCCCCAGCTGCAGAGCTGCCAGCCCAGCCTCCAATCCAGATTTTAATTCAAACATCTCCTCCGGAGTTATAAATAAACCCTGCAGCGAGCAGCACACGGCTGCCAGCTCCAGCCGAACCCCCAACCCCCGGCACGGGGGCCGCGAGGAAGAGGAGCCTTTAGGGATCAAGCAGCAGCGTTAGAACCTCTGCACAAACCCCAAACCCATTAACCGCTCCTGATGGCCTCTCAGTAAATATTTCCAGGGACAGCAGTCACTTTCAAACAAAAACATGTTCCCCAGCACGCAGAAATGCTGTGGAGGGAAGCAGAAGGGGCTCGTTTCCTGCATTTCCAGCTCACGTCCACACCAGCCCCGCTCTGCCGCCACGCCGTGGGGACAGCGGGGTCCCCCCGGCAGCCCAGAGCCGCGACACCCCTTGAACGCGATTTAAACCACGCTACGCAGCACCGAGCGACGCTTTCGCGGCTGCAGAGCCGCTTACTGAGAGGAAAAAGTACCGAGAGGAAAAAGCAACTTCACTGCGCTCCGGCCCCCGCGGGGCTGCACGCCCAGCCCCGGTTCCCGAGTCCCCGCAGCATCTGCCCGGCACGGGGCCATGCGGGGGCTCCCCGCCGACACCGAGAGAGCTCAGCGCGACCCACGCGTGGGCTCGGGTCCCGCTCAGGGTGCCCCGGGGCAGCGGGCGTGGGGCGGCAGCGCGGCCGGGGCAATGCCGGGCCGGGGCGAGGTGCCCGGGGGAGATGCTGGGGGCAGGGAGGGATGCGCGGGGGAGATGCCGGGGGGCCGGGGCAATGCCGGGCCGGGGCGAGGTGCCCGGGGGAGATGCCGGGGGCAGGGAGGGATGCCCGGGGGAGATGCCAGGGGCAGGGAGGGATGCTCGGGGGAGATGCCAGGGGCAGAGGGGATGCTCGGGACGCTGCCGCTCGCGGTACTCACAGCGTGACGGTGCCCTCGGGCAGCAGGCGCGGCTCGGGCGGCGTCGGGAGCCCCCCGCCGCTGCAGACCACCCTCCGCCGGGGCGCGCCGGGGCCGCCGCCCGCCTTGGCCCGCTCGGCCGCGCACTTGCAGCCCAGGCTGAGCGCGGGGCAGCTCCGCGCACCGGCCCCGGGGCCGCTCAGCGCCGCCGCCAGCAGCACCAGCGCCGC
>NW_024506332.1:2209132-2243951 GCF_017590055.1 Onychostruthus taczanowskii | reverse complement strand
GAGCCCCGGCCCGCCCCGGCCCCGCCGAGGGCACCGGCTCGGCCCCCCCGACGGCACCGGCGTGGAGGAGCGGGGGAGACCCGCACGGAGCGGAGCGGGACCCCCGCGGGCAGGAGCTCGAGCCTCGTGGGGTCCCGCAGGACCGAGAGCGACGGTGCCCGGGTCCCACGGCAGCCCCGGAGGGCCCCGGCTGCTCCCAACCCCGGGGCCGAGCTGGAGCCGTGCGGGGTCAGAGCCCGCGCGGTCCGTGTGGCCACCCTGCGGTGCCTCGCTGCGACATCCCGGCTGTGACAAGCACAGGGCGCCGTGTCGAGGGTGGTGACACACACGTGGGCCCGGCAGATCTTTTTGTGAGTTTTTTTGGAGCTCTGTGGTGTCCCACTGCCTGCGGGACCGGGGACCCCCTGCCCAAATTGTCACAGTTCACTCCGTGGTCACGCTGCCCTGTCCCCTCCCCGCCTCCGCTCTGCAGTTAACACTCGTCCCCCTCGGTTCCTTGTTTGCTTCACTGCCTTTCTCACTAAGTTCAATATTTTTCTTCCCTCTCCCCCCTCTCACATCCCCGCAGCCCTCGCCTGGCTCCAGCCCTCTCGGCCGCCCGGGGCTCGGCTTCTCCGAGGCCACGGCTCGCTCAGCGCCGAATCAAAAGGGATCAAAAGCCGGCAATGAAGTCTGCGGGACCCCGTGCCAGGGAGCGGAGGAAAAGGGTCATGGAAGGACGACGAGACGACGCTGGGAATGCGGTTTCTCTCCAGGACCAACAGTTCCTGGAGGGGAAAAGAAATTTACTCCTCTCTCCAAATAAATACAACCCGCCGCGGCAGTGGGCGCCGGGGAGCGGAGAGCTGCTCAGCTCACAGCCCAGGCTGCTCCCGCGTGTGCTGCGGTCGGGAGCACAAGAGCCCGGTGCCCCCAGGCAGGACAAGGATTGTGGCCCCAAGTCCCACTGCCCACAGACCTCCCACCTCTGCCCTTGGGATCAACTGTGGCACCCCAGAGCCCTGGAGACCAGCGTCGTCCTGCTGGTCAAAGAGACAATAAGGTGTCCCACACGGATTTCCGTCTTTTATTTTTTTTTCCCTTTCTTTCCTTTTTTTCCACTGAGCAGAATTTTCCCTGCCTGGGTCTGTCCCGCACCATGGAATGTCGCTGCCCCAGGAGCAAGTCCTGGCACAGGACACCCCCGGCTCGAGGAGCCTCTCAGGGACAGGGTGGGATCGTCCTGGGGCTGTCCTGTGCAGCACCAAGAGCTGGGCCCAACAATCCTTGTGTGTCTCTTCCAACTGAAAACATTCCTTGATTCTGTGCTGGTCCCAGATCCTGCAGCTGAAGCTGGAAGAGCAACAGGAAGCTGTTTGTGTCCAGCATCCGCCCTGAGACCCTGCCAGCATCAGCCCGTCAGGGAGCCCTCCCAAAGCCCCCCATGGTGAGTGGGGCCCCCCTTTCCAGCTCTACACAGAGCAGGAGTGGGCTCCCCTCCCTCCCAGGGCAGGCATGAGCCTCCAGGCTGGAGCCTGCTGCCCTCCCTGGGCATTGCCACAAGGGAAAGGAGATTCCTTGTCTCAGGCACTCACAACACACCCAGCACAGCACCACACAGGGACACCCCAAAACACCTCAGGGTACCGGGCCCAGCCACCTCCTTTCACTGGATGAACCTGAAATGAAGAAATCTGCATCTCCAGGAGCTCCAGTAGCAGCACTGGAATTGCATCCATGACACTCTGAAGCAATCAGACCTCTGGGCCTCCTCTTCAGAATTTCAGCCTCTAACCTCCCTCCAAGAACAGTGAGAACCTTGTCCAAACTGCGACGTGTGGAACACCCTGCCCCAGCCCCGCTGGAGGAGAGGAGCTCAAGCAACACTTTCCACATGCTTTGAGCCTGAGAGTTCAGGTTCTTTCAACTTCTTCCAAGCCCCTCTCTCTGCTTTTCCAGCCCCGACCCCTCCTGATGCCTCTGGCCCAGGAGACAAGGCAACCCGTTTGAAACTCCATCGCCACGGTGCTGAATGCCAAATCCCTGTGTCCCTCCCTCCCTCCCACTCGAAGGTAAAAACCTCCTGAACTGCAGGCACAGGGCAAGACAACAAGCACGAGACTCTCTCAGTTCCTTTCACTGGGATCCAATAAAAACCTTGGCAGTGGCCGTCCTTCCTGCCGGAAAGCCGATATCCCAGAAATAAACACGCTTCCCACTTTGAAGGGCTGCAGGGGGATCCGCCTGGGCTGAGCTGCTCTGGTGTCCCAGCTCCCACCTGGGCAGCACCCAGCAGCAGCAGGGAGCTGACCCCCAGCTCCCCATCTCTGCTGCGTGGGCCCTGCTGCTTCCCCGAGGGTGAGGATGACTCATTTCCCAGGAGCTGGAGGAAGAGCAGCAGCAAATCACCCTGTGCAGCATCACCAAGGGGGTTTATTCTTCGCAGAATCAGCCAACTCTGCCCATGGGTCTGGTGCCAAGCCTCCCAGGAAGTTTTTCACCACAGAGCATGTGAAGTGCTGAGGCTCTGGGGGGTCAGCCTGGTCCAGCCCCCACCCAAGGGAACAAGGGTGACCTCAGGGGACCGCTGGGCATCCTGGGGCCATGCCTTCGCTCCAGAGGGGACAACAGATTCCAGCACCATCGGCCGCTGGAAGTCACGAGGGCAGCGGAGGCAAAGCAAACCCTGCCAGGGCCAGCGCGGGGAGCCCGAGCTGCCGCGCCGGGGCTCGGCTGGATGCAAACCCAGCCGGGGGCGGGGGCCGGGGCTCCGTGCCGCTCATTCGGAGGCCGGGGACTGTTTCAGGACTCTTTCAGGGCTCTTTCATCCGCGGCCCGCTGGCTGCACTCCAGTGACCGGCAGCTCCCATCTGCCGGGTGATCTCTGCCGACGGAGTGGGGGGTCTGCACCCCGCACCCCCCGACAGGTGCCCGGTGCCACCGGCACCGCATTCCCCGGGCTCCAGGCCGGTGCCTCGGGAGGTGCCCGTGGGCAGCGCCCTCTCTCAGGCCTCGGGGAGGCTCAGACCCGTGGGAAGCGGGGCAAACCTTCCAGGCACAAGGAGAAAAGCCAGCTGGAAGCTGCACGGGTGGGAGAAGCAGCTGCAGGGGAAGGAGCAGAAGCTCTCGCAGATCCCCGCTCCTCTCCAGCCCCTTTTCACAGCCCAGCTCGGGCTGTCCCTGCACAGCATCCAGGCTGCTCCCCGGTGGCCACGTGGAGCAGCCCAGAGAGCGGTGTCCTGGAGAGGTGTCCTGGGCAAAGCGCATCCCCAGGGCCGCCGAGACGCGCTGCTCTGCCACAGCCCCGCGCAGGGAGCCCCCCAAGCCCCCTGACGGCCTCAGCAGGGGCTCCGCACCTGAGCCAGGTGGGCACAGGGCGACTTTGGGGCCCGGGCCCCGTGCCCGGGCCGGCAGCGACACCCAGGGGCTCCTGCGGGGACAGCTCGCGACACGCGACAGCTCGGCCCGGAGCCACAGCGGCTTTTGGACCATCCCGATCAAAACCCGCCGCGCTTTCTCCGCCAGCCCCGTCTCAGCTGCCTTTCAACCACGCTCCTCTCCGCACCCCAGCTCCAAGAGCAGCTCAGGGCATTCATTCACCAGGCTGGAAGATAAAAATAACATCTTTAATAGCTTTTGAGCTGGCACAGATGGCATTGAACGGAGCACTGTTTATTACTAGACGATGAACCACACACGGAGCAGCGCGAGGGGGGCGGCCCCGACCCCCGGCGCTTCTAAACCACGGAGCTACGACAGGTTGGAGGTGGAGTTCTCTTTTCATTTACATTCAGCTTTTGGAGAGTGAAACCAACAGCGAGATTTAACCACACGCACACAGAGCAAAGCCTGGGGAGGATGTTCCTGCTGGCAGCCGAGCTCCCCTCCTCTCAGCAGACACAAAAGCCCAAAAATCAGCTGTGACACGGGTTGTGAGACCGGCCAAACAACACAGGACAAGGCAGGAGCTTCTGCTCACACCTGGAGGAAAGTTACTGCAGTGACAGTACCATTTCCCTCTTCCAAAAGCAGGAGAGGATGTTAAGCCTAGAAGCTCTCTCAGTGGCCAAATGATTTTTTTTTTAGGAAGCCAGAATGCAGTGGGATAATAAAACTTCATTTTCTGAAGTATTTTCCCAAGGAAAGCTCCCTGCTGCCCTGAGCCAAGCACTTTTATCCTCACACATGTGTAAAGGGGATGGCACAGGCACCAAACCTTGGAAAGCAGCAGCAAGCTGGTGGCAGAGCAGAGGCCTGGCAGAAAACCCCCATTCTGACCAAAAAACAGCAGCAAAACTACAAGGCAGGATGAAAATAATTCCCAACAACTGAGGAGGGGAAAGGAAGGGAAGGGAGGAAAGCATTCCAGATCTGGGCAGCCACGGAGCCATGGGAAAAGTTAATGTCAGCTGAAAAGGACAAAATTGAGCTGAAAAGACACTCCCACACTTGTCATGCGCAGCCAAAGCCTCACACCATGAACTCACAGTGGCAGCTGAGCTCCTCACAGTCCCCTGTGCCTGTCACTCACCCCTTCCCATGGCCAAGGCCTCTCCTGTGCCCCATCCCAGCTCCTGTGTAACCATCCCACGTGCAAAACTTGTACTTGGGGAAACATTTACAGGTTTCTGGCAATCATAATGTGTTGAATGAAGCGTTTAGTCCTCAGCAAAAACAACCACCAGCACTGCTGCAGTGACACCCACCTTGCTCAGCAACAACTCCAGCCTGACAAACACCTGTTTGTCCAGCCCAGTTACCCCAAAGTCTCTGTCCTTGATGACCCTGAGGAACCAAGACACCACAGCCACTTCCAACCCTCGAATTCCTTGTTGGTTACAAAGATCTCCAGTTTCTAGGGGTACTCTATAATCACAATGATCACGAGGCATTCTGGCCTCTGCTCCGAGGAATTCCCTCTCACCATCACGATGGGTGCCGACATGGAGGGAGGTAAAAATGCATAGTGAGGTCTCCCACGGCGAGGTCTCTCCTGTGCTGAGGCCACTTGTCTTCCCTCTAGTGCCCCTGCACTGTCACAGCCTCTGTCTGGCCTCCACCCCCAGCGGGGGCCTTGTTGGAATAATCCCTCTCTCCAAAAATAGTGCTCCCAATCCTGACGTTTGTGGATCCAACCTCTATCTGGGAGAGACAGAGAGGAGCAGCTCAGGGCAGGGCTGCCACCACCCCAGCTCAGGGCTGGGCTGCCACACCCCACAGCCCAACCTGGGCTCCCACAGGATGGTTCCTCACAGACTCAGCACCCACAGCTACACCCGGGGGCTGCTTTGATCCCAGGCATCTCCCCCAGGATCAGGAGAGCTGCACTGGGATCTTCACCCAAGGGGAAGCCTTGGGTTTGGGTGGCACCTGGGCTGGAATCTGGGGTGCAGGCATGTTTGTTCCCCCAGGGAAGGGGCAGACACACACTTACTGCGTGCTGGAAGTCCGTGGACATGCCCATGCTCAGCTCCACCTTGTCCAGGGGCAGGTTCAGCTTCTCACACACCTCCTGCCGCAGGGACAGCAGCACCTGCAGGGCACCAGGGGACAGGAGAGGTCACACACCTGCACAGCCACGCCAGCTCCGTTCCAGAGTGCCACAGAGCCTGGTTCCTGCCTGTCCCTGATGTTTCCTCCACACAGGACCTGAAACTCCCACACTTCTCACAGAAGCACTGTAACAGTATCTGGAGGTTTCCCAGATTTACTGACAACACACAGGAGGCTCAAACCTCACCTGGGGCTTCAGCACAGCAACTGCTGCCCTGCCAAAATCCTGGCTGCAGCTTCAGAGGATGGGTGGGAGCAACACCCTGCAGAAAGAAGCCTCACACCTGCACTGACACCGGTACTGAGGGCTCTGCACAAGGTGTCCCTACCTCCTGACAGCCTGACTCGCACTGGTTTGACTGGGACAGACAAACTGTGCCAGGAAACCAGCCCACAGTGACATTTTCTCTGAGAAAACCTTACCTGGAAGTCAGGATTTGGCCCCTTGCTGAGGTCATGCCCGATGCTGCCGATGGTCATCAGCCCCACGAATTCCAGGCTGGGGCACTTGTTGATGACGTGCTCCACAGCAGCCGTGGTGTCCCCGGGGGCAAGGCCATGCTTGCCTGCAAAAGCACAGGGAGATCAGTGCCCAGCTCTGCTTTCAGAGCACAAACCAGCCCAGCTCATCCCAGTTCCCTGTCAAGCCCTGCACATGTCACAAAGAGCCACTCACTGTCCTCCCCGCTGGTGTTAACTTGCACCATGACCTTCAGCTTCTGGGATGATCCTTTTTTCTGCCACGAGCTGTTGACTCTGTCTGCCAGTTTCACAGAATCCACTGTTTCCAACATGAACAGGTTTGGGACAGCTGGGGAGAGAACACAGCCTGAGGGAATTCTGCTGGCACGGGATTGTTTGTACCTCCAACAGCCCTTGGGGAGTTCATGGGGATTGTTTCAGGGAATATCTTGAGCTGGATCCCAAGGATGGCTGAGTCCAACTCCTGCTCCTGCCCAGACACCCCAACAATCCCACCCTGAGCATCCCTGGGAGTGCTGTCCAAACCCTCCTGGAGCTTTCAGGGCTGTGTCAATTCCCTGGGCAGTGCCAGCACCCTCTGGGGGAAGAACCTTTCCCTGAAATCCTGACCCTCCCTGACACATCTGAGCACTGGAAGACCACTGCCCACATCAAAGCAAGCAGGACCTACCGATCAGCTTGTTGACATTGTTCTTCTGCAGGTGGCCAATGAAATGCCACTTGATGTCTGGACAGGATGAGAGAATCTGAAAGCAGAGGGAACACTCAGGTTGGAACAACAACTCCCTCTTCCCCCACGCAGCACTTCAGTCTTAGTTTGCCCACAACCAAATACCAGACACCCAATTTCTTTGTTTGCTGACCCTGAAGACTCAGCCTGTGGTTGTGCTGAGGTTGAGCCTGAGAGGGATGGGTTTGTGGCTGCAGGGAATGCTGTCCATGGGAACAGCAAAGGCAAAGCTCTTGTGCAACAGTCATAAAATTATATTTCCCCCAAACTGAGTGCTAATGTTTTTGTTTTTTTCAACAAGGACTGTGCTTCTCCTAAAGAGAGCACAAAAGGCAGAACACAGTGCAGACAAATCATGACTAAGGCAGATGTATTCCCAAACTCCTCTGGAGCCAGCCAGGCAGGAGGGGGAACAGGGCAGAGGCAGTGAGCCAAGAATAACCCACCATTTATCTGCAGAGATAAGGATCCAACCAAACCCCTAACAAACCCCAGGACTTTGAATAGCCCCTAGGACACAGCTATACATGGTAAGAAAGCATGAAGGGAACTGTGTGCTTACCCTGGAGTCTGATGCCTTTTCCAGCAGCTCCTGAACCTGGGAGAAAGAAGGAGAATTAAATTCTGTTAAACCCACAGCAGGCAGAGGAATGGTGTCCTTGGGATGTGTGATCTTGGGGCAACCTGAGCCTCAAAACCACGAGGCCAGGGAATGATGTGTCACCCACAGAGCCACCCAAACAGGGCTGTCCCAAGCCCTCAGGAGGAATTTCTTCATGGAAAGGGTTGTTGAACGTTGGAATGGCTGTCCAGAGAGGGGTTGGAGTCCCCACCCTGGAGGTGTCCAAGGAAGGACTCAGGAGGTGGCACTCAGTGCTCTGGGCTGGGTGACGAGGTGGGGATCAGGCACAGCTTGGACTTGATGTCCTTGGAGGCCTTCGAATGATTTTGGGATCCTGTGTCCTCTGCAGGGGCCCTGTCCCAGCCCCCTGACCCTGTCCCAGCCCCCTGACCCTGCCCCATCCCTGTTGACCCTGTCCCAACCCCTGACCCTGTCCCATCTCTGCTGACCCTGTCCCCCTGACCCTGCCCCATCCCTGTTGACCCTGTCCCAACCCCTGACCCTGTCCCATCTCTGCTGACCCTGTCCCAGCTCCCTGACCCTGTCCCCCTGCCCCTGTCCCAGCCCCCTGACCTGTCCCAGCCCGCTGACCCTGTCCCAGCTCCCTGACCCTGTCTCATCCCCGCTGACCCTGTCTCATCCCCGCTGACCCTGTCCCATCCCTGCTGACCCTGTCCCAGCCCCCTGACCCTGTCCCAGCCCCGCTGACCCTGTCCCAGCTCCCTGACCCTGTCTCATCCCCGCTGACCCTGTCTCATCCCCGCTGACCCTGTCCCATCCCTGCTGACCCTGTCCCATCCCCGCTGACCCTGTCCCAGCTCCCTGACCCTGTCCCAGCCCTGCTGACCCTGTCCCAGCCCCCTGCCCCTCCCAGCCCCCCACTCACGTAGTTCTCCCCGAAGCTGCGCTGCCCGTGGCTGTAGGCCTCCATCACCATCTCTGCCGGCTTGGTCTTGCTGACGGCCACGAGCCGCGGCTGCACGGCCGGGAGCCCCTGCGGGAGCACGGGGGTGAGCACGGGGAGCCAGCCCAGCCCCGGAGAGCCCCGGGCTGCGGGGGAACCAAGGGGCCCGGCCCTGTCGGGAGTGCGGAGCAGGAGGGAGCTCTGTCGCGACAGCGGGGCCCGCTCCCCTGCTGGGGGGTTTGCACACCCACATCCGCGGTGGTGGCTCTGGGGCACTGCGGGTCTGTGCCCACAGTCACCGGTGATGGTCCCCATGATGGGACCCGTCCCGGTGGCACTGTCCCCACGGTCACCGGTAACCCTCAGCGCGGGCCCGTCCCTGTGGTGACGGAGGCCTGTCGCCGTGGCAGCGCCCCCGCCCCGAGGGTCCCGCCGGGTTGTCCCCCGTGTCCCCCTCACCTGCGGCCGCCGCGCCGCCGCCTGCTGCACCTGCTCGGTGACGGCGCGGAGCGCCGGGCCCAGCCCGTCCCCGGCGGCCATGCCCGCTCTCCACATCCCCGCCCCCCGCCGCCACTTCCGCCACACACCCGCCCCGCCCCCGCTCTCCGCCAATCGGATCGCTCTCTCCAGCGCCGCCGACCAATGGGAGCGGCGGGGCGGGGCGCGGCGCCGCCATGTTGGGAAGGTCGCGGGCGCCATGGCGGCCCCGGGGGAGCGGAGTCCGCCCGGGGCTCCCCGCTTGTCCCCTCGCCTGGGTTCGGTGACAAATCCAAATCATTCCGTGCCCTCAGTCACCGCAGCGAGCGCTGCCAGCAGCCCACCCGGCTGTTCCGGTGCCGGCCACCCTCCACGCCCAGCGCCACAAATGATGTTGTTATCCCTGCATGAGCGGCCTGCCGAGGGTGTGAATTCCAATTACTGAGGGGAAAAGCGGCGTGAAAGCAAGGCAGGGAACGGGGCTGCTCCGGCAGGCCCCGTCTGAGGTGAGGGAGAGCTTGGAGCGCGGCCAGAGCCCGACGGCAGCTGCAGGGGCCGGCACAAGTCCCGGCTTTATGGGGCAGCTCCCGGGGCAGAGTGGGAGAGCGCCGGCTGCAGCACATTAACTCAAATATTTGTCCTAACGTGCAGAACTTCACCGTCCCTCTGCAGATTCCGTGTTTACACAGCTGGCTGAAAACACCCAGAAGGTTCCTGCCCTTTGTCTGGTAAAACACGACAAGGATTTTCTGCAAACTTCACCAAATCCGAGGTGTTTGCTGCTCCGGTCTGTTTTTTGGTCGTTCTGTAGCAAAGCAGGCGCTGACAGACGTGGGATTCCTCCCACCCTTCTTCCACCTTCCTCCTCCTCACTGGAAAGGGAGAAGCAGCCCGTGCAGGGGCACAGCACCGACCCCCAGCACCCCACAGCCCCCCAGTCCCACCTCGACCTTCCCTCTGCAAAATCCTCCCCTGCAAACACATCCACCCCTGGGACTGAAGTCCACCCACAAACCCCGATGGGAACACTGGGAGATTCTAAAATTGAAGGCCATTTTATTGTCATAGCAAATACCAAAATAAAAAGGCTTTGAATTCAGTACATAAGAAGATCAAGGACTGCACTGGCAGAGCATTTTCATGCTCCCAGGAATCAGCAGTGCCACAAATCTGCTCCCTTTGCTACAGAGTGGGTTTAAAGTTCAGATCTTCACCTCAAGGTTAGAGAAACAGGACAATTTGCCTGTCAGAGACAGAGGAATAAAGGTTTACATGGAGAGACCAATCCACTCTGGAACATTCAGGACATTTTAGTGTGAAGAAACCTGAATGAAGACACAACAACAGATTTTGGCTTATGAACACTGACACACTCTCAACTTCGCTTTTCTTTTTTTACTCTTAGTACAACTTAACTAAATTACATTAATACTTTAGCAGTTAGGGTTTTAATTAAAAAAAAAAATCATTAAGAGCTCTTTATCCCAAGCTATTATCTTGCTGTGAAATCACACATAAAAAAAAAGCCTTTATAATACCACTTTGGCTTAGTAGGGTCCTTTCATTAGTGAAAAATACTTGTGTAAAAGGAGGTGTTAGTTGCTGATGGAAACCTCGAGCACAAACGTAGAACAATCTCAAGTGAGCTCATCCTCATGGCTAAAAACTTCTGCTATTCCCTGTTATAGCCTGCACAGACCTATTTATGAATATTTAGGAACAGCACAGCCTCCCTGGGGATGCTGTTGGGTCTGATGTAGGTCTGCAGATGGGACTTCCCTTAGCTCCTATTTTCTAAGAAATACAAAAAGGATGGGACTTTGCTCCAGCAGAAGCTGATGTTTCATTTCTATTTTGCATTTTCAAGCATCAACAGGGAAGAAAAAACTGCTGTACTGGAGTGATTCACTGAGCTCTCTCAGAGCAACACAGTGATGAAGGTTTGAACACTGAAGGGTGAGACCAGGGGTACTGGGGAGCAAGAATTTGGGCAGGAGCCTGTGAATGCACCAGGCTGGTCTCTGACAAGCACTGGCATCATCTCAGAAGAGGATACTGGCCTCTAATTACATCAGCAATTAATCACCAGGCTCTGCTGCCAAATGCAGATGGATTAGGGAGGAAAAAAAAAAGTTCTCTCTAGGCCTGGACTTTTATCCTCCAATTTTGCGTGTGTGGAGAAGAAAGCTCTGTTCCCTCTCTAGAGGGGAAGGTACATTCTGGAACACTGTTCTGAGAGAAAAAGGGGAATCCATCTTTGGGTAGTCAGGAAGAGCTGCTTGTCTCTGCCCCGTGGCCTTTCAGGACCATGGTTTGTCCTTGGCCAGTGGGAAGTGTTCCTTCCACGAGGTCCATTCAGCCCCAGTCCCACAGGAGCTCAGCTGTGCTCACCTGAAGCTCCTTTTTCTAGTCACACACTGTAAACACTGAGATCCAGCTGCTCCCACAGAGCAGATAAACTGAAAAGCTGTCTGCTCGCTCCAGCAGCTCCTCCCCAGCAAGGCCTTTTGTAAAGTCAGGGTCCCTGAGACAAAAATTCTTTCCTCCCTGGTTTTCTGTGACAATTTGCATCGTTTCACTGAAGATCCCACCCAGCTCTGCACTCCAGGATGCTGCCCATGCCCTCCCCCAGCAGCTGAACTGCTGGGACAATTCCACCACAAAAACATGACAAATGGAAAACAAAGCAGAGTCAGGACACAGAAAATGAAGAGTTTGTGTTTCTCCCTGTGTGATGTGGTCTAAGGCTTCGATCCCCCCAGGGGTGGGAACCTGCAGGACCCCAGCTGAGCCTCTGTCCCTCATGGGGTCACCTCATGTGGGCTCAGCAGCCACTGGCCCCAGCCTTGAGCAGCCATCTGTATGTAATGTACAAAATCTAGCACCTTAGTTTCAGAGGGGATTGAAATAAAGTACTTGGAATTTTCAGTAAGAAAAAAACCCAAAACAAGTTGTAGCAGCAAATCCCCTCCCTCCAAAACCTCAACATTTCTTTACCTGCAGCTGCTATGAACCACCTCAATCCCAAATTAGGTTCCCACCCAGCTGATAGCCATGACAGCCTCTCCCAAATCCTTGGTCTGGGTGACCAAGAGCAGCTACAGAACATACCTGGGGCTTAGAAATTACCAGAAAACCCACCCCATAAATACCAAAGTCCTTGTGTCTAATTGTCATATAAAAGATTGAAAGGATTAAATCTGATTCATCTCTTTCAGCACAGGAAAGGGGGAAAACTAAAAGGAATTTCCCAGTTCATGATTTTTTGATATAAAATGAATAGAAATCTTTCTTTTCAGTTGATGTTATGAAGTAGTTTTGTGTCCTCACTGGTTCCTGCCCCGTCCTCCTCTTGGATTCCTTCTGCCAGTCCCTCTGCAGATTTGCTCTGGCTCCCTGCAGAGTCCATGAACATGTTGGGAATATCTTTGCCAAAGTAGATCTTGCTGTTGGCTGCAATTGCCTTGTACTTCATCAGCTGCAAGTACTCAGGAGTTAGCTTGAGCTGCACGGAGAGAAAACAGGTCACAACAGCCCGGGCTTGGGAAAAGGGAATTCCTGCCTGAGCACACCAGGCACACGCTTTCCACGAGCCCAGCAGGCATGGCCAGCCCTCCCCAGGGAAAACACAGAGAGCCAGGCTCTCCTCCAGCAGGGTGAGGGCACTCCAGAACCCAGGGACTAAATGGCACAATGGAAAGGGGAGGGAGCAGCTGGGGAAAGGCTCAGTCCAAGAGTGATGGAGAGGCTTGAGAGCACATCCCTCACTGCAGCCCCTGCAAGGAGAGCTGGTGAGGAGGGAAACATCCCTGGCTCTCTCCAGGGAGCACATCCACCAGCGTGTCTGCCTGAGAGGAGCTTGCTCCTTCAGGACAACGACATTGTAACAGAGAGGACAAAACCTGGGCCCTCTGCCCCTTCTCACTGACCACCACACAACTGAAACTTCCTGCTGGGATGTGCTGGGAGCTTGCTGTATCAGGAGCACACCTGGTCATTCCATCCATGCCATTTTTCCGTTTCCAGGTTGGATTTTTTGTTGTTTTTACTTCGCAGTACTGAGGCTCTTCTAGGGTGTCTGAGATCAGTTCTTTCCCTGCACTGTGGTTTATTCTGCCCCTGCCTGTGACCCTGGAGATCTCCCTGCTCTGCCTGCCTGCCAACTTGAGACTGGAATGAAACCACATTTCTCATCACAACAGTGTGAAACTAGCACTGAAAGTGATATTCCACAGAGAGCCACGGCCCCTGAGCACCTGGCAGAGCAGAGATTTCACATTCCCTGACACTGATCCATCCAGAGAACAAGATGAACTTGCAAATAAGGATCTAATTGTTGACTAATTGTTTCAGATGAAAGCTTTGCTGAGAGGAGATGGCCTTGTTTTGCTTTTTGACGTAAACAAGGATCACTGCCTGCCCTTGTGCTGCTATTTCCCTTCAGCCTGGTGCCAGGGGCCCTGCTCTGAGGCACCACAAAGGAAAGCACAGTACCTTGTTGGCCTCAGCCACCTTCATTGCAGTGTAACACTCAGCATCAGCTCTGGCCTTCTCTCGTGCAAGAAACGCAGCATCTGGAAGCAAACACATGCTCTGAGTGACATTTTTATTTCCAGCCACGTTAGCACTGTTTGCAGCTGGTAACTCTTCAGGAGGTGGCCAGTGGCACCTTTGAACTACACGGGGTACAACCAAGAGAAGAGGGAACAAAACGGGAAACCCAGAAATGGGAGCTCAATTTACTGCAGCTAAATGGCTGCAGAACAAGAGCATGAAGAAGTAAATTGCATCTGCAACTGCAGAGCTCAAAGAACTTCACAAACATCAGGGTTTGATTATCCCCATCACGTGGGCTGAGCTCAGCCTTTCTTCTCGAGCCAGGGCTGACTCTCGTGCTCAAACACAGCAACTGCTCTCCTGCAGACGTGGGATTTACCCACAGCCCCTGCCCAGCAGACTGTGCAGATGAGGTCTGTGCTGTGGATGGCACTCCCAGATGGGATTTGGGATATGCAGATGAAGGTTCTGGCACACAGAGCAGGGGATTTTAACCTCTACAGGCTCTGCTCTTTGCATAGATGCTGGACAGCTTTTCTCTGCTGTACCAACAATTGCTCCAAGGCTCTGACTCTGTGGATACTGGAATTCCTGCCTCCTGACACAGACACTTAAGGAACATTTCCCCTCTCTGTACTGCACTTTTCCCTCTCTGCCTCTGCATCCATCCAGTGATAATGATGGGTATCAGGCCAGCAGGTTACAGATAAAATGAGTGGAATCCTGCCATCTCCTGCCACTCCTCCTAAGGCATGGAGCCACACAATTGCAACATGTCAGTCTGGGGCTGAGAGCTGCACAGCTGGATAAACCATTTGTTTACTTCCCCTAGCAGGGAGGCCTGGGAGCTGCTGCACTTAAAGATCCTGTAAACAGCTGGATGGTCTGGCCCACAACTTCCTCTCCTGGCTAAAAGGAAAGGTTGGTCCCAGTCAGAGACACCAGGAAAAAAAGAGGAGGCAGGAATCCTCTGCCAGCACAGACCCAGACTGAGGGCTGACAGCTGCTGACACAGTTATAAGAAATAAACCCCATTGTATTTCTGCAAAGAACTTCTTAATGAGAAGCTGCTGACCTGTAAAACTCTTAATTGGCTCCTCAGTGGCTTCTGCAAAGCTTGTCAGGGCCTTTAATGAATGTAAGGGGAAAAAAGGCCTTGCCACTCCCGAGCTGGAATTGCAGAGCCCTCTCCACGCCCTGGAGTTTCTCTGACTTTATCAGAGGGGTGAGGAAACATCTCCTTAAGTTCAAACTGCTACAAAGATCACCTTGAGAAAGGGAGTTTCAAGAAGGACAGCCTGCAAAGAAATTCCTATTCCTGCCTGTGGTCAGGAACTTTACCCCTGTGAACGTCAGCCTGGACTGAGGAGCAGTCAACACACACTTCAAGAACTCCTTGGTAAGCTGCTTCAGGATTTACTTACTGGAAAGCTCACCCCCACCCACCTTCAATCTCTGAAATCCGCTTCTCTGTCTCCTTTTCCATCACTTTCTGTCCATAAGTTATTTCAGCAACTTGTGCAATCTTTTCTGCCTCTGAAATGAAAACAAGAACACGCCCACGCTGTCATCACACGTTTTCCTAACAGCAGGAGCAGCCTCACCCTGGAAAATCCTCACTCATCACCTACTTCAGGTGGAAATAAACGGAGGGAAACATTTCCAGCCCAGAGAGAACAAAGCTGGAACCCACCTGAAAATCTCCTGAGTTTCTCTGGGAGTTTCAATCAGAGAAGGTCCCAGAGTGAACCAGGTGCATCCCTCCCTCCCCTCCCTCCCTGGGATTGCTCCCTGTCCCCCCATTCCCTGTCCCAGCCCAGCCCCACAGACCGATCAGAGCTTTCTTCCTCTCTGTCTCTGCCTCCTTCTCCACCACCTTCTGCTTCTGCGCCGCTATCAGCAGCTTTGTCTTCTCACTCTCCCTGGGGAACAGGAAAAACCAGTTAAAACCAGGAGCTCACTGGTGTGGGACTCACAGAACACCCCCAGAACGAGCTGCTGGCTCTCCCCTCCTTCCAGAATGTGTCCAGGGCAGCTGGGATCAGCAATGTCAGGGCAGGCACCTGCACAGAGCTTTCTGCCTGAATCAAAGCATTCTTTCCTCCCCTCCATAGCAGGAAGATTTCCCTGTGATAGTCCCCGCAGGCAGCACTGGTGCCTTTTCTATTTCACTGGTTTTTACTCACATTTATGAGGTTTTAAAGTGAACATAAATAAAAACTCTGCTCCTGCTGCCAGTCAGGGAAGAGACACTGGAAGTGAGTCTCTCTGTATTTATGGCAACAGAGCACAGGCTGATCTGGGGTCTCCTGCCACGACCACAGCACACAGGATTTACCACAAGCCCAAAGGGTGACATGCAGTGCTGGGGAAGCAGAGTGCATGAGAGGGATCCAATCCTGGCTGAGCAAAGTGCTGGCAGCTGGCTCTGCAGAGGGATCAGCACGTCAAGTGCTGTCAAAGAGAGTTATTTCAAAGCTTTGCAAGTCTTCAGCTTGTTGAATCAACAGTTTCTCCATCCCAGTCAAACAAGAGGATTAGTGGTGAAATCCATCCCTCTGCCACTCAGCCTCAGCTCTGGGAGGGCTCTGGAGCACAGGGCCAGTGGCCAGGGGAAGGAGCCCCAGGGCAAAGCATCCCTGTGCTCAAGGGCAGCAGGGAGGGCCCTGCCAGCCCAGCCAGGGCTCAGAGCTGCCCCATCCCAGCCCCTTCCTGAGGGGCACCACGATGCCCCAGCTCTGAGCTCAGCTGCCCCTTCTGGGTCCTTTTGGGAACACACAGGCACTCACATGAGCTCGTAATTCCTCCGGATGGTTTCAGGGATGTTTGGCTTTGTAACTCGGACTGCCTGCAGAGAGAGACACACAAGAGAACCTGGGCCAGCAGCCAAGTGGCCCCTGGGGCTGTGGGGGACTGGGGGTGGCACTCAGGGCATCCTCTGCCACCAGAGCTGCACAGACTGTGAGCAGGCCCAAAACCCGCAGAGAAACAGCACTGGAAGGTCTCCTGATATGACAGGAGATTTGTAACCTGGGCAAAGCAGCACCCACAGGAACTCCAGGAGAAACTCAACACACCAAAACTGTGAGGAGACCAGAAGGACACTGCTCCCACTCCCCAGGTTAAATAAAATCTGTGTTGTAAAGCAACTTCCTAAACAAATCTCAGTTTCTTAGTCCCCTTTAGCCCTTCCCCTCTTCACAGTCTGCCCCTTCAATATCTCAATCAAATCCTGATTACCTGTATAATTAATCCGGGGGCCATCGTGGTTAGGTCTTGCTGCAAGGCCAGTTTAAGGTTTTCATCAATTTGATCTGATTGGGGAGAAGAGAAAAGGGAATGAAACATCCCCCAAGGCAGTGTGCTGTCAGCACCCAGAGCCAGCTGGGATGGCTCACATTTCTTATTCCTGCAAAGCACAAATGGGAGCTGGATGAAGAAGTGCTGGGCTGACCCCGAGGCAGGCTCCCAGCAATGGGACACACCACAGGAACGTGGCTGGCATGGAAGGAAACCCTGCAGTTTCCCATAACCTGCAGTCTGGAATCTTCCTGAGCCAGATGCAGCATCTCCACAGCCAGGAATCTGTGCTCTAACCCCCTTGAACTGAACTGCCCCACTAGATCCTGGAGTGATGAGGTAAATCCTGACCTGCACCTGTGCCAGCAGGACATGGAGCAAATGGAAAGGCAGGAATGGGAAATGGCAGCATCAGTTACTTGAACAGGCTGCAAAAATCATCAGCAATGTCTCTTTGGCTCAAGGAGTCCCAGAACTCCAGCGTAGCTGAGGATTTCAAAAGGAAACACAACCTAAAACCCTGCCCTGATGAAAGCTCCAAGGAGGGCAATGCTTCCAGCTGGGGCCTGCTGGGAAGTGCAGAGGGAAAATCAAACAGTAAGGGCCTTGAGAGGGATCACATCACACTCCTGGATGTTTGCTTTGGTCCCAGTTTCCTATCTGGAACTCAGGCTCCTAATGAAGGCCAGCCAGGAGTTTGGGAAGCAGCTGTTATCAGTTCCCTGCACCTGCTGGCAGCTGTGGGGGCAGAGGGTGACGTGAGGCTGCTCAGAGGGGCTGTGCCCCACTGCAGAGCCCGAGCCAGGCCCAGGGCTTCCAGGGAGTTTGCACAAGTTCCTTCTGTGCAGAGTGAGAGCTTTCAGCCCATTTCAAGCAGCAGCTGCCAACATCTGGAGCCTCCACGGGCCAGGAACCCGTCCAGCCACCAGCAGGAGCTGGGAACTGGGGGGATCTGAGCCCCAGTCCTGCAGCTCGTGTGGGAAGGGCATCCAGGCTCCTTGGAAAGCCAGGCTGAAGGGAGAACAGGAGCCTGCAAACACCCTGTGCTCACTCAGGCACAAAGCCTGTCCTGCTGGGCCCCCAGCAGCCCCCTGCCCACAGCCAGCAGTGCTGAGAGCCTGGGAGGATTTCCTGTCAGCCCGGAGCCAGAAACAAAACACTCAGCACTGGCAGCTGCTGGGCCAATCCCACCAGGAAACCACAGCTTTGCTCAGCCTCCCCTGCCCTGTGCTTCCCTGGAGGGGAGGGCAGCAGGCCCCTGCCAGCCTTTGTGGGCACTGCAGCCACTGGCATGGCCCAAAGCTCAGCCAGCTCCTGGCCAGCGGTGCTTGCTCAGAGTTTCTGTGACAGCAGAGAGGCACAGCCAGGCTCTTCCATCTGGATCAGACAATCCTGTGACCAGTTCAATCCATCACAGCTGCTGCACGCACAGAGAATGCCACAGAATGGCTGCTGCCTTCCCTAAAGGCAGGCTGCTGGCAGGCCTGGCCTTGGGAGTTTATTGTTACAACATATTGAAGCACTCAGCTCCAAAAGATAACAGGGATAAATGATGGCAGCTGGCTAAGGAGCCCAGCTCCACACAGAGCCAGCTGGGGATTCATGGATAAAAGCCATCAGCTGGGGGTTCTGCACTGACAGCCCAGGGGGACAGCCCCCAGCAGCACTCACCAAAGAGCTCGATGTACACCTCCTGCAGGGTGTGCACGCTGCAGAACTGGTTCAGCTCGTGGTGGATCTTGTTGAAGATGAGAGCCTTGTCGTAGTCAGCCGTGTAGTTCTTGACGATGTCGTACACTGGGAGAGGAGAGAGCAGGCTCAGGGAAAGCCCTGGAGCTCAGTCTCAGTGCAATATGAAATGAGGGAGCCCCTGCCCTCAAACCCTCTGCTCAGGTTTCACCAATATCTGTCCCCTGCCCTGTGAACAGGAGGGTCTGAAGCACCCCCAGCCTCAGGCAGTGCTGGGGCTGCACACACACACAGCTCCCTGCTGAGCCAGGCACTGCCAGGCTCAAACCCAAAGGATTTGGGAAAAGGCTGCCCAGGTGTTCTCCCCGGGCTGCAGAGGAGCCTTTGCTCACAGACCCTGGCTCCCCTGCACCCCCCTGACTCCAACCTGCTGCACACAGCTCAGGGGGGCTGGGATAGAGACAGTCAACAGCCCAAATTCCTGGGGGAGGGGGCAGAGGTGACAGCTGGAGCTCAGGGCTCTGCCAGGTGCTTGGGGCACATCTGTGGGACAGCCTGGCTGCCACCAAATCCAGCCCAGCCCCTCCTGTGGGACAGCCTGGATCCCTCCAAATCCAGCCCCTCCTGAGGGACAGCCTGGATCCCTCCAAAGCCAGCCCCTGCTGTGGGACAGCCTGGCTCTCTCCAAAACCAGTCCAGCCCCTGCTGTGGGACAGCCTGGATCCCTCCAAAGCCAGCCCAGCCCCTCCTGTGGGACAGCCTGGATCCCTCCAAAGCCAGCCCAGCCCCTCCTGCCACTGCAGCATCGCCCCGGGGCAGAGCTGTGACTCACCCGCGCTCTGGATGAGGAAATTCACCACCTCGATCCTGTCGAAATAAATCATCACTCCCCCACTGCGAAGGGAGAAAACACGAAATGATCTTTGCAGGAGGCTGGGCGGCTCCACGGGGCACTGTCCCCTCTGTGGGACCACCCCAGCACGCCCCAAGGTCCCCGGGGGCTCCCTGTCCGGGAGGGGCCCTGCAGAGCCTCCCCGTGTCCCCAGTTCGGGGCCGGGGCGCAGCTCGGTCTCTGAGGAGCTCCCAGCTGAGGGGGAAGAGCTGGAATTCTCACCTGGTGCCGCACGGGACATTCTTCACCTCGTCCGTCTGCAGCGTGGTCTGCAGGGGATTGAAGGAAAGAGGCTTAAGAGAGGGATTTCCCCGGCACGGATCCCAGCGAGCGTCCCGAGAGCCGCCTGTCGCCGGTAGCGGGCACGGCCACGGGCACGGCCAGCCCCGTGCGACGCCCCGGTGCCCCGGTGCCCGCCCGGGCCCGCGCCCAGCAGCACCTGCACTGACTTGTAGGACGTGATGAACGGCAGCATGAGGTGGAAGCCGGGCCCGCTGGTGGAGGTCAGCAACGCGCCGCCGCTGCGGAGGGAACGGGAGGAAGAGAGAGAGAGAGAGAGAAGGAACCGTGAGCGGCGGCGGGGCTGGCCGCGGCCCGGTTCTCTCCCCGCCCAGCGGGCCCTGCCGGGCTGTCTCACCGGTAGTAGACGCCGATGTGCCCCTCGTCGATCTTGTGCACGGCCGAGAGGAGCGCGGCGGCCGCCACGCCGAGGGCGAGAGCGGCGATGGCGCCGAGCTGGGCCATGCCCGGCACCGGCGGCGGCACCGGCGGCGCGCAACTAGCGTCATCACCGCGCGACCGCGCCGCCGCCGCCAGGGGGCGATGGAGGAGCGGGGATGTGGCGCCGGTGGTCGCGGGTTCGAGACCCGCCCGCGCCACGGGGTTGGGGTGCGGAGCCTCCCGAACCCGCTCCGGGCAGGGGGGACAGAGAGAGCCACCGAGCACAGAACGTTAAGTGTCGGAAAGGACAGCGAGACTCATCCCACTGCAGCCCCTGCCACGGGCCAGGACATTTCCATTTCCCACTCTCACACTCTTCCATATTTCCACTCTCCCACTTTCCCGCCGGTGCCCCGGTCCACATTTCCACTTTTCCACATTTCCACTTTCCCACTCTCCTACTTTCCCACATTTCCACTTTCCCAGTCCTACTTTCCCATTTTCCCACATTTCCACTTTCCCACTTTTCCCACTTTTTTCCCACTTTTCCCACTTTTCCCACTTCCCCACAGAAGACCCTCATCTGGAAAAGGCCCACAGGGTCATCCAGTGCAACTCCTGGCCCTGCACAGTCACCCCAACATCCCCACCATATCCCTCAGAGCATCGTCCAAATGCTCCTGGAGATCTGACTCTAATCTCCAGCCCAAATTCCGCTTCTGTCAATTATTGTTCTCAGCCACAACATTTTTATTTCATCTCTGACCTCCCCTGCTGTCGCCCCCCACATGGACCCCCCTGCTCGCTGGCCGGACCTGGTTTGGGATCACAGGAAATGGGATGGACCAGACAACAGAATCATCCAGCTCTGAAATCCTGGAAAGGGCCTTAAAAACTACACATAAAACGTCAATAAAGGAGAATGATTTGATCTTTACTCGTGATGGATCTCTGAGGTTATGTATAACAACCCTGTCAGGAGAGTTCAGCGCCATTTAGGAATAAGGAATGAAATATCCACGATATTTGTCAATCCAAATTTTACAGCTCTTCAAGAAGCGCAAAAGGGCGCCAGAGATGAAAAACACCCTGTAGCTGGTGTTTTTTTAAAGGCGGTTGCCCAGATTTAAGGCCTTGATAAAATGTATTAAATCTTTAAAGGTTTTAATGAATCTAGTATGTGTTTCATAAATCACCAGCCTCTGCTCAGCCCCTTTCAGTTTAATAAGGGTAAACTAGGAAATTGCTCTGAGCTGGAGCAAAATGCATCCATGGAATATTGAAAAGTAATAGGTTTTTAAATGTGGGGTGTTCTGGCTCGCAGAAGAGGTTTTGCTTCATAACACCAGCACTATATCACTGCCCTGAGCGGGAAACCAGCTGCGGCCACGTGTTTAACAGCATCAAGATGTGAACCAGCACAAAGGTAAATATTATTTGTAATAATCCTAAAAAAAAATAAAAGCCAAAAAAAATCATTACCGCTGGACTCGAGTCCAGGAACATTCAGCGGTGTCTGTGCCACGGCGCTCAGGGTTTTAACAGGGCTGTTTGTAGGAATAAATGGTTTATTGCACTCAGCTCTCTCCAGCTCCTTCATCCCTACCTCATCCCCCTTGTAAAAATATCCTGCGGGGTTTTCTGTGCAGTTCAGAGAGAATTTGGGGGTCTCTGGGTGCTCATGGGGATGGAGACGGGATGGGACACAGCAGGCCCCGGGTGGGATGAGGGCAGAGCTGGGATAGCCCTGGGCAGAGCTGGATGAGCCATGGCAGAGCTGGGATAACCATGGGCAGAGCTGGATTAGCCCTGGACAGAGCTGGATTAGCCCTGGGCAGAGCTGCGATAGCCCTGGGCAGAGCTGTGATATCCCTGGGCACAGCTGGATTAGCCATGGGCACAGCTGGGATAGACCTGGGCAGAGCTGGATTAACCATGGGCTCGGCTGGGATAGCCATGGACACAGCTGGATTAGCCATGGGCAGAGCTGGATTAGCCATGGCAGAGCTGTGATAGCCCTGGGCACAGCTGGATTAGCCCTGGCACAGGTGGGATAGCCCTGAGCAGAGCTGGGATAGCCATGGGCACAGCTGGATTAGCCATGGGCAGAGCTGGATTAGCCATGGGCACAGCTGGGATAGCCCTGGGCAGAGCTGGGATAACCATGGGCACAGCTGGGATAGCCCTGGGCAGAGCTGGATTAGCCCTGGGCAGAGCTGGGTTCCCCGTGGGCAGCCCCGGGTGGGATGGGCTCAGCTCCGTCCCAGCAGGCCCAACTCAGTCCCGGCAGGCCCGGCTCAGTCCTGGCAGGCCTGGCTTGGTTCTGGCAGGCCCAGCTCGGTCCCGGCAGTCCTGCCTTGGTCCCAGCAGTCCTGGCAGGCCCAGCTCCATCCTGGCAGGCCCAGCTCGGTCCCGGCAGGCCCAGCTCCATCCCGGCAGGCCCAGCTCAGTCCTGGCAGGCCTGGCTCAGTCCCGGCAGGCCCAGCTCCATCCCGGCAGGCCCAGGTCACTCCCGGCAGGCCCGGCTTGCTCCCGGCAGGCCCGGCTTGCTCCCGGTAGGCCCGGCCTGGTCCCGGCGGGGCAGCGCAATGCACGGTGTAAAGCCTGTCTGCCCTCGTTAGCTGTCACAGTAACAATGCCGGGCTGGCAATAAAGGCAATTCTGAGGCTGTTGGTCATTAATCACTGCCTGACAGCTGGAAATAGGGCTGGAAAAACTCTGGCCCTGTGCTCCTGCTTTGGCGTTTAGGGTTACCTGTGCAGCTGGAGCAGGGGGTGCAAAGCTCTGCTCGCCAGTCTTGCCCCAACCCCACTCCTGACTCCATCTCCATTTCTATCCTGTCCCTGACCCCATCCCAAATTCTGCCTCCATCTCCAGTTCCACCCCATTCCTATCCCCATGCCATGCCATGCCATCCCACCCCATCCCATGGATCCCATCCTATCCCATGCCATCCCAGCTGTCCCCTAGCTGAAACCTGAAGAAGCAGTGGAGCCCAGGAAGGGAAATCCCTGGAAGGAGCTGGGAGCTGCAGGATGCTTGACTGGGCCCTTTCCTATTCTGCTGGGGCTCAGGCAGGGCAGGGGTGGGAGGGGGCTGTGTGGGGGAAACACTTCCCCAGTTCCCTCCATGGAACGTTATTTGCTGATTACGGGGCAGAGCTGTGTTCCAGAGTGTCCGGGCTCGTTCCCTGTCAGCTCTAACAATGCAGCACTTGGCAGCTCGGTGGCGTGGGCCATTAATCATCCCCTGACAGTCCGGAGCTCACACGTGGTCACTGTGCCCCCTCCCCACGGCCAGCAGGGCAGGGGGGCTTCCTCTGCCTTGGGCCCACCCCAACCCGTGAGCTGAGGGTCCTGGACCCACATCCTCTTGGCAGGGTGGGGTGGGTGAGGGGTGGGGAGCCATTCCTGCCCTCACCGTGGGAGCAGCCCCGGGGAGGAGGCTCTTGGGAAAGTGCTACAGAACTGGCATTCCAGCCTTTTCCTCCCCACCACCATCCCCTGCTCCCCGAGCCCTTGGGCAGGAGCTGGGGTCTGTCCTGGGGGAGCTGATCCCGCTGGGAGCCCGTTCCCAGCTCTCCCCGAGGTTTCTCTCCGCGCCCCTCGTCGTCCCGCAGGCGCCAGCCCCGTGGCTGGGTGCCAGCGTGCCAGGTCATCCCCCAGTAAATAAAGGAGCAATGTGTTTCCAGCCCCCCAATGCTGTTTTCTAAAGGGAAATGATTAATGGTGCTTGGAAACCACAATTCATCCCGGGAAAGAAAGTAGATTTACCCGAAACATGCGTGAGAATTAGTGCTGGGATGGGCTCCTGGGGCAGAGGGGGGAGCTAATGGCAAACAGAGCCTGTCTGTGTGCAGGGGGAGGGAATAGCCCGCCAAAAACATGGGCTGGAGGAGCTGGGACGGAGCTCCAGGAGGAGGAGAGTGGCTGTCACAGCCAGGTCCCCTCCCCAGCTGAACCTTGGTCACTCCTTCCCTGACCCACAGTGAGATGGTGACAATGGAGAAGGGAATTCTCCTCTCATGTGTGTCCCAACAGCACAGGAAAGGATGGATGGTGCTGATGAGACCAACACTCACCATTCACAGAAGTCCAGGAGATACCTGGGAGAAGCAGGAGAACCCGCAAAGCTCCAGCCTGTAAATGCCAAAGGCTTCAAAAATGTCTGTTTTAGTCACCTTGCTCCTGCTGGGGGCACCCACTGAGGTAACTGGGATGGGCTGTGGTGCACCACAGCAGCACGGAGCCTTCCAGATGCTTCACCCCTGGGCAGCAGGAAACCTCAGAGAAGGGGAAAACACAGTTTTCCTCCATGAGGGTGGGAGGGAGGCGGCCGTGGCAGCCCCAGCCTGGAGTGTGGGAGCTGCAGCATCATCCTGCTGAGTTTCCAAGTTCACGGAAAAGGTTTCCAGGCACAAATCCTGATCTGCTTCTAAGCTGCCGTGCTCTTCTCTGCCCAGGAGAGCAGCAAGGGAGGGGAGCAGGAACAGGTGACATGAATTTATCACCTGAATTCAGAGATAACCCCAAGAGCCTGCCTTTACCTCAGCTCTGGATCAAGGCAGCAGCTGGCCCCACGCAGGTCCTGTCCCATCAGCAGTGTGGAGGAGCTCGGACAGGGCTCTAGGAGAGAGATTTATCTGTGGGATTCCAGGAAGGGCTGGGGAAACCTCGGCGAGGTGCTGACGCCCAGGTCAGGAGCCATCCCTGGCTTGGTGATATATTTAGAGCGGGATAATGTAAGCGACAGGAGGGGAAAAAATAAAAAAATCCGTGGAGGAGGTGCAGATCCGTCCCCTTGGCTGGGAGTTACTGGATGATCCGAGCCAGGGAACAGATAGTTGGATTTCCCTTATTTCTCCCTTCAAATAAATCACAGCTCCAGAGGCCTTTAAACTCTGCAACATGATCTGTTCCAATAAGGAAGGGAATGAAAGGCTGCGTCTCTCTGGAAGCCTTCAGAGCCATAAATCTCCTATGTACAAACACAGACCAGATTTCCAAGTGCATTTATTTTATTGTATTGTTTTAACAGAAAAATCAAACTGCAATAAACTCCGTCCCTCATTAGCTGTCTCCATATCCAGGCCAAATGTTGCTAACGAATAAAATCAGGACAAAGGAATGTGGATGTGGGTCCAAGGCCTGGCCGGGCGCTGACCCCCCGAAAGGCATTTCCCTCTGAGCCTCACAGAGGTGTGGGATGAGGGGAGCCAAGGGGGTGATTCCTGCACTGCCCATTGCTGTGGGTCTGCTGGGGGCTGGCATCCCAAATCCAGCACCCCTGCCAAGGAGCTGGCACCCCTGCCAGGCCCCCACCACAGCAGCTGGAGTTTAGTTTAGGGGTTTCCTTCTTCAGTGGTCCCTGATGTGCACCCCAAGAGCAGCAGGAACAGGGGGCAGTTTGGGTGGGTGCTCCCCAGGCTCCAGGAGACCCCCCCAGCTGCCCACGTGAAGGGGCTGCAGAATTGGGGCTGAACTTGTTAAGCACCGGGTCAAACCCCAAACTTGCTCTGGAGCTGTCGGTCATTAATCATCTGCTGACAGTCCTGAAGGGCCTGGCTGCTCCCAGAGCGGCTCTGGGGGGGACAGAGAGCCCAGGGACAAGGACGTGCCTGGCACTGGTGGTGGCATGGTCCCCAGTGCCCCCATGGGTTTTCCCAAGCCCCCCAAACCCCAACCCACAGGGGACACCCCTGGAGGGAGCAGGGCTGTCACATCCCAAACACAGCATCTCCTGTGGCTCGGTGAGATGCAGGGAAAAGGCCAGAATCAGTCCCAAGCAGGCTGGGAAGGAGCGAGGAGCCTGTCTGCAGGATTTATGGCACTGAGCTGCAGAGCCCAGAGCAGCGCCCGCGCCGCGCGGGTCCCGCCTCAGCCCACGGAGAAATTCCTGACTTATTGAATCACATTTGTCATCCCTAAATACATATGCAGGCCCGTGTTTCTGAATCCATAAACATCTTTAACTAACTCCGCTCAGCGAGGCCTCTTTCAGCAGTAATTTATATTTAACTTTTTCCATATGCAGGGCCTGTCGCCTTGGTGTCATTTCCGGGAAAGCCAGGGGGGCTGGGGGAGCGGGGGGCGCGGGGGGAGCGCGGCGTGTCTTGGCCCGCTGGAGCGGCCCAGCTGCTGGCACGGCGCGAGAAATCCACCCGCCAGAGCCAGTGCTCATTAATCATTTGAACTACTAAACTGCCAGCTCCTTTCAAGATCTTTCAAGAAGTGTTTTCACCCAAAATAGAGTTGAAAACGCGCCGGGCCCTACTTTCAGAGTCTCATCCATCTGGCCATTATGGGGAGTGTCAGGCGGCTCTGACAGACAAGGCTGCTCTGTTCGAGGGGCCCCGGCCCCACAACCTGTCATATCGCGGGGCTGATGGCATCTGACAGCTCCATTTGTACCTCCCCGAGAGATGAAAGGGCCGCTCCCGGCCGCGGGAGAAGGGCAGGGCCAGGGGGATGAGCAGGGGCAGCCCGGGGTGCCAGCAGCATCGCTGGCACCGCGCTGGCCCCACGGACACAGCACCCTGAGATCTGTCCCCAGAGCCCATCGCTGTCCTGGGGCTTGTGGCCGTCTGGGGTGTGATCAAAGGCCGGGGGGCTGTGCCCGCTGCCCACTCCTGGCTGTGGTGCTGTGCCCTGCTGGCACAGAGCACCCCGGAGCTGCCAGCCCTGCCCTGGCCCCCATCTCCCCCAGACTCACCTGCTGTGCACGCCTCCAGTGCTCAGAGCCAGTCCCAAACCCAGCAGGACAGTCCCAGTGCCCCGAGGGGTTCCCCCACAGCCAGGAGGGCTCAGGGTTGGCTCCACACCGGGACATCCCAAAAGCAACTGAGAGCTGCTGGATCCTAGTGCTCCCCTTGGAGTGTTCCCCCTAAGCTGCCCCAGTGCTGCAGGATTTCTGTGCCAGCACAGCAACTTGGAAAAGCTTGGGAATTATGGAGGAGCAGCAGCAATGGGGACAGAGCACATCCCTGCAGCCAGAGGAGCAGGCACCCAGCCAGCCCCATCTGTCCCAGTTGTTCCCAAAACAAAACCTAACCAGAGCCCCAGAGACTGAGAACCCCAGAAGGAAGGAAGGGCTTTTGGTTCCATTTCCATTGTGCCCAAAACACGGCTCTTCTCACCTCCGAGGGGGGCTGTCCTTCTCCAGCCTGTTGGATATTACTGGGATTGTGCAGGGAATGGGAACAAAACCCCACAAAGGCAACACTGCTCCAGCACAAACCAGGAGTCCCTTCCATCCTTGGTGATGAGCAGCCCCATCCTTCTCATCCAGAGAGGAAAATACAGCAAATCTTCTGAGTGCTTCACTCTGCTCTCTCCTCCCTCTGGGAAGCGCAGAGAAGATGGTGAGAGCTCAGCAAAAAGATGTTTAACAGTCCCCATCTCTGTCCTGTTCTCCCTCGGAGCCCCCCAGCCACCCCTCCTGCAGGAGCTGCTCATGGAGAGGTGGCCCCAGGACCTGAGGCTCCCACTGCTCCTGTCTTCTTTGGTGCAGCAGCATCTCCCTCTCCCAGGGATGCACCAGTGGAGATGCAGGGGTGCTGTGGTGGGCACCAGCACAGCCCTGAGTGCTGCAGGGGAGCCACCCTTTGCAGCTGTGGGGGAAACAAAAAAGGCCATTTTGGTTCTCTGTTCCACTGAGGTGTCTGCAGGAAGGGTCTGTCAAGCCCCAAAAGCCACCAGATGCCCAGGATGCTGCATCCTTCATCTCCTTCCAAATTTTGCCAGGCCAGGAGGGTTGATCCATGAATTTTGGGACCACAAGGTGTTGGAAGAGGTCACGTTGCACCCTGCACAGTGTCGGGTGTCCTGTCCAGCTCTGCTCAGCCTGTCAGGGCCAGCTCTGATAGCACAGGGTCAGCATTCCACCGTCACCTTTGGCAAAGGCACCTCCCCCGTGGGTCACATCCTCCTGTCCTGTGTCCCTGCACCACGCTGGAAGGTGGGATGAAGTCACAGCAAAGCTGCTCCAAGTGGTTTCCATGAGCACCTTCAGAAAAAAAATGGGTCTGTGTGAATCTGTATAAATCTGTGTAAATCTGTGTTATTGTGACTCGAGCTCCAGGACCCTGCTCTGCGCATGGAGCTGTCAGCGGAGCACCCTCCCCTGCTCTCCAGGGAGCTTCAGCTGAAGTGTTGGTGTGTAAGGATCAGCACTCCTCAGTTTGTCACCACAATGAACAGAGGGTGACTGTGACCCGGCCTGCAGGAACGAGCGGGATCGCTGCCACACTCCGGTGTCAACCTGTGCGAGGAAACAGCCGTGGCCCAGCCCCAGGGCTCTGTCACCTGCCAGGGGCTCTGTGCTGGACTGTCACACTGATCAGACACTGGAGAAGACGGAAACATGGCCATGGTCACCCTGGGCACTTCCCATGGGTCACTGGTGACCAGCCAAGGCCGGGTGTCCTGGTGTGGCGAGGAACATGTCAGTGTTATCGCTGCTGAAGCTGGAACCAGAGCTGCTGGAGGATTTGCTGCTGGAGGATTTGAAGCACACACCAATCCATGGCCAGGGCAGAGGCAGCAGCAGCTCTTCAGCTGTTATCCAGAGCCAGAGGAAAGTCCACTCCCATTTGTGGCATTCCTGGCCACTGCAGTGCCCCGGGTGCTTGCCCATACTCTTCTGGCTTTGGCGCCTTGAGGTCTCTGTCCTTCTCCACTCACCTCGTCCAGCTCTTGTCACTTGCACTGTCCCACTGCTTGGAGTGGCTGGAGGTGGTCCCACAGCAGGGCAGTGCGGGGCTCTGGTGGGCACACACAGCTCCACACCCTGGTGCTGCCCTGGCCGCTCCGTGTCACCGCCGTGTCACCGTCGGCTGCTCCAGCTGCTCCTTCTGCAGGGCTACAGCCTGGCACAGGACCTCGGCTGCCACCTCCAAGCACAGCTCTGCCCCTCCAGGTCTGCTCTCAGCTCATGCAGCACCAAGTGTGCCCCAAAGCAAACCCCTGGCCCCAGGCTGGGCACAGGGATGCTGGTGGGGGGACAGGAGGTGTCCACACCACTCTGACTCGGAGGACAAACAGAGCTCATGTTCTCCGTGGCTTCCACCAGCACTCACGTGGAAAGAAAAGCTGCTTTATGCAGCTGAGGAACTTCTCATCCACCCACCATGGCTCTGCTCTGGCCCATGCCTCTGCATCCCGACCTGACCCCTGGGCAGGCTCCAGCCCTCGAGGACGCCGTGCTCCGCTCTGGACTCTGAAACGCCTTGTACGTCTGCGGGCAGCCACCTCTGCATCACCTAAAAGACATCGGGGATTTTTGTGCAAGAGAGGAAGGAAAACAACAAGAAAAAATAGGGCCTGGCTCTTTCATTCACGTATTTATTGGGCGGACAGCGTGGCTGTGGTCAGCTGGGCTTCGGCCTTCACAGACGGGGATATTTATAAGGCACGCGGAGCGGCTCGGCGTGTGCGTCCAAGTCATTCCTTCCCCGGCACAGGGTATAATGTTGCCTTTGTTCGGCTGCCTCCGGCACAGCAGAGCGTGCCGTGCCGCTCGGCCGGGCCCCTCGCCGTGCCCCGGCAGCCCCGGCGCAGCCCCGCTCCTTCCACACACACCACGGCCCCGGCAACTGCCACCATAAATCAATAGGGAAGGAGAGGCTGCCAGTTAGACTAAACAAGTGCATTTGCAAGGATTGCTAACCCTCATTAATCACTCTGACAGTCCTAAAAACACATTTCCCCTTTAATGACTGTATTTGGATAATCAGAGCTTTTTCCTCGCGGCGCGGGGTGAGCGGCGGTGGGCGCGACTTCGGTGAGCGCCGGCACCGGGGTCACCGGCGAGTCAAGCGCTGCAGGTCCCCGGCAGCTCGGGGTGAGCTGGAGAAGGTGCTGCTGTGCCACGGGGAAAGGAGCCACCAGCACAGCCCCAACACTGCTGTCCCCACGTCCGACACCCACCGGTGTCCTCCCAGCCCCGGCTGGATTTGGAAAGGTCTTTTTCTGTCTCTCCTCGTTCCCTTTAGGTGACTTTTGCCTCCTGGAGAGGTTTGAAACCTGGCACATTTTTCTGTATAAATGATGCAACACATTAATGCACAGCACATTATGAAAATGGTAATTCAAACCCATACAACTCTAAATTAAGCCATACATTATCCGACCCACTCAGCCATATATTTTGCAGAAAGACAGGATTGAATCAAATCAAACCGAAACTGTGGAGTGCAGGTTGTTAGACAGAATGATTAATAAAGTGCATCCCAGTGCTCTTATTATAAAATGAATTCCGCAATAACCTGGGCATACATTACACAGGGAATTATTTAATATATTGGCAATGCAACTGTTCCCCAGCAGCTCCAGCCCGAGTGCCGCCGCTATCGATGATACTCGCGGTGTTTACACGGTCTGGCCCCGCTGCTGCAGTCCTTAGGGAGGGGGAAAATATTCCTCAGGGAACCTCCTGCATGGCAGAACACATCCAGGCAGCACCCGTGGGTGAAGGGAAGGCGCACGGGCTCGTTTTTGGAGCATCCTTATGTGGCAGGGTTTGGGGGAGAGAGGGATGGAGCTTTGCCGCGAGGAGGGATGCGCCCAGCAGCTCTGGGAGAAGGCTCTGGCAGGACGAGGCTGTGCAGCTCCTTGCTCCGTGCCCCGGCTGCTCCATGGCTGGGATCTGGCACGGCCTCGGCAGTGCCGACACCCGGAGCGGCTGTGCCGGGTGTGCTGATTTTGGCACTGGGCTACCGCACCTTCAGGGTCTGCGGCATCATCCTCCCACCCTGCGGCACGAGGTGCCCAGCCACGGCCAGGGACTGGCACGGTGGGACAAAATCGCAGTGCAGGAACCTGAGACAGCCCTCATCACGAAGCCACAGCCAGGATTTATGATGGGCACTGGCAGTGCCCGAGCGAGGCCGACACCGAGCGGCGTCACTGCTGGGAGTGGGAGCCACATCCAGGGAGAAGTGATGCTCCCGAGGGCCAGAGGAGCTGGATACCTCCTGTGCCACCGGAGAGAATTCTCTGGAGCTGCTCTGCCCACCGCCCGTGGCACCCTCCTCCACAGCCAGCATCAGCTGCCGGAGGGCTCAGCACCCAGCAGGGACACAGGAGGCTGCACCAGCCTGGGCCTGGCACCCTCTTCCTGCTGTGCCCGCAGGACAGAGCAAACACCCGCAGCAAAGCGCCCCTGTGCCAGCCCCAGCCCTGCAAACACCCCTGTGCCAGCCCCAGCCCTGCAAACCCCAGCCCTCATCCAGCAAACATCCCACCTGGAAGGAGCAACACCAGCACGGCCACAACCAGACCCCAGCCACGTCCGCACAGGGGCAGCCACAGACCCCCAAAACCAGCCTCGGGGAGCTCAGCACGGAGCCAAACTGGCCACTGGACCACCAAACCTCTCCTGCTGCCATAGGAAAGCCCGGCTGGGCCCTCCCACCACCGGCCCCACGCCCGCAGCCACGCTCGAGGCACAGGCAGGGAAATAAAAATCCCTTCAGCAAAAGTAGTCCCTGTTCTCAGCGCGTTATTTTTCAGCTCAAAGGACACAAAGGAATTTAAACACAGGGCATAAAGCAATATCGAGAAGGCAATTAACAGGGATTAATTGCGTGACTCACTGAAATGCAACAGGAACGAGGCAGAAAATAAAAAAGTGATATGGGGCAATGGGGCATGCAGGGTTTCACGGGGGAGCTTGGCCGGGGGTCCCAGTGCTGCAGTAAAAGTGCTTTCCTTGGGGCACGGAGCAGGCAGAGCCCCAGAACACGGCGGGGACGGAGCCAGACCATGTCAGAGCCATTCATCCCCCTCCTCCCGGCACCGAGATCGAACGGGAGCAGGCAGGACGCCCCCAGCTCCCGGTTGTCCTCACACCGAGACCCGGCACCCTGCTCCTACCACAACTACACCCCTAAAACTGCACCCCGGGAGGGGGTGACCACCCGCGGGCACGGCTCCGATCCCGCCAAACGCCTTCTCGAACCTTCCCTCCGCCGCCACGCGTGGGGACACCGGGGGCAGGGACACGCGGGGAGGGGGACGGGGGCGCGGAGCCCGCGGGGCCGCGCCGGGAGCGCGGCCGGGGCTCCGGTACCGCGGGGCTCCTCCGGTGCCGCTCCCGCCGCCGCCGCCGCTAGATGGTGCTGGGACCCCGCGGCCCCCGCCGGACCCCCGGGCAGGGACGAGACGAGACCAGAGCGTGGGTACAACCAAGAGCCGTTTATTAACAAAATCAGACTTACCGGGGCTCGTCCGCCCGCCCGGGGCCGCCGGTCCTGCCGCTGCGCCCGCCGCTCCTCCGGTCCCCCCACCGGGGATGGGGGGGACACGCGGGGTCCTGCAGCCCCCGGCGGGGCACGGCCTGGGGTGAACATCACCCTGCCGGCGTGAGCAGCCCCCCCCGGCCCCGGACACAGCGCAAAAAAAGGTTAAAAACAAAAAAAAAAAAAGAAAAAGTAAAATTTAAAAAAAAAATAAACCACAAAAATTTTAAAAGGGAAAAAAAATTTGAAAACCCCAAAGATTAAAAATAAGAAAAAAATTACAAAAAAAATTACAACTGCAAGTTACAAATGCAGAGAACAGAATCCCAGAGCGATAAACGCAGAGGGGAAGGAGGAAAATGCCTTTTTTTTTTTTTTTTTTTTTTTTTTTTTTTTTTTTTTTTTGCTTTTCCATGTGTGGCAGGAGTCATGCAAGAATTTCTCAGGGGAAATTAAAAAGGGGAAGGAAAAAAAAAATTCAAAAGAAACAGAAGGGGAAAACCAAAGCCCCACACCTGCAAAATAAAGAGGGATTTTTTTTTTTCTTTTTTTCGGGGTTTTTTTTTTGTTTTTTTTTTTTTTTGGACACAGACTTTTGCATACCATTGATTCATTGGTGTATAATGCACTTATATTCCCAGCTTTAAGCTAACATACAGTAATAAATACAGAGTCCAAGGAGGGCGCGGGGGGCTGGGGCTGAGCCGGCCGGGGCCGCGCTGGTTACTGATATCCCAAAGCCGAGGCTGACGTGAGTCTTTGGCCGTAGAGCGCGTACGGGGAGTAGTAAGGTCCGGCGGCCGGCAAGGAGGGCACGGGCAGGGCGCCGGCCGTGGGCAAGTGGCTCTTGCCGTAGGGGTGGTACCTGTTTAGTCCCAAAGTGTGTGGGCTCCTCAAGGAGAGCGAGGCCGGTAAGGTGTTGGGGCTCCCGGGGGCGGCGGGCGGGAGGTGCAGGTGGCAGGAGGCCGCGGAGCCCAGCCCGGAGGTAGGGTAGCCCGCCAAGAGTTTCTCGGCCCCCGGCAGGGCCGTGTGGGTCCGTAGGTGGGTGAGCAGCTCCTCCGAGGTGGCAAACCTCTTGTCGCAGGGTCCGCTGGCAGACACCCAGTTGCATATGTGGGGCAGGGGGTCGTTCTGCAGCATGAAGCCGTAGGTGTACAGGGGGTGGCCGGGCAGGCTGGGGGTGCCGCTGGAGGAGAGCGTGGTGTGCACCGAGTGCAGGGGGTGCGTGGGGTACACCAAGGGGTATCCGCTCTTGAGGCTGCCGGGGTCGTGCACGCAGCTGGAGCAGTTGCTGGAGCCCAGGTGCGAGGCGCTGTGGTAGCTCAGGCAGTACGGGTCCCGGCATAATCCCTGCATGAAGGAGGGCGGCGAGGCCCCGGTGAGCGGGCTGGAGCTGGGCGGTTTGCCCGGCAGCCCCAGCGCCCCCGGCAGCTGGCTGCCCACCAGCCCCGGCTTGGTGGGGTCCAGCCCGGGCACGAACTGGGACGGGTAGCCGGCGTAGGCGCCGACGATGGAGCCGTGGTAGCCGATGCTGGAGGGCGGCAAGGGGAAGACGGAGTGGCCCGGCTTGTAGGGCGACACGGGGGCCACATGGCCGGCGGGCGGCAGCGCGGGGGGCTCCGACTTGCGGCCCGAGGGGGGCTCGCCGTGCGCCCCGGGCTCCACCACCCCGCGCCCCAGCGCCCCGCCCGTCCCTTCGGGGCTGGGCTTGCCGCTCTCGGGCTCCTTCTTCTCCTCGGCGCCCTTGGGGTCGGGGTGCTGCGGCGAGGCCCCGCGGGAGCCGCCGGGCGAGGCGGCGGCGTGCGGGGGGAACGGCGGGCACGCGGCGCTGGGCACCCGAAAGCCGGCCTTGTCCGCGCCGCCCTCCTTGCGCGGCTCCCCGCCGCCCTTCGAGTAGGGCTTGAAGCTCGACTTGTCCTCGGCGGGCGCGTCCCCGCTGCCCGGCGGCTTCAGCGCGGCGGGCCGGGCGGAGGGCTCCTTGTCGGCGGCGGGCGCGGCGGCCGCCACGGCGTTCAGCTTGGAGGAGGGCGGCGGGTCGGGCTTCCCGATCTGCGAGCAGGTCTGGGCCAGCAGCGCCAGCGGGCTCTTCTTGGCGTCCAGCTGCGGGCGGAGCGGAGCCGGTCAGGGGGGACCCCGACGGCGCCCCCGCACCGGCCTCCCCCCACCCCCGAAACCCCGGGGCCGGGCCCGGCGCCGAGCCAGGGAGCGGGGATGGGGGGGACGGGGCGGGGGGACGCGCCCGGCCGCGGAGAAGAGGGACCGGGTGGGGTGGGGGGAGCGGGGCTGCGGCGGCGGCGGCGGGGGAGGGAAAGAACGGCGTGGGGGGAGCCGAGCACGGCAGAGCCCGGCCGGGAGAACCGGGAGCGGCGGCCGGGAATGCGGGGAGCACCGGGCTGGGAAGCAGCCGGCCGGGAGAACCGGGAGCGCCGGCCGGGAATGCGGGGAGCACCGGGCTGGGAAGAGCCCGACCGGGAGAGCCGGGCTGAGAAGAGCCCGGCCGGGGGGACCGGGAGCGCGGGTGCGGGGGTCCGAGGCGCGGTCGGGGGCGGCGGGCACTGACCTCGATGGGGCTGACGGGCGTGGAGGAGAGCGGCTGGAGGTACTCGGGGTGCAGGAGGTGGCCGCCGTGGGCGCTGAGCATCTTCAGGACGCGGATGGGCAGCCGGCTGGCCTGGCGCAGCGGGTCGGCGGGGGGCGGCCGGGGCGACGGGGCGGCCGCGGCTCCGCGGCTCGGC
>NW_024506332.1:2141923-2208837 GCF_017590055.1 Onychostruthus taczanowskii | reverse complement strand
GCCGGGCACGGCGTGGCGTGATGCGGCTGGCACGGCTCGGCATGGCACGGCATGGCACGGCAGTGCCGGCACAGCTCGGCACGGCACTGCTGGCACGGTTTGCCATGGCATGGATTGGATGACATGGCATGGGATGGCACTGCTGGCACAGTTTACCATGGCATGGGATGGCACTGCTGGCACACCTGGGCATGGCATGGCTGGGACACCTCAGCAGGGCATGGGATGGCACTGCTGGCACACCTGGGCATGGCATGGCTTGGATGACATGACATGGCATGGGATGGCACTGCTGGCACACCTGGGTGTGGCTTGGCTGGAACACCTCAGCAGGGCACAGCATGGCACTGCTAAAACGCCTTGGCATGGCTGACACGCGATGGCACAGCTTGGAATGGCACAGCTCAGCTCAGCTGGCATGGCATGCCCAGTGTGGCTGATCATGGCATGGCGTGGCTCAGCTGGCACCACACAGCATGGCACTGCGGGCACGGCGTGGCGTGATGCGGCTGGCACGGCTCGGCATGGCACGGCATGGCACGGCAGTGCCGGCACAGCTCGGCACGGCACTGCTGGCACGGTTTGCCATGGCATGGATTGGATGACATGGCATGGGATGGCACTGCTGGCACAGTTTACCATGGCATGGGATGGCACTGCTGGCACACCTGGGCATGGCATGGCTTGGATGACATGACATGGCATGGGATGGCACTGCTGGCACACCTGGGCATGGCATGGCTTGGATGACATGACATGGCATGGGATGGCACTGCTGGCACACCTGGGTGTGGCTTGGCTGGAACACCTCAGCAGGGCACAGCATGGCACTGCTAAAACGCCTTGGCATGGCTGACACGCGATGGCACAGCTTGGAATGGCACAGCTCAGCTCAGCTGGCATGGCATGCCCAGTGTGGCTGATCATGGCATGGCGTGGCTCAGCTGGCACCACACAGCATGGCACTGCTGCCACGGCATGGCTTAGGTGAGCTCAGCCTGGCACAGCTCAGCACCCCCGTGCCAGTGGCTCCTGCACCCAAACCTGCAGCCAGGGCCTGTGTCCTGCCACTGCCCTGACCCTGCAGCCAGGGCCTGTGCCCCATCCCAGTGTCACCCAAGGTGATGGTACTGACCTTAACTCAGGCTCTCACAAAGTGACAATTCCCTTATGAACCCACAACTCCTTTTTTCCCAGGCATTTTCTCCTTTCTTTGGTTTGCTGAGTCTTAAAAATCTTCAGGTGCCAGTGCAGGCTGCTGTATAACTAATTAACTTCCAACAATTAACTTCCTATTTCTAGTTACCTTTTCCAGACATCCTTGAATTAATTTCACAAACCTCTGGGGCTTCAGTTTTGCAGGGGGGTGAAAACCAGCCGAGCTCAGGCAGGCTCTGTCCCTGAGGAGCCGAGGCACGTGGATAAATCCTGGAGTGATATCCTGCATATGAGGCTGTGGGGGCCTGGTGGGGTGAGAGCTCCTTCCCTGGCCTTCAGGAGAATGGGGCCTGGAGGGGAGATGTGCAGTGGGATGGGGGTGTGGAGTGACAGGATAAAATCCTGGGGGCCAGGATGGGATGAGAACTGAGGATTTTTGACCTGAAGAAAGGTGATGTGGGGCCAGGTGGCCACTCCAGCCCCACCTCTGCCCTCCCTGAGTTTGTGTTTCAGGTCCCTCCTGCCTACACAGCAAGGGAGAGGGGAAAGGGGGAGAGACAGACACCTCTAATTAATCATATTAACTCCTGACAGATGCTTTATGTTCCAACAATGTTGCTATTATTAAGTTCATGTGCCCACCCCTCTCCAAGCCCGCTGCTCCGGGTTCTGGGAAAAAAGGCTTTGCTGGATTTCCCCAGTGAGTGCTGGCATCGCCCAGCGCAGCCTGACATCCAGTCCCGCTCGTCCAACCCCTATCAATCACACCCAGGGTCAGACCTGTCAATTTCCCCTCTTTGTGAGGCTTTTTTCTTCTCTTTTTCTTCGCTCTCCCAAAGCTGACCGCAAGATTGATTCAATCCGGGCAGCGGGATGTGAGCGGAGAGGCGCTGCCGCTCAAAGGAGCCATTCAAGGAAGGAGGAAACAGGAAAAAAAAAAGCCTTTCCTCAAAGTCACTCGAGCTGCTGGCCAACAACAACACGGCCCTCACGGAGTAACCCAAGATGGAGTAACCCAAGATCAGGTGGGACGAGTGCGTAAGAGCGGCGGATGCCGAGGGCACGGAGCAGCGATGCCCCCGCGGCTGTTTGTCCTTCCCTGGACCTCGGGGCATGCCCAAGGCCTGATCCTGCCCTGGTGCTGACACACAGAGACCATTCTGGATCAGCTGGTGTTTGCTGGGGTAAGGCAAACGCCCCTTCATCAGAGGGGTGTCGTGGGTAATGATGGATCCACGCTGGAGCCCGTCCTGGTGCAGGTTGGATCCTTTGCTCTAAAACCCACGAGGGTCCTGTTTTTATTAGTAACCAGAGGGGAAAAAGTTAAACTTCTCTGTTCCATGTCCAGTTCTGCTCCATGAGAAGCCTCTCTCTGCTCAGAGATTGCACAAGTTCAAACAAAAGCAGCGAGACCCCTGCCCAACAAAAATAACACCAGCACCAAAGGAAAAGCAAAATATTTGGAATAGAGGCAAAGCCAAAGAAGACCAGAAGCCTTGGGGAGCACTTTCACCAATGACTGATGATGTTTTCATCCCTAAGCAGGACTTGCCCCACCTGGGCTGCCATTAAGGAGGTTTGATTTTGCCAAGGATGAGTTCCCAGGCAGAGCCCTAATGAAGCCCAGGGACTCCGATGTCTTTGTGACCTGTGAAGTGAGGCTGGGGAAGAGGGAACTGGGTTTTTACCTTCAGGATCTTCCAGTAACTTGGGATGAGTCTGAGCAGCGAGTTTGGTGTCCCATGGCACAGGAATCCTGGGTGCCAGGGCGTGCAGAGCAGGCAGGATGGAGAATTTGGTGGGAGAAGACAAGACAAGACAGATTTAAATCACTGGACCTCTCCTCTGCTGGGCTTTGGCTCTGGAATAAACCTCTCCTGCCCCACTGCTGCTGGACACAGGGTAAGGGCAGACAGGGTAAGGGGAGCTGGGGGGTGTGGGGGCAGGCACCGTGTCCCACCTGTGCAGGGCAGTGAGGGGACACCTGCCCTGAGGGACAGGGCAGGGGGACAGGGCAGGGGGACAGGACAGGGGGACAGGACAGAGGGACAGGACAGAGGGACAGGGCAGGGGGACAGGGCAGAAGGACAGGACAGAGGGACAGAGCAGGGGGACAGAGCGGGGGGACAGGGCAGAGGGACAGGGCAGGGGGACAGGGCAGGGGGACAGGGCAGGGGGACAGAGCAGGGGGACAGGGCAGGGGGACAGGACAGAGGGACAGGGCAGGGGGACAGGGCAGAGGGACAGGACAGAGGGACAGGGCAGGGGGACAGGGCAGAGGGACAGGACAGAGGGACAGCCTGTGCAGAGTGGGTCCCTGGGTGGGTCCCACCGAGGTTCCAGTCACCGTGGGGGTACCTGGGGGTGGCTCCAGCCCCCGCTGCAGGATGAGGATGCGAGGCACATCCTAAATCCGAGCCTCCATCTGCCCCCAGTGCCGTTGTACTCCTGCTGTTTCCCAGGTAAATCCTCCCTCACCCCCCAGCCCCTCCCGTGCAACCAAAACCTCCCGAGTCAGCGTTTTCCCTGCCCTGCTCCATCCCAGCCCCTCCACTCCCCACGCAGCACCAGCCCAGGCCTTGCTTTTAGCTGCAGAACAAGTGCATAAAAATGATCTTATTTATTACAGGAGACATGTTTTAAAACAACTGACAAAATTGCAAGATGTAAAACGACAAGCAAGTGCTTTTTCTTTTTTAAGCCCGTATAGACTCCTGGCAATGATAAAAATAGTGTTTTCTTTTTTAAAGTTGGAATTAATCTTTCTTTCCAAAGCAATCATGTAGCAGGAAAAGCAGGAAGACACTTGGATATTAACTGATCCTCGCTGGTGATGGTTAGTTATGGAATGGACTCGCTTCCCTCCGCAGAGCCATTAAGGCTGCAAACATTAAAGCACAAAAAGGTGAAGGGTTTTTCCCCCCTCCCCTGCTCCCTTGATGTGTGACTAACAGCTGCTTTTCTGTGTGACAAATCAGTGGGGTCTTCCTGTTGTTGATGTAATGAAGCTGTTTCCTGGTGGGAAATGCTGCGGGATAAATTGCAGAAGGGGGGAGGAGAACATCCCACACTCGCCGAGGAGCTTTGCAGGGAGGGAGCTCGAGAGGTCGGGGCTGGCCCGGGGTCGTAGTGACGTCACTGGGCATTTTTGGGGGGTTTTGCCTGCTTATCTCCAAAGGGTCTGCACAGCCCTGGGATGGAGCCAGGACACTTTGGGGAGTTCTCTCTGCTGACCCCCGTGATAACCCCGTGCTGCTGCCACAGAGCCGTGCCAAGCAGCCAAGCTCCGTGCCTCAGTTTCCCTATCTCTAAAGGGGGGGTGATGGTGACTCCCCAATCTCCATGACTGCCAGCACCCCCCAAAATCGCTGTGTGGACCCCAGCGTGTCCCTGTGCTGGCACTTTGGGGGATCAACCTCCTGTGGGTTCATTCACTCCTCAGACACCCACAAAAAAATTCACCTTCACCCCTGGTTTCTTTTTTTTTTTTTCCTTTGCCAGTATTAGTTAATTAAACGATGCAAATGAAAGCAACTTAATTTCTGTAATACCAGGGCCAGAGCCTCAAACCACTCAGTGCAGCTCATCTGGCACGTACGTCACAGAAAATGTTTGGAGCAACTCTAATAAAAATGAAAAAGGCTGTAAATCAAGTTTAATTTATTCATTTTCTGTATGGTATGAAAGCATGCCAAAATCAGATTATTTATGAGCCCTTCATAACAATAGGCATTTTTATTGGTTGCAAATGACAAAAGGGGTTCTCAGAGGGATTTTTTTCTTCTTTTAAATTTTTTGAATGCCTCTTCAGAAACATTTATTTTTTTGGACTCTATGATCTCAAAGAAAAATATTTAATCATTGATACAATAAAAATAATTTATATTTTGATAGTGAAAAACACATCAGTCTTTAAAACATAAATAGACAGAGCTAATCCAGCCCAAAGGCTCAGGCAAATGCTACCCCACAGGTTAGAGGAAAAAGCTGTGATTTATTCCCACATCCTTAAATTTCCCATTAAGAGCATAATCCCCCTATAAGTCTTTCACAAAATGTCTGAGCCACTTGGGTTTGCTTTTGCTTTTCCGTCCCCTTTGGTGGGCTGGGGGTGCACACCTGCTCTGTACACAGAGCACACTCCTGTGCCCACACACTCACCTCGAGGTGAATTTCTGTGCCCAGCCAGGGCAACTCACAGAACCTCGGTGTGTGAGCCAGCCCCTGCAGGTGGGGCAGGTAAAGCACCCCGATGTCATTGTCATGTTTTCTGAAAAATCTCTTTGCCCAGGAGTCTTCTCCTGGGGAGCTGAGAAGCCTCAGGTAAAAATGAAAGCAATAATTATCTGATTTGCTTCTCCTGTGTTTTTCTGCTTTGAAATGTGTTTGGACATTGTTTATCAACTGGTTGTTTAATTGATTTAATGTGAATTGTTTTGACTTAGTGACCAATGAACAGCTTTGAAATGTGTTTGGACATTGTTTATCAACTGGTGATTGTTTAATTGGTTTAATGTGAATTGTTTTGACAGTGACCAATGACCACCAGGCTGTGTCGGGGCTCTGACTTTTCATTATTACCTTTTTAGCCTTCTGTCTTTCTGTATTCTTTAGTACAGTTTAATATAGCATTCTTTAATACATTCTGGTGTCATAAAATAATAAATTCTGAGAACATGGAGTCAGATTCATCATTCCTCCCAAAGACAGGGGACCCAGAAAATACCATATACCCTGACACCGAAATACCCCAACACCCTGACACCAAAAACCACCCACAAACCAACAGGGCTGGTTCTGCCTCTGCCCTCCAGCTCATTCCCACCATCTCTTGTCCATTTGGTGGCACAGCTGGATGCAGAGGTGTGCCTGGTGATGGGCACGGCTGCACGGCTCACTGACCCCCTGGGCTGCTCCTGTCGGGGTCAGTGCCTCCCTCTGAGGTGTCCCCTGCTGCCCTGGCACAGGGTAAGGAGCTGGGAGTCCAGCCAGCCCCTGTGTGGCACCACACCGGCCTGTGACAAGCAGAGGGCCACGTCCCTCCTCTCCTTTAGGAGGGGAATTACCCCGAGCAAGCCCAAAGGCAGGGGAGGAGGAAGGGAACCCCAGGAACAAGGTGAGTGCCAGGGGCAGCATCTCCATGGTGGGGACAAAGCCCTGTGCCAGGTGACCCCCTGCCTGTGACACCCTGGGCATCAGGAGGAGGCAGGACACCCCAAAACCCTCGTGGTGACAAACAAAAGCCTGGCTGGGGGGCGCAGGGGGCTCAGCTCTGGGTGAGGAGAGGCACCCTGTCTTGCAGGAACAGGAACTTTCTCTGCGTGGCCCGGCCCAGCCTGAGAGTAAAACACCACCGAGAAAAGAGGGAACCCCCTCCCCGGGAGAATTAGCATCCAGGATCTGTCAGTCACTGGGAGCTTTTGGTAAAAGGGGCCCCTTGTCAACCTCTGCCTTTGATGTGACTGGGACGGAGGTGCTCAATTAAAAGCCTATCAGTCTGTAAGTAAATCAACGCCTATCAGGCTTGTCACATCAAACAAACGATTATTGCACGAACCCGCCCACCCCATTAATCTGGCTGTTCCTTCTTGACAGCTCAGGGTCAGGGCACTGTAAATCCTGCACTGGATTGCAGCCACCTGGAGCAGGATGAAAGCAGCCCCGCAGCTTTGCTGCTGCACCCAATTACTCCCTGGCAGCGGGAGCGGCTGCGGGGTGCCCGGCGTGGGGCTGGGGTCCCCGGCACAGCTCGGCCTGGCAGGGTCACAGCCGGGGTCACCGCGGTGCTGTGGTGCCATGTGGCAGATGCTGGGGTGTGTGGGTGCCAGGGAGGCTGGGCTGTGGGGAAGGGAGAGCTCAGCTCCCGGTGGGAGCAGCTCCAGAGGCTCCCGGCTGCTCTGGGAATGGTCACACCTTGAGGGTGGACAGCCACACCGGGCTGCTCTGGGCAGGTCACATTTACACATCTGCACCCATGGCCACAGCAGGGGTTGACCTTGGGGAACTCTCAAAGGGAAAGGAACCAACAGGTTGAGCTTCCAGATGCTCCTTGGGTCTGGGTTAGCAGCACCAGAGGTCTGGGGACATTGGGTTTTCCCATCAGGTCACACAGGGTGAGGACAGCTGGGGGTCTCCAGCCCTCACCCTGGGGGTGCAGGCGGTCCTGGCAGGGCACAGGGCTGGGCAGGGGGAGGGGGGCACTGGGTGGGAGGTGGCCGGGCCCTCCTGCCAGAACAAGCGCTGCTATTCAAGGGGAGGCAGAAGCCAAAGTGCCCTGAAAAGCCTCGGGGCAGGCAGAGCTTGTGACTCCTGTGCACAGGCAGAGGATTTTCAGAAAGGAAAAGCCAAGCCTTGGATCACATGAGGGCTGTGCCACGGAGTGTGGGAGTGGGGAGAGCCTTGGGCAGGCTCCAGGCTGGCTTTTGGGAAGGGGTTGGGTGCTCCTGTCCCTCTGCTGGCCCCATGTGCTGGCAGTGCCCCAGGGGAGACAGGATCTGTCCTCTGGGGCTGTGGGGGCACAGGGTGGTCCCAGAGCAGGAGCATCCCCTGGGTGACTGGCGGCCAGAGGCTGGAGGAGGCTGTGCAGGAGGGAGGGACTGTGCCCCCCTTTCTGCCCAGGCCTATTCTTAGCATTTTCCCTCTCCTGCCGAGCCTGGCGCCTGGTAATGCAGCTCTGGCTGGCTCTCAGGAGCCGTGAGCGGGGCTGCCCTCCCATGCCAGGCACTGATGCCAGCCCTGGGGGCTCCAGGAACTCACCCCCCGGCCATGGGCTGCGTTTTGGGGGTGCCACCAGGCCTGCCCCAGCATCCCCATCTCCAGGGTCAGGGGCTCTGAGCAGGGGCAGTCTTGGCACCGCTAAAAGCAGCACTGGAATGGGACAGGGGATTCACAGAGCTCAGCAGAGAAACTGAGGCTGCTGCGGCCTCATGTGGGGAGGGGACAGCTGGGACAACGGGGCTGTGCAGCAGAGGTGACACCACACAGGGACACGCTGTCACCGTGCCACGTTTGATAGCAAATCTCTGCCGACAGCCGTCACCCCTCACCCGCCCTCGACTCTCCCAGCACGTCAGGCAACGCCTGCTGTCCCCAGGATTGACCCCACCGTGTCCCCCCCGTGTCCCCCCCGCTCCTGCCAGGCCCTGCTGGCTCTGCCTGGCCCTGGCCCTGCACTGGGAGATGCTCGAGCAGGTGGGGAGGGAAGAAAGGAAATTCCCCCTCTGTCACCCACTGTCCCACCCCAGCGTGGGGAGGAGTGCTGGGGGGATCTGGCCCTGAGGAGTTTATCTCCCACGCATGATCAATGCTGAGTTTAAGTAAGGTTTATTGGTATCTGTAATTTAACATGACATATTTCTAACACGAATTACTCTGAGATCATCGTGTGCATAAAATATGACAGGAATCTTTTAAGTGCAAGCATAGTTCCCAGTTAATTTAATAACTGAGATGGAAAATGGAATAGCATTAAATTTAATATTTTACATAATGCTCCTACACTTCCTTCACTTGCTGCTGGCATCATTTGTTTTCCCTTCTTCCTCATTTACAACCCACTCAGCTCGAATTGTCCTGGAGCCCGGCCAGGGAGGGAGGTGCTGACCCCTGCAAGGGCCACGATGAGCAGCCAGAGCTGCCCCCAGGTCTCCCCCAGGCTGTGCAAAGGCGCTGGGCTGCTCTGCGTGCCCCCTCCCCGCAGCCCGCGGGCGCTCTCCGGACCCTGGAGCCCCGGACCCGAAGCACCCGCGGTCAGACCAAGCCCGAGGAGCCCCCAGGACAGCCTTGCCGTGCTCCACGCCAGGTTTTGTGCCGGCCGCGGGATTTGGGAGCCCGTGCGCGGCAGAAGGGATCGATACCGCTCTTAGCCTTGTCCCTTCCCATTGAGCCTCGCCGGTGATTTACGGCGCTCCGGTGACGCCGCGGACAAGGTGTTAACACCGATCCGGGGGGCTGGGGCTGCCAGGGGCTGCGAGAGCCGGCTCTCCAGCCTTGCCTGCTCCGGCTCAGAGGGTCCCCGAGGCCGCTGAGAGCGGGGATGGGGGGATGAGGCAGGGAGGGGTCCCTTATCGGAGAGAGCAGAGCCTGACAGCGCCGTAACTCTCTCCTCCTAAGGAGATGAGCTTGCAATAAACCGGGGAGCGCATTAGAGGTAACGAGACAAAATGGCAGGGTTTGGAAAGGCCGGCAAAGCAATAATCCAGGCTGGAACAGAGAGAACACTCAGCTCACCTCTGCTCCTGGAAAAGCTGCCAGAACAGTTCTTTACTGTGACTTGGAAAGTCTCGGCCGCGGGTTTCAACACCTCGCGCTCACACCACATCATGCAAAAGTTAATTCCACTTTCAGGCTGATGTCAACATTCCCCTTTACTGCCACGGCGAAATGTGAGGACTACATTAATTTGCATTTGCTGTGTGCAAGTAACGTGTTCCAGATAATCACAGTAACTCCTCTAAGGTATAGACGAGAATTTCCTGGATAATGTGCAGGATGGAAAAAGCCGATGGGGTCCAGGAGAAGGAAACGCCATTGTGTGTTTTTCATAACTGCACCTGGAAGCAGCACAGCCCAGAAATGCAGGCTGGGCCCGCTCCCCTGGCTGTGCCAAGGGCGATTCGGGGGCCCCTGGCACCCACTCGCTGTGGCAACATCTCCCCGGGCTCTGTGGGGTGTGAGGAGTGACCAGGGAATGCCATGGGAAGGGAGATTCTCCTCCCAGACAGCCTCCAACACCTGGCAGCCACTTCTCCACATAACAAACAACCCACTGCCAACTGGAGGCCGAAGGAAAATATTGCTTTGAGCAATGTGCTGGAAACATGGATGCTCCTGTCTGGGGGGGTAACGACCCTTTGTCCGGGAGTGGGAAATGAATGGAGCCCGGGGTGCCCCTGCAGGAGCTGCCTCTGCCCCACAGTAAATAACTGGCCTGAGCTCAGAGGAGCCTCCTGCACTGAGGATACAACGGCCAGGGAATGGATTTTCCATCTCCCCTGAGGAACGGCGTGCCCCAGCCCACACCAATGATCACACACCACAGCCAAAGGCTTCCAAAGGCTCTGCAAAGCCACAGCTCCAGGAAACTCATCCCAAAGGTGCTGCAAGGAGAGCCAGGGCCTTGGCCAGCCTGGCTGGGGCTCAGGGCTCAGTGGCAGGGGACAGGGGACCCTTCCAGGGGGGATCACCCCGTGTCCCATCCCCGTGGCTGCGCTGGCCACAGGCCTGGCACTAAACGGAGTGCCAGGATGCGGCGATGGCGCGTGGGAGCCATGAATTCATTTCCATTTATGATCTGTTATGATGATACCCCTGAAGGATAAAAGTCTATACATAATAATCTCCCTCTTCAGCTTTGTTAACAACTTCAATTAACAGGGAGCTGTGTAATGCTTCATCAGCCGCTCGGATTACAGATGAAATTAAGCCATCATATTTATGAACTGCGCAGCGAGTTCGAGGAGGACTCCACATATTTTACATTTAATAACTTGCCCTCTCATTTTATTTATAACGTTAATAATGATTTGGTGGCTGCTTTGAGGGGGAAACAGCAATGACAGAGCGAGGTGGCCGGGCGGGAGGGAAGCTCTGCTGGGCTCTCTTGAGCTGGCCATGCCCCTCCTGCCTCTGCTCCCTCGTCTTTGATTTTCCATTAAATCCCCTCTGAACACAGCGACTTCTCCATGGAATTGCTTTCCACTCAGCACTTTTAAGGCTGGGATGAGGATTAATGACTGAAGCCCACACCCACCAGCCGGAGCATCAGCAGCCAGCACACAGGGTCTGGGGTGTCACCAGGTTTGGGGGCATTCCTGAGGGTCTGTGCCTGAAGGAGGATGGATGCCCAATGCTTCACATGAAGGGACAGAGCTTTGCCATGGGAAAAACCAGAACTATCATTCCCTGAAGTGGAGAGGGGTGGTGGGAGGGCTTCTCCTGCATGCCTCACTCCTTCCCATCCTTCCCACGCTGCCAGGGGCCTGCGGGGTGGGTTTGGGGTGGTTCCTGCCAGGGACACCCGATATCACCCCCCGGGAACACAGCGCATCCTCCCCGGCCCTGGCACAGCCAGGCTGAGCAAGGTTAATTAATTTGAGCAGAGACTGAAGCCCCAAAGATGGGGAGCAGCACGTTGAACGATGATGGCTGGCAAAAATCATTAGAAGCATCTTTCAACAATCTATACACCGTTATCGATCCTGTTATAGATCATGTTCCTTTCCCCTTTTTTGCAGGATCTTCTGGATCAATACAGCAAGTGCATTGAGACTGTAGCAACACATTTAAAACCTTATAAAAGGTTATTTAGTTGCTAACAGTGCAGCAGTTTCTGCAAAGCCTGCCAAAAGGTTACAGCTTTTTGGGCATCATAAATTACAGACGACAGGGAAAAAAAGTAAGTGCGGTTTTCTTTATTGTCTGGGTGATGGATGGGCTCCTGAACAAGACACAAAATACATCATATCACCTTTAATGGGACCACATTTCTGTAGCCATAACTCACAATTTTAAAATAGAAAATGGTGAAATATGGCGTTGTATATTCCACTCCTGACATATTTATGAGTCCTTCCCTTCTTATAAATACAGTGATTGCTATTTCAAAGCAGCACGTCAGGTATGAGCAGAGCACAAACAGCTGGAGCGAGTGAAAAATTATGGCCAGAGTTGGACATTTTCAAAAACTCTCTCTAGCAGCAGTAAATTTACAATGTTTGCACTAACTGTTATTAAAACCAAATCCATATCTTGGCAACAGGACTCCAGCTGGAGTGACGGTGCCGCTGACAGCCGGGGCGAGCCCGGGGGCTGCTCCTGGGGAAGCGTTAAGAGCACCGGGAGGGCCGCGGGTCCGCGGGGGCAGCGCCGGGGCTCCCCCGGTACCGCCCGAGCCCGGGGCCAAAGCGGGACGGGTCCTGGAGCTGTGCCCCGCCCGGGCACCGAACGGCACCGAGGGGCGGGGAAAGGAGGAGGAGCTGGGATGGGGCTGGGATGGGGCTGGGATGGAGCTGGGATAGAGCTGGGATGGAGGTGAGATGGGGTTGGGATGGAGCCGGGATGGAGCTGGGATGGGGTTGGGATGGAGTTGGGATGGAGTTGGAATGGAGCTGGGATGGAGCTGGGATGGAGCTGGGATGGAGGTGAGATGGAGCTGGGATGGAGTTGGGATGGAGTTGGAATGGAGCTGGGATGGAGTTGGGATAGAGCTGGGATGGAGGTGAGATGGAGCTGGGATGGAGCTGGGATGGGGCTGGGATGGAGCTGGGATGGAGCTGGGATGGAGGTGAGATGGAGCTGGGGTGGAGCTGGGATAGAGCTGGGACACAGCTGGGATGGAGCTGGGATGGAGCTGGGATGGGGTTGGAATGGAGCTAGGATGGAGGTGAGATGGAGCTGGGATGGAGCCGGGATGGAGGTGGGATGGAGCTGGGATGGAGCCGGGATGGAGGTGGGATGGAGCTGGGATGGAGTTGGGATGGAGTTGGAATGGAGCTGGGATGGAGCTGGGATGGAGTGGGGATGGAGTGGGCATGGATCTGGGGATGGAGCTGGGATGGAGTTGGGATGGAGCTGGGATGGAGGTGAGGATGAAGATGAAGGTGAAGGTGAGGGTGAAGGTGAGGATGGAGCTGAGGATGAAGGTGAGGATGAAGGTGAAGATGAAGCTGGGATGGGAGCACTGCCACTCCCGTGTCAGCAGCACCCCCAGAGCACCACGCTCCAGCCCGGCCTCTCTCGGTTTATCCTCGGGCTCGGTGTGACTCCAGCCCACGCCTGCGCTCCGCTCCCGGATCGTTATTTCCATTCACTCGGAGAGGCTTTCACCAGCAAATACCTCGCAAGAACTAATCCTGCCAAGAGCCCTCCTGGGCACCCCTCACCCCTGGGAGCTGGGGGAGCTCCCCGGCCTCATTTAGGCACACAAAAGGCCTCTAATTAGCTTTTTGTTTAGTCCGATTATGACTGTGAGTTTTGACCTTTCAAAGTGATTAGCTTTTGAAGTGAACTCATTTGCATAACATCGCTTTCCAAACTATAACTACAATCTTGGATCAGACTTTTTGTTGTTGCTGTTCACTTTTTTCTGTCTTTTTCTTTTTTTAACAGCAGCCAGCCTTTGGTTTTGGTCCTTGGATAAGGCTCTGCTCCTGCTCTGTGGCATCTCCAGGGCTCTGGCACACCCAGTTTTGGGGTTTTCTCCAGCGCTTTCCCAAAGCTGCGGCTCTGCCTTTGCTGGAAAATCGCATCACCCTGGAAGATGCTCACCTGCATCCTGCTGTCACCACCAACGCATGTCCCCCCGCAGCTCCTGGGGACCCCCAGGGAAATCCTGGAGTCCTTCCAGCTGGACTCTCTGTCCAGCCATCCCGGCCCAGCTGCCACCACAGCCACGGCCAAGGTCACCCACAGAGCCTGGGGGAACAAAGGGCTCTAATTCCTTCTTTGTGGCAGCTAAATTCAAAACTCTTTATCACCATAAACATTCTTTTATCTGGGCAAAGCCCTCCGGAGGTGCATTTTATTACCCTGGGTTATTAAACAAAAACTTCCCGATAATGAGGTGAGTTGATCCCGGCGGTGGCTTCGGGGGACGGGGGAGACCCAACCCTGCCGGTTATCAGCGCCGCTGTCTCTGCCGGTGTTTATCCTGTCCCCCCTTCGAGGGCTGGCAACAACACAGCAGAAATCTTTGCTCTGGGCAAGCGAGCATCTCCTGGTACAACAGCTCGGGGCTCGGGGGGCTCCAGGGGCTCCAAAGGTTCCGGAGATAAGAGCCCCCCTCGCCTTGGCTCCCCTCGGAGAGAAGGGCCAAGGGCTCAATGCAGCACTAAGACCAAGGAAAAACTGACTGGACTCTGGAAGAAACCCTCTGTGCCCGACTGTGCCCAGCCCAACCTGGCTCCTGCAGCCCCTCAAACCCACCCACAACCTCCTCCTGAGGCAGCACCTCAGGACTGAGCCCCCCATCCCTGTGGGACAGACAGGCAGCCCCCACCCCGGCACAGCAGCTCCCTTCCCCCTCCCCAAGCAGGTCTGTAATATTTCCTTCCCTGCACACAGCCGAGGAGCTCTGTGCTGGCTGCTGGGCTTTATAACATCCCTGTTTCCTGGCCTGGCTTTATTACATCTGTTCTTTGGGGTATGGGGTTATAAATTGGGCAGGTGATGACGTGCAATCACTAACTGCAAAGCCAATACATTTCTGCTGCTACAGCAGCAAGACAAATAAAGGTGAGTGGGGGAGGCTGCCGAGGCTCTGACAAAGGGAGATGCACGGCCCTGAGAACTTAAATCCCTGGCTGGGGATCGGTGTTATCCTAATTGAGCTGGTTTGCTTTCTGGGACAATGTCCTTAGCTTCTGAGAAGAGTTTTGGCTTTCACTACAAAACCCAAGTGCATCTCCAGCTCTTTTTTGGGATGCTTGAGGCCTGGCACTGGCTGTGCTCCCCATCCATCCTGCTCCAGCAGCACATTCCCTGATTTCCTGGGCAGAGCCAAAGCCAAACCAAGGCAGTTTCATGCTGGTATCAGCCCAGATGGTGTGAGATGGATATTAGGAAAAATCCCTTCACGGAAAGGGTGGTGAGCACTCAACAGGCTGCCCAAGGCAGTGGTGGTGTCACCACCCCTGGGAGTGTTCAAAAAAAAGTGTGGATGTGGCACCTGGGGACAGGGATTAGTGGTGAAGATGGCAGTGTCAGGTTAGAGGGTGGATTTGAGAGGATTTGATCTCCGAGAGCTTTTCCAAACACAGTGATTCCATGATTCTGTCATCCCAAGAGTTCAGAGCCCTGCCTGCTGCAATGGGAGCAGTCTGGAATCTCCACTCCCCCAGGAGGGACCTGGCACATCCCTGCCCCTGCCCCAGCAGGACCCCAGCCCCTCACCCCATACCCAGATCAGCTGCTCCAGGTGGGAGGTTTCACTCCTGGGCGTGCCCAGAGCTGAAGGAAGGCTTAAACCAACCCAGACCCAACCTGTTTTTGGATCTGCAGTTCCCAGCTGCTTCATGTCCAGCCAGGCAGAGTTTCCCCAGCTCAGGAGCCTGGCAGTGCCTCTCTGCCCTGCTCCCACTGAGGCTGGGCCTGAGTCAGCCTTGGGCTGGGGCAGGCTGAGCTGAGACTGGCCCAGGACTGCTGTCCTGAGCAGCAATAATCACTTGTGCAACCGTGCAAATGTGGCTGGCCAAGATGGGACAGGTGATAAATGGGAGGGAGTCAAGCAGCTGCAGCTTAAGATGTGCCTGTGTGCCGCTGTACCGGTTTATCATGATAAATGTCATCGGAAAATCAATTCTCTGTGTACTTTTGGGAATTACAACTATCATTTTGGTGTGATTTATTTCCTGTATAACGCGGACAAGGGCTCTTTGTTCATCATTTTGAAAGTTCATTTAAAATTGCTCTGAGTTCTTGGTTTCCCGCCGTGGCACGGCCGATGGGTATCTGCTCTCCTGTGAAATATGGGCCAAGGCAGAGGGAGGCTGGGCTGGGAGCTCTGCTCCTCCTGTTCCTGCTCCTGTGGCCGTGGGACTCATGGAAAGCCCTGGTGGAATGAAATGTCACAGGGACATCTCTGGGGACAGAGCAGGAGACGCTGACGACTGCCCCAGTGCCGGGCTGGGATTCTTTTATCCCTTCTTCTTTTCCACGCCACCCACCAAACCTGTTTGTCCTGCTGGGGAGCCAAGAAACTTCCCAAGCTCTGAGCACGGAGTGTCCCATCTCCTCCTGGGGCTGCTCTGTGTGCCAGGCTCGCCCTGGTGCTGGCAGGAGCTGGCACACCGCCCTGCCCAGTGCCCAAACGTCGCCCCTCTTGCTGCTGCAGCTGCAGGGATGGGGGCTGCAGCTCCCAGAGGGTGCAGGGATGGGGGTTTGTCCCATGCCAGGCTGGCAGAGGGGCTGGGGCAGCGGTGCCAGGGAAGAACTGCAAAGCATCCGAGCTCAGGTTGTTTATCCATGAACAGGGAAATGACGGCTGCCATAAACAGCCAGGGGTAAACAACAGGCAGGGGATGAGCTGAGTGAAAGGACAATACTGGCACAAGGACAAAGGGGATAAATTAGCCACGACAAGGATTGAGGCTGGAAATGATAAGAAAGCTGAAGAATCAGGAATTCTGGAAAAGTCTCCAGAGCAGGGGGATGGAGGGATGGTGCCTCCAGTGCTTCCAGGATGGAGCTCAGTCCCTTTCTGGGTGGGTGATCTGCACTCCTAGAGCTGCTGCTCTCCTTCCTGACCTGGCCAAGGGGCTCTCACTGCCTCCAGGGACTGAAATATTCCCGCTGCCCTGACCCTGTGGTATTCTGGAAAAGTTCAGGAAAACCATCACTGCATAAATCTCCCAACCGTGGCACACTTCAAACAACTTGGACACTAATCATTTGTCTTTCAAGCCCAGAACTCAGGCTGGGATTATCACCCTTTGAGGAAAACAGCTCCCTGGGATGTCCAGGAGGGATGTGTGAGGAAGGGATCCATCTTTCTGCCCCAAAATCCATCCCCAAAACCCGAGGGAAATGGGAGCTCAGCCCTGGAGGCTGCAGAGGGCCTGGTGCCGCCCTGTGTCCCCATCCCACGGGGGTGCCCGGGTGTGTTCCTGGCCCAAGCACTGCAGATGTGTTTTTATGGTTGTTTGCACCAGGTGTGAGCTGCGGCGGGGCGGGGGCGCAACCCCGAGGAGGAGGAGGAGGAGGAGGAGGAAATGTGCTCGGTGGTTTTGCCTTACAGATTGGAGCCCAAACCTCCAATAAATCACGGCAGCAGCTGTCAGGGAGCGGAGCCTGTGGCGGGGGGAACCCCAGGACCCCGCTCGGGGGGACCCCACATCCGTCCTGCTGCAGGTGCCCGAGGTGGGGGCTCCTCCTGCCATCGGGAGCTCTCATAGGAGCCCGGAGGAAGGAGAGGAGCTGAGCCACCGCGTCCTCCTCGTGTGCCAGACCCTACCCAGGGGTGTCCAGCTGTCCTGGTTTAGGGCTCCTCCAGCCTGTCCCTGTCCCTGTCCCCAGCCAGGCTCTCCCAGCTCCTTCTGCTTTTCATTACCCTCCCCCAAGCCCAGCACCAAGAGCCTAATTTGGAATAACAGGGAGTGAGTGTGAAGGGGAAAAACCTGCACTTGCTCTGTTCCTGAGCTAATCCCCTGACAAATTCTGCAGGCCTGGCTGTGCTCTGGTTCCAGAGATGCCCCTGATTGAAATGGAAATACTCGGCGATCCTCTCCCTTAAAGGAGAAGCTTCCCTCTGTTTATAAACCCTTCCAGAGGGGGTTTTACGATTCTCTTTTACTGGCTGGCCGGCCCGAGGAATGTGGCAGCCTCAATAGCTGCAGGAAACATCGCTGCCCATAAACCCCCCCGGACAGAGCCAGGGGCTGACATTGTCATGAAACGAAAATATTCCTGATGCTTATCAGAGGCTCACATCAAAGGAGGCCCGGCTGTAAATCTGCTGTGCCATGGAGCCCAAATAAAAGCAGCTCCCTGGGCAGCTGAGGGTCCCGGTGGGCAGGGCAGGGGCTCAGGCTGGGGTCACCTCCCTGCACAGACCAGCACAGGGCGAGCTGAGAAGGCCTTTGGCTGTAGGCAGAGTCCTGAACTCATTTCTTGGCGCACTTTTGCACCTTTTGGAAAGGTTTTTGGGGTGTTTGTCCCCTCCTGCCCCTCTGCCTGACCTCTCCCACCAAGACACAAATGGACCTGGGCACTTCATCCCAGGGCAAAACCTTATTGGTTCTGTATGTATGGGGAGACAAATCCCACCTAGGCAGGCTGCCTCCAAACTGCCAGAATTCAGAAGTGACAGGAGACATCCCAGCTCTAACCAGCACACTCTGCCCCCAAAACGCTCATTATTTCAACCTGAACCAGGGTAAAATCCGACATAAAAAATAAATCAAATATCAGGCATGCATGTGTGTGGGTGGAGAGAGCCCCGTGGGGAGCTGGGGTGGTGGGAGAGCTGGAATGTCACTCCCTGGGATGGGGAGCAGTGTGCCCAGCTGCTGGCTGGGGTGACCCCACTGTCCCCAGCCCCGGGCAGGCTGACAGCACATTGTGCTGCTGGCCTATCTTTTGTTGCCAGTTGGAGCCAGGAGTGCTCCTGCAGATTTCAGAATCGGGTAAATCAGCGTTTTCCGATCCCCTGGGGATATTTCCCAGCGGTCAGGCTGTGGGGTCACCTCCAGGAGCTTTCAGCAGGGTATGGCTTGCTCCGTAAAGACCTTGAGTGATGGATGCTTTGTCTCACAGGTAAGTTGTTCCCAGAGTTAATTATCTCCCTGGTTGCTCACTTGGGGATTTAATCACGCTCTGCTGAGCTGCCGCCCTCACCCACAATTACAGAAGTGCCCAAAGGGGAAGTTTCTATCTCGCCCTCAGCCTGGTCATGCCCTGGTGGCAGCAGATTTACAGCCTCCGAGGTGCCCAGGAGCCCTGGCCGGGCACTCCTGCCCTCCTGAGCTCTCTCAGGGCAGGACCATCCCAGGGCCACCTCGAAGCTGCTCCTGAGCAGGAGAATTCTTTTTATGTGGCCTCTCTTCCCTCCCTGAAGCAGGGCCATGGAGTGAAACCTTGACGAGCGAAGCTTAAAATGCAGAAGCTCTGGGAGAGCCAGACACTAATGTGACATCTCTCTCCAGCACTTGCCATTCCCTCCCTGCCAGGGCTTTGATGTTAACTTCTTACAAGCTCGGGGAGCTGGAGGATCGGCTGGGAAATGGTGCATGTTAATAGGGACAGCGACAGGCAGGCACCAGGCTCCTGTCTCTGCCCCCAAACTCCAGGGGAAAAGGTTGGCTGCCTCCCCCAGGCACCCTCTTCTGTCCTGGGTGCCTTGTCCAGGCCTTTTGGGATGATGTGAACCTTTGGCCTGGTGCTCCACACCACGCCAGCACAAGTGGGTTAGTCCTGGGTCAGGAGTCCTTGACGGGGGCTGAAACCAGTCTGGCCACAATTTTAGCGTGTGCCTCCTGCCTCTCTTCTCCTCCTCCTTCCAAACTAGGTTAGTTTCCCCTTGGCTATCAAGGGAGTGTTGGAGATGCTCAGGCAGGTTTGATATTTAGTGCTGCACCTGTGTTGGATGGGTCTTAATTATTTATAGCTTTCCTATCCTGTTTTCTCAAGTCACTTGGGGAGAGGTGACAGGTGAAGACTTCTTGCAGCAGATGCTTATGAGGCGGGTGAGGTGCCTGCCGCTCAGATGAGAAGAAAAGAAAGTGTCTTCAGCAGGAGAGAAATGACAAAGCTACAGAGGAGCTGCCTCATTTAGTAGTCAAGGAGGAGGGAAAAAAACCCCTCCTTAGGTCTCCAGAAGAGAAACACATTCCTGCTCCAGAGATGGATGCTGTGGGGAGCAGAACTCCCCTCTTTGACCGGGAGATGTGCTGGAGGTGCTGAGGGCAGGGCAGAGCCAGCGCTGCTGTGCTGTGACCCTGCTGCCCCAAGAGCTCATCCCCTCAGCTTGGCTGGCCCTGGCAATGCCAAAACCCCTGGGGCATCCAAACCCACGGGTGTGCCTCACCCTCCACGGGTGGGCTTGGCTGGAGGCTGCTGGGGCGAGCTCTGCCTCGGGCTCCCACCAGCTCAGCTCTGGCGGCCTCGAGGTCGGTGAGATTTTGCCATGGAAGCCATTTCTCCATCTGTGAGGGCACTGGGGCAGGAGGGAGCGGACTGCCCTGCCCTGCACCACCCCTCTGCAGCCCTGGGCAGAGCCCTGCTGGGCCCTGAGTGTCCCCACGGTCCCCAACACGCACAGGGGATTGTCACCCCTGCTGTGCCTGCCGTTACCTGCTGCCTCACACCTGAGGGAGAGCTTCCTTCAGCTCGAGTGCCTGCTGCCTCCTGCTCTCTGCTGACAGAGGACTTAATCTCGACTGACAGCCAGACTGCTCCTCTTCAGGGCTGCATTTGTCACCGTGGCCCTGACCTGTCCCCGGGCTCGGTGGCTGAGCAGTGAAGGGCTGGGCCAGGAGGGAGCCTGGCACACGCTGCTGCTGTGTCTGGGACACGCTGTGGAGGAGGATTCTCACTGGAATGGGATAGCTGTGCCACCATTTATAAAGTTTGTGCTTCCCCAGGAGGGCCAGGCCAAGGCAGTGAGCTCTGCTTGAGCTCCGAGTCCTGCTCCCAGCCCATCCCGCCACTGCAGACGTCAAGTTGATTATTTTAACCACATTAGATCCCTGTTAATTAATATGAATTAACCACTCTAATATCCCTGGGTAAACAAGCTATTAGGCGCAGGCAGGAGAGGAAAACCACCTTTAAACCATCACTAATCGATCCCTGCCAGAGCCAGGGATCGTTCAGCCCGGCCCAGCCCAGGCACCCCCTCCTCACTGCCGGGCTCTGCGGGGCTGGGCGGGGCTGAACTCCCGGCACCTCCTGGCTGCCGCCGGCTCCAGGTATGACACACACACAAAGGTACCTTTTTATAGTTAGGAAATTATAGGTGCCATGACTTCAAAGGCTTTTGCAACAAGAGCTTTCCCTTTGATAAGTGACAGCATCATTAATGGTGATTTATTACCTGGGCTATTTCACAAACAGAAATAACCAGTTTCTTTTCATTTGGCTTGGTGGGTTTTTTTGCTCTGGGCTACTCAGACATACAAGGTGGCTGGTAACAGCTGTTTTACTGCTGGTAAGACATCTCATTTATTAACTTGTCATCATGTGTCATAAAGTTTAGCAAAATGCGAGATGATTGTGTACTTAAGCTGGGTAATTACCCCATTATTAAAGCTGCCTTCTTTATTTATTTGCTCTTCTGGTGGTTCGTTCCTACCTCTGCTCTACATGTTGCCTTAGTCACAGGGCACGGAGATGCGCTGCCTTGTAATTATCCATGTGCTGACTTCCACTCCTGGAGACGTGAGAGGTGTCTGTGCCAGGTGCCACCGGCTCAGGTGATGGGCACCGGGCTGCCGCACCGGCCGCGGTGTCTGGAGAGCTGGGATGGCGCTGGGAGCGGTGGCCTGGCGTGTGTCCAGCCCCATCCCGGCTCCAGCAGCACCCACAGCGGCAGCAGCGGGGATGTTGCACACCCTGGAGCAGCCCCAGACCTCTCCTCCAGGGGAGGAAGCACTGGGGCAGTGCGGGGCTGCACAAGCATTGGCTCGTCGTGCCAAGTCGCTAATTAAACTCCCCGAGCGTCACTGCCAGCGCCCAGACAACGGCAGATCCACACCTTGACGGAGGAGCTGCCTAGACAGAGGAGAAACCCACGGTTAGCACAGAGATGCTAATTGCCCTGGGAACTCCCAGAACTCAGGTGCACGTCTCCCAGGAATGTCTGGGACCCTGCCCGGGCACGTCCGTGCCCTCCCCGGGCAGGGTGGGGCACGGCGGGCACCGGCCCGGACAGCGGCACCGCGTTCCCAGACAAAGGGAGACGCTCCGAGCCCGCTCCTCCCTGCTCCGGCAGCCTGCCCGTGCTCTGCCAGCGCCGAGCCAGCGGACAGATCCGGCTCACAAACATTCTGTAAGAGGTGAAGCACCTGAAACCGCCCAATACCCGGCTGTTATCCGGGCGAACAGGAGCTGCAGCGCAGGAGCTGCCGTGCGGCTCAGCCCAGGCGGCTGCTGTGCCCCGGCCCCGCGGCAGAACGCCGCAGGTATGCGAGGGAGGGTGCCAAACCCACGCAGGGCAATGCCACAGGGCTGGCTGCTCTGCTGGGATTCATTCTTTCCAACCTCTTCTCCCAAATCCAGCCTTGGGGTGGAGCACAGCCCTTGTCTTCTTTCCTGGAGGGGGAACGGGGCAACACCAGGGGCTGCCCCTGGACCCTGGAGGTGCCCCTGGACTCTGGAGCTGCCCTGCCCTGGCCACTCTCCCACAGCCCCATCTCCTTGGGCAATGAGAGAGGATTTTGCGGTGCCACAAGAGATTTTTGGTGCCTTGTTCTTTCATGGGCAACCAGCATCTCCCTCGGCAGGTCCCCATGGACAGGCTCCATGTTCAGCCTTTCTGTTTTCCTTTTACATTCTCCAAGGTCAGGCAATATTAAACCAGAGAGAAATAATTGCCAAAAAGAATTAAAAAATATTCCCTGCTAGCCCACACGTTTCTTCCTGGCGCTGCAGTGAATATTGATCAGGGAATTTCATCCATAAATCCATCTCTCACATGGTAAGAGGTTTTATGTTGTAATTAACAAGTGGCTGTTGCACAGCAATTACAAAGAGGTGAAGATTCCATTTCCAGCACTGCCCAGGGTGCAGCGAGGGTCTTTTTTTCCATCTGTGGAAGAAAAAAATTTGTTTAGGCCCATCCCCCCATTGGTGTACCTCATTCTGTGGGGTCAGGACCCACCTGGAAAGGAAAGAAGAGCTGGTGGGATCAGAGAGAGCAAACCCCACCCTGTGCCATGGGCTGACACCCACACATTTGGGCACGGGGCTGAATCCCTGCTTGAGGCGTTGGGAGGGTTGGAAACACGGAGGCTTCGCACGGGGGAACTGCCCCGGAGCAGCAGAGGGAGCCAAGGCTGCTCCAGCTGCACTGGGGCAGGGCCGTGGGGGGCTCTGGCTCTGTGGAGAGGGACGGAGGATAAAAAGGAACAGCTCAGCCTCGTGCAGGGGCTTTGCACCGGCAGAGCTCAGGGAATGGCTCAGGGAATGACAAAAACCCAGCGTCGCCAAAACCCACCGCTGCCCAGCAGTGAATCTCCCCATTTCCATTTATGAAAACAGCGTTTTTATTCCAAAGAGATGCTAAAAGTGAAAATGGACAAAATCCATTTTCCATCCCCCATTGATTTCCCGGGATATTTACAACTGCAGAGGTATCGATCTCCCCGAAGTGCCGGATGCGCTCGCTCCTCACCCACGACACTTGCAGTGATCAAGTATTTTTGGCAAACAAACCACCAAAACCTGCCATGTAAATTGATCCAGAAAGGCTGTGGGGAAGTGCCAGCGCTGTCCCCACCACCCACCCTTCCTGCCATCCCTTTGCTCCCACTGTGCCAAGCGATGGGAGGAAGGTGGGTACTGCCCTGCCCAGGACACCCTGCATCCCCCCAGCACCGGGATGGAGATCTTCAACTCCCCACGCAGGGGGAATTTCCCTGGGAGCACTGATGCGATGCAGTTTTAATGGAATTGTATCTGTTGGGGTTTGTTCCAGATGTGGGAACTGCAGCTGGCAGCCCTGGGTGGGGAGAAGGGAATGGGGAGACCTCAGTGCTGCCGTTCCCCACCCCACAGAAACTCTCAGGTGACTCAACCCCCTTTTTTAACTTCTCCTCCTCCCCCCAGACTTATTCCCACAGCCCATGCTGGCCCCAGCTCATCTCTGCACGGCTCTGACTGGAGTCAGCTGGGAGGCTCTGACGTGCCTGGCGCAGCTGGAGGGGTGGCAGACAAACCGGCACAGCTGGAGGAGCTTTTCTCCCACCTCCTTTTGCCACACACGTGGGACTCAGCCCAGATCCCAATGCCTTTATTCCTCCTCCCAGCAAAATCCCGCTGAAGCAGTTTCAGGGTTCCCAGGGCCCAAGCCTGGCACGGGGTTGCAGAAGGGGTGAGAGGGATGTCAGCACTCCCCACTCCCTCATCCCCTTCCCCGGCAGACCCACACTGGAAACCAAACCCCAAATCGCGGCGCGCTGGCAGCCCCAGGTGCGCCGCGGGGCCGGGATGGTGCAGACGGTGCGTCAGGAGCTCCCGGGGCCAAAGCGCCGCGAGCGAGCGAGGTGTGAGCCCAGCTCCGGCTTCAAAGGGCGCACCGAGCTCTGCCACACCCGCCCTGGCAGCGGGGCCAGCCCGCCGGGCTCTGCCTGCGCCTTCCCTCCAAGGCAGAGGGGGTTTGGCTGAGCCCAGCCCTGCCCAAGCGCCCTTGGCGGGTGTGAGATGCCCATTTTGGGAGGGGAGCACGTGGCGCGGCCGCGCTTTGTGCCGTGTGCCGGGCATGGCATCACCTCCGAACGAGGCTTCCCTCCGAGGCAGAGGGGGTTTGGCTGAGCCCAGCCCTGCCCAAGCGCCCTTGGCGGGTGTGAGATGCCCATTTTGGGAGGGGAGCACGTGGCGCGGCCGCGCTTTGTGCCGTGTGCCGGGCATGGCATCACCTCCGAACGAGGCTTCCCTCCGAGGCAGAGGGGGTTTGGCTGAGCCCAGCCCTGCCCAAGCGCCCTTGGCGGGTGTGAGATGCCCATTTTGGGAGGGGAGCACGTGGCGCGGCCGCGCTTTGTGCCGTGTGCCGGGCATGGCATCACCTCCGAACGAGGCTTCCCTCCGAGGCAGAGGGGGTTTGGCTGAGCCCATCCCTGCCCAAGCGCCCTTGGCGGGTGTGAGATGCCCATTTTGGGAGGGGAGCACGTGGCGCGGCCGCGCTTTGTGCCGTGTGCCGGGCACGGCGTCACCTCCGAACGAGGCTTCCAGGAACGAGCCGGGCGGGCGCAGGCCGGGAAAGCGCGTGGTGTAAAGTTTCCAGAGCCCCTCTCTGCCGCTGTGTCGGCCCGATTACATCAGTCAGGTCGTGTTACCCGCCTGACGGGCACTAACGAGAAGTGACAGACGTGACAGGGAGCGGGCAGGCTCCAGCAACGGCACCGCAGTCCCCAAGGACGCGTCCCCCCCTTCCAGGGGCGGCTCGGCGCCAGCTCCGTGCTCCGGCTGGCTCAAGGCAGGAGGCTTTGCCAGGGCCACTGCCCAGCTCTGCTCTGTGCCAGGGTGGTGGCACTGGCCTGGGGACTGGGGCCACCATGGAGCTGAGCCCATAGGAGCAGCCTGCTTTTTTGTCAGAGCTTGGAACCAGGGTCAAGGCAGGAACTCCACCCATGGCTGAGCCTGCCTGTGGTGGGGAAGGGCTGGGGGCTCCTGCCTGGGAAACCTCAGAGGGTGGGGGCTGCCCAGCAGCAGGGATGCCCCCTGGGGAAGCTCCCATGTGGAGCTGTGCTTGATGGGATGAACGGGAAGGAGGGCGGGAGGAGCTGGAAATCACACAGCTTTGTTGTGATCATGTCACTGTGAGGGCCAGCAGAAATCTGGGAAACCTGGGAAATCTGGGAAATCTGGCAGGAGGCAGGGGAACACCGACAGCAGGGAGACACGAAGGAATGAGCAGGGCAGGAGAAGAGCAATGGGCTGGAGAGAAGGAGTCAAGGTTTCACCTTGAATCGCACCAGCTTGGGGCCCGCTGCATGCCAAGTCTCTGTGGGAGGGCTGGAACCTTGGGGACACTGCCCCAGGGCAGGTGATGGCCTTGTCCCACAGAGTTCTGCGAGAGGAGGGGCACAAACAGCTCCAGGTGTTGGTGCATTCACCTGGGGAAGGTTTTCTGCTTCCCTGAAACAACTCAAGAGGACCAAGAGGAGGATTCCTGGGCTCTGGCATGGCATGTTCCTCCCTGCCTGAACCTCTCCCATCAGGAGCTGCCTCTGTCCCACCGTGGCTCATCCCTGCTCCCGCCCACACCAGTGGCCAGGGAGTTTAATTGGCATCAATCTTCCCCGACCTTCAAGGGCTGCAGTTATTGGCATTTTGTTCTGACCGGGTCAATACCAACTTCTCGGGCCAAGAGACAATAAACAGAAAATAATAAGCAATGCAGAGTTAATATTGATTTATGATTATTTGGGTCTTTTGCATGAGTTTCTCTCACGCACAGCAGCTCTGTGCCCACAAGGCTCCTGCATTTGTTTGTGCTGAGAAGCACAAGCAGGAGGGAGAGAGGTTTGCTGCAAGGTCCAGAATGCTGAGGCACCTGGCAGAGCCCTCTGACTGCTTGGAGAACACTGTCTGCATCTTCCAGCTCTTACAACACACCAAAAATGCTAAATCAAATTAAATCCTCCACTTCTCCATGAGCAGTGACTAGGAGGAGCCTGAAAAACAGCACCAGATCAAGTTCAGAGGGGGGATTTTATCTACACTGGGATTGTGAACCAACTTTTTAAGGCATTAAAAAGAATTGCAAAGAAAACTGGGAAACTATGAGACATTGCTGAAAAAACCCAGAGAGTAGAGATGACATCTTGAGGCTGGACTGGTGGGGGGCCAGTGAGCAGCACCCACAGCTCTGGGGGTGGCTTTGAGGGGACACGGATGGACCCATCCCATCCCATCCCATCCCATCCCATCCCATCTCGGTGGTGAGGGTTTTTTCCCCTCCTCCTCTCTGCCCTGCCCCGATGTCAGGATGTTTATAAAACTCGGCATCAGTCTGAGGCCGGGAGACACTCAGCCGGTGCTGATAGGGTCAGGGGCCGTCGCCAGCGCGGATCGCACACCCTGACGGATTAATTGGAGCTGTCAGGACCAATGTGCGCACAAGCGCCCGGGGAGGTGCGGGCAGCGCTTCCCAAAAATCGCGGCGTGCTCTTCCCACCCCGGGGAGCGCCCGCATCCCGTCGCGGAGCCGGCGGTGCCGCATCCCCCGGACCCGAGGCGACCCCAGCGCGGCGGCAGCGCTGCTCCTCGGGCGGCCCCGCTCCCTGGCACCGAGGCAGATCTGAGGAGCTGCAGGAAGTACATTTGTTACTGGGAACGCTTTGATATTTCTCATGTGAAACGTCTGCGTGCCGGAGGAGCTCAGGCATCTGGCAGGAAATTACCATGAATCCTGTTTCTCTGAACAGTCACACACACGCCTCCTCGCTGCTTTCCTTCCCCCTTCTCCCTGCTCTCCCCCTCTGGTTGTCTTCCCCTCTCCCTACACCAGGACCCAGACCCTGGAGAGGGTCCCAGCAGCCCCCAAAACCCTCTGTCCCTCTCCCTGCCCCCTCTGCAGCATCCCGTGGGGCAGCTGTGATAACAAATCCTTCCCTCTTCATCGTGGGCCTCGGCAGGGTCAGGGTGCCCAGAGCACCCACTGGCCTCTGTTCTGCCAGATGCACAACCTGGGGGTGCAGGATTTGGGGGCATTTTGGGTGCCAGGCTGGGTTCAGGTCACCCTCTGCATCTGCAGCCTCCTCACTTGTGGGTGGCACCTTTGGTTTGGCTGATGGAAGAGTGGAACAAGCCACTTGCTGGGCACCATGCTGATTTTGGGGCACTTTACTCCATGGGCATGATGCTGATTTTGGGGCACATGTACCCCCCAGGCACCATGCTGATTTTGGGGCACAGGTACCCCACGAGAACCATGCTGATTTTGGGGCACAGGTACCCCACGAGAACCATGCTGATTTTGGGGCACAGGTACCTCACAGGCATGATGCTGATTTTGGGGCACAGGTACCCATGGACCTCACTGTGGGCCCGGGCAGCATCGGGAGCCAGCCTGGGTGAGCCAGTCCCACACCCCTGATCCCTGATCCCCGATCCCCAGGCTCTCCTGGCACAGCCCCTCACCAGGAGCACCCAGGGAGCTTGGCTGTGCATCAGAGACGCTCTCTGCCTGCTCACACACCGGAGCGGGAGCTCCAGACTGGATTTTCGTGTTGCCTCCTGCTGGAGCAGCCCTGCCGGAGCTATCGGGGCCATCGCTGCTGTGGGACGGCTCCGCTGCCAGAGCTGCCCCTGCCGAAAGAGCTCGGAGTGCGTTCAGTGATTCTGCCCCATAAACTGCAAACGCAGGTGCTGCAGGGCACCTCAGGTGCAGCCAGCCCGGCCGGGGCACAGGCTGTGCCCCCTGCCTCCCCCCTGCCCGGCTTCCAGGGGGGCACTGCAGACCCCAGGCACTGCAACCCAGCTGGGACATCCCCGAGGCTGAGCCCCCCAAAGCGAGGGGGCACCCAGAGCCCTCAGAGGATTCAGGGAGGGGTCCCTGGGATGCAGAGCAGCCAGAACAGAGCCCTTTGGCAATAAATCCTCACTTTTATCTGCAGTGATACAGATCCACGGAGCACGGGCTCCCTTCTCCCCCTCCTGCTCTCACAGGTTTCGGTTTGGCCTCGATTCCAGTGAGTTTACTGACAGATTACTTCATTTTAACTCTATGGCTTTCCCGTCTTGGGGGAGGCATATTTCTAAGTATCATATTTATCAAAAGGCCTGTGCAAAAACAAGGGCCAGAATTACTCTTTTGATGGTTCTCCCAATAACTACAACCACGATAAATTTTTCAGGCAAGAAAACTCAAGCGGGGCCCTTTTGGGGCAGGGTTTGGGAGCGGGGTCCAGCTCTGGGATGTGCAGCCCCCCCGGCCTGGCCGGCTCCCCCCGCCCACACCGGCACATCTGGTCCTGCTCGCAGGGCTGGGCTCCCAGTTCCCAGGGGTGACATATTTCCCCCTCCTATAACTCTAAATCAGAGCAGCATTTCAATAAATCACAGCGAACACTTATTTATTGGACATAGTTTTGGGGCTCTTAAAGCACGGAAAATAAATTTAATGGAGCGTTTGGAGCATTTCTCCAATCTTTTGAGGGATTACTTGGGGAATTTGTCAACGGAGCCAAGCACAGCAGCTTGATCCAGAGAGATGGGAAAGAAATTATGGGAGATACTCTACAAAGGCCCAGGTGTACCCTAAATCACATCAGAAAAGATTAATGTCAGAGGATTGCTTGCCAGCAGAGTTGATTGGCAGCGCTGCAGTTTATTTAATAAACTATCAGTTTAGCCAGAGGGTGACTTTAATCTGAATTACATTTTCTTGTTTTGGCCTACGCCATGCCAAGCGATTTATTGAATCCTGTAGCATTCTTCTTAACCTCAAACACCGGCAGAAAAAAAAGAAGGAAAGCCTTGAGAACCCCTGGAAAACCTTGAGGCAGCAAAAGCTGCTCAGCTCGGAGGGCAGGAGCTCACTCCAGCAGCAGGGACTCGCTTTGGGCTTGCTGGGAAGAGCTGGGAGCAGGAGTGGGATGTGGGTTCCACGCCCCAGAGCCCAGGGATGGGGCTGGTTTGTGCTCACTCACATCCAGGACTGGTTCCAAAGCTGTCCTGACTGCCAGGACCCCCCAGACCAGGATGGACAGGGAACTGGGACAGGCAGGGAGCTGCGATGGAGGCAGAGAAGTGACCAGTGATCAGAGACACTTGCAGAACAAGAGAAGAAATGAGCTCATCCCTGCAGCTCCCCTGGGCTTTATCCAGCCCGAATTCCCCCTCGGGAATGGGGGGTCAGCACAAACCCTGCTCCCAGCACCTGCTGTGCCTGCACCCAGCAGGACCTGCCCGCAGAGAGAAGCCCCCCAAACACATGGCTGCCCCCAGACCCTGCTTTCTGCAGAGCTGAATGACTGGGCAAAGCTTTAAAGCCTTGGAAAGGTTTTGGGAATACCCTGGCTGAGGGGGGGAATAGCCCCCAAGGCTCCCCTTGCTGTGCCCTGCCTCCCTCCCAGCAGAGACCAGCAGCAGGGCCTGGAGCCCCAGGGCTGGAGGCTTGCTGACCTGCTGGGCTCTTAAATAATGTGTTTGTGCAAACAGACAAAGAAATCCCAACTAATAGTAATCCTTGTTCCAAGATTATGATTGAGTTTTTCCCCTGTTCTGCTTGATATTTCTGCCAAAGAAAGAAAAATCCTTGCTGAAGTCTAGCAGGAAATCCAATAAAATTTCTTCAAAAGATGGGTCTGACATTGAAAAATAGCAAAATTATAAAAGTAGGCCTCAGAAAAGAAAAGGGGAGAGTTATTATATCTGGCACCTACCGAGGGCCCAGAGCTCCCTCTCCAAATGAGCCATCACAGATTGAAAGTGTTTAGCTTCCCGTTGATTAAACACGGTGAAGGACCCGCAGCGTGCCAAGCCTCGGGGATCGAAAGTTTGTTTTCAGTCAGAATGTGTTTTCAGTCAATGGAAAAAATGGTCGGGCTGTGCCGGGGTATGTAACTGAGAAGCCTCAGGTTTGGAGTGAGTAATGACTGCGATGCCGAAATGCGGGAGGGTTGTTAATCATCCGACCCCAGCCCCCGTAATTCAACTCAGCAACTCTTTGGAAGCCTGTTCTTTTTTTTTTTTTTTTTCTTTTTTTCCTCCCCTTGCTCTTTTTAACATATAAAAACCCAAATGTTTTTCCTTCTTTTTTCTTTTTTTCTTTTTTTCCCCTGAAGGAAGAGCACTGGCTGCATGACTGCTGCTTCCCTTTTCTTTCTCCAAGGTAAAGGGGAGCTGGCAGCTCCACGGGGCTGGTGCTCGAATGTGGGGCTGGGACAGCGGGATGGAGGGGAGTGGGACAGGACTTGGGATGGAGGGAGCAGGATAGGACATGTGGGATGGAGGGGAGCAGGACAGGACATGTGGGAGGGAGGGGAGTGGGACAGGACATGTGGGAGGGAGGGGAGTGGGACGTGTGGAATGAGGGGAGCAGGATGTGAGGGATGGTGGGGAGCAGGACAGGACATGTGGGATGGAGGGGAGCAGGACGTGGGATGGAGGGGAGCAGGACATGTGGGATGGAGAGGAGTGGGACTTGTGGGATAGGGGGCAGTGGGACATGTGGGATGGAGGGGAGCAGGACGTGAGGGATGGTGGGGAACTTGTGGGATAGAGGGACACAGGGTGTGTGGGATGAAGGGGAGCAGGGTTGGGGACGCAGGGCAGGACAGTGGGGCCTGGATGACGGCAGGGCCTGTGTGACAGTGGGGCCTCTGTGATGGCAGGGCCTGTGTGATGGCAGGGCCTGGGTGACGGTGGGCTCTGGGTGACACCGAGCAGCTCCAGTCCCACTGCTGAGGCTCACTGGAGGGGCTGTCCCAGGGCTGCGTGTCCCGGCAGGACAGAGGAAGCCCCTGGAAAGGGCTGCTGGAGCCTGGGGGGCAGAGCCCCGGCCCTGAGCGGAGGCTGTGCCGCCTGAATGGCCAGAGGATGCGCACGGAGTGTGGGCCTGTCCCGCCAGTGTCACACAGGGTCACACACCCGTGTCCCACAGTGTCACACAGCGTCACACATCCGTGTCCCACAGTGTCACACAGTGTCCAACAGCATCACATGCCCGTGTCCCACAGTGTCACACAGCGTCACACACCCGAGTCCCACAGTGTCCAACAGCATCACATACCTGTGTCCCACAGTGTCACACACCTGTGTCCCACAGGGTCCCACAGGGTCCCACAGTGTCACACACAGCATCCCACATCCATGTCCCACAGTGTCCCACAGCATCCCACACCCATGTCCCACAGTGTCACACACCCGTGTCCCACAGGGTCCCACAGGGTCGCACAGTGTCACACACAGCATCCCACACCCATGTCCCACAGTGTCACACACCCGTGTCCCACAGTGTCCCACAGAGCGTCCCACACCCATCACAGGGTTTGTGGGGAGCATCGTGTGCCCTCCTGCTGCCCTGGCCTTGGTGGCCCTTCGGGCACAGCCGCTCCTCGGCGCCACGGCAGGGACAGCCCTGAGGAGCAAAGAGCCCTTTCCCGGGGAGAACTGGGGCAGATGGCAAGGATCAAACACACCTCGGGAGCCGCGGCCACAGGGACGAGCTCGGGGCTCAGCCGAGTTCAGCGCTGGGTCAAGAGGCTGCTGGAGGGACCAGGGGGACACAGGGACAGCTCACCCAGCACCTGATGCCCGAGGAGCCCCCGTCAACAGCTCCACAAAGCCCTCCTGCAGCCCTCTGCCCCAGCAGACGCCTGCCTTGGTTCATTAGCTGGCTTTGCCGGGCTGCTTCTCATTAGATAGCCAACAAATTCCAGGAAGACAGGACACCCACTGGGCCTAAATGAAATTAGAGAACAGAGCGCTGCTACAAGTGGTTTAATTCAAATTACAGCAAGATATTATCGCCAACTGCAAGTGCTCAGAGCCATGAGTCAGACCCCCACAAGGAACGAGCTGGGTTTAAAAAAATCATGACTTGTTAAGTGTATAATTAACTTTGGGGTTATTTTTATTTACCTTCCAGTTTTTAGCCTTCAGGAATCAGATTTTTGAGCTTGTTGGGAACAGCTTAAAATTAAAGAGGGGAGGAGGAAGAAAAGAAGAGGCATGTGCCCACATGGAGCTGGGCATTTAAAGTGACACCATATGAGAACCATCCCAGAGACAACAGGTTTTGGGGCACAGGAATATCCCCGTGTCTCACTCTGGGTCCAGGCATGAAGCTCAAAGTGAAGCACAAGAAACTGGCTGGAGATTTTACCCAAAACTGCTGAAGTGCCAGCCCCACATCCGGGGCCAACCCCAAATGCTCGCCTGTACCTGCTCCTCACAGAGCTCTGCAGCTTCACCTTCCTCCTCAGCTCCCAACCGAGCCTATCCCACAGCTGTCAGGGCTCTGGTCTTTGCAGGGGCTGGGTGAAATTCTTCCCTCAGACACCAAATCAGAACAGCTGAGGCTGAGTCAGTGTGAGCTCACCAACTTCTGTCTGCTCGAGCTCTACCTTGTGCAAGCACCGTGGGATCTGCTCCCGACCCATCTCCTGGGACAGGAGGGGTTTCCTGGAAGACAGACCTGTACAGGACACAGCAGCTGGAGCTGCTGCAGCATGCTGGGACCCTCAGAAGGGCACGTGGATGTGGGGAACAAATGACTGGGAAGCCCACTTAGGGTCCCCACATCATTTGATCTCCACCAAGGAGAGCAAAAAGCAAGAGGGAGGACACAGCCAAGCAGTTTGGGGGGTGAGGGGTGAGTTTCTCAGCGTCCCCAAGCTGCTCACACAACCTCAGCTGGTTCTCATGGAGCCTCCCTGCTGCTGCCTCAGGTGCTGTCTTCCCCCGTTTCCGCTGAGCAGAGAGTACCCTGCTATCTTTCATTGAAACATCATGTCCAATTTATCCCTTGATTAAACCCATATTTTGCTTGGCTATAAGTCAAATATAAGAAGGCCGCACTCAAGTGAACTAATCTTGGTTTACTTGCCAGTAAGTAATTTGATAGACAATTTGGCAGACATCCACTCTAGAATTAAGCAAACCTGAGCAATAAAGATGTAGGAAAACAATGCTGAAAAGCCATAACGAGACGTCGAGTTCCATTCAAGAGCAACTCGTTCCACTTAGGTTGGTGCTGACACTCAGGACTGCCAGTGCCCGGTCAGGAGGGCACATCCAGTGCCCAGGCAGGTGCCAATGAAGCCGAGAGCCACCAAGCTCTGCTGATGTGACCCTCAATGGAGAAGGAGTCCAGCTTTGGCAGCCCCAGCCCTGGGGCCAGGTGAGCTCTGAGGAGACAGCTGCAGGGTTTGCCAAATCACAGACTCAGAATCATGTAGGATGGAAAAGGGCTCCAAGAGCATCGAGTCCAAACTTTGAAGTCTCAGCTGGGAGTGCCTTGGAGGAAGGAACAGCTGAAACACAGCACAGGAGCTTCTCTTGCCACCTGTAAGCACCTCCCTCACCACGTCCTGCTGTTCCAACTGTGACCCTCAGAGCCCCCAGAGCAGCTCCCATACCAGGACTGGGGCTGATGAGCTCCTCTTCATGACCTCCCCACCCCTGCCAGCACCTGCAGCACCCCTGGCTGGGATGGGGGAGAGCAGAACTGGGTGGGCCCCATGGGGGGTTTCTGTTCAGGCAGAGCCTGCTGGGGGCTGGGAGGTGAGGGGCGATGGCCAGGGCGCAGGGGCTGCCAGCCCGTGCTGCTCCATCCCTCATAATGCCATTATGTATTGCTGGCATTAATCACCCCGCTAGGTAAGCATTATGGCACTTTTATGGTAGCTTTGAAGCTAATCTGTCACTAATGCCTGCTGGATTATCATGATTTCTTACAGTTGTGATTCATTAACTCAGATGCCTAATAGAATTAGTATTAAACATCTTCCATAGATTTCTGCCTCAACATGTTGAGTTTTGAAAGCCTTTTCAATATTTCATTGTGTTGTATTAAATGGCATGTCAGGCACATTGTGTGGTCTCCCGGAGAACCTGGCACAGCCGGAGCTGGAGCAGGGCAGGGGGCTGAGCTCGGAGGGGTTGGGGTGTCTGGAGGGGCTGCAGCACCCTGCTGCTCCTGGGGACCCTCACAGCCCTCCTGGGGCCGTGTGTGCTGCAGGGTCAGGTGTTTCAAGTTTGGAGAGCTCTCCTGTGAAAGGTGTTCCAGTGGCACAGCTGCTGCCTCCAACACTGGGTAAGGAAAGTGGTGCAGAAGGGGTTAATCAGGTCTGGGGACACAAAGTGCAGTGCAGACACTAAATATGATTGTGATTATTACCTGGCCCTGGAGGAATCCTTTCCCTAGACACTGCAGTGCCATTCCTAGTATGAATATTATTCCTAATAATCAATATTAATTCTCAATGCATTCTCCAGGGTTTAGAATGACTTTCTTGTTTAGGATAAGATCTAGATCTTGAAGAAGGCTAAAAAGAGGAATTATTATATTATTGTTATTAGCATTATCATTATTACCTTGGGCTTTTTTTTTAAAAAAAGTCTTATTTAGATAACAATCTCCCTCAGGAGCAGATTGTGGAGCTCACAGGCCTTTATCTGGCTACTTAAATCCGCGTTGTGGGTAACAGAATTTTACAGTTATTATTATTAATAATGTAAGGCCAAGACCAGAACAACATTACATTAAGCTCTGCGTGTGTGTGAGAGGCTGATGGACCTGCACCAAAACCTTGCCTTGGTTTTTTCTAACAGGGGAGTCCCCTGCCCAAATTTCCAAGCAGCTTTTCTGGCGGCTCCGTGGCAGGAGCCCCGATGCGAGGATGCTCGTGCCGGGCACTGGGAAGAGCCTGAACTTTCGGTCGAGCCCTTTTTGCTGCCCTGACCCCCGGAACCCCGCGTCGAGGCCGTCAGCCAGGAAAACAGAGAGGGGGGGACTTCAAAGCCGGGATTAGGAGCAGCTGTGCAAATTGACAAATCCGTGCGAGGAGGAGCCGGGGCTGGCTGGAGCCCCGCGGAGTGCCACCGGCACCGGGAGCCAGCCGTGTCCCCGCCACGGCCACAGAATTCCTGTGCTGGGGCTCGGGAAGGAACGCTGCTTTTAGAAACGCTCCTGTGGAAAAAAAGGTCAGGTTTGGGGCAGGCGCTGGAGCGGTCACGGGGAGGAGAGCAGGGAGGCTGTCACAGGTGGTTTGTGCCGGTGCCAGAGCCAACCTGGGCTGGCTCCTGCCCCGGCTCATCGCCAGCAATCTCCGCAGCCCGGCCTGCTCCGCTGGCCCGGGGTGAGCGAGCACCGGGGACAGAAGTGATGGGCTGCGACCCCGCGGAGCATCCCTGGCTGCACAGGCCAAGGGACAGCTGTCCCTCTAGGTCCCCCAGTGTCCTTCCCCGGGTCAGCCTGGCCATGCCCGAGCTCTTTGGAGCAGGTTTTGCCATGGAAATGATTGATTTCCCCACTGTGAGTGCGGCCTCGCGGTGAAACCGTGTGATCTTCCCCTTTCTTCTTCCCCCCGCGTGCAAGAAATAATGCGCAGATTTAAGGGGAAGGGAAAACCTGGAAATTTCTTCATAATGTCATATGTCTAAAATGTGCATTTAACCCCCCCTCCCCGAGTTTTTGGTTACAGAAACGGTTTGGTTCTCCCCTGGATCGCTTTTATGCAGCCCTGCAGCATTTCAAAGCGAAGCCTCGCTGGAGGGGAGCAATTCCTTTGCTTCTCATCAAAATGCCGCTCTTGATGTCACGGCAAGAGGAGAATCTCGGCGAGGGGGACGGAGAGCATGAGGTCCCACCGCTGTTCCGTGGGTTCTCAAAATACTTTGAGTGATGCTTTTCAGTTGATTCTCCCAGTTTAGCAGGAGGAAAAGTGGGGAGTGCCGGACCTGGAACAAACAGTCGGAATTTTGGGCAATCTAAAAGTGGTGGAGGCTGTGCCGGGGTGCCCGGGTGGGCACAGGGCTCGGTGCGGTGGGGAAGGGTCCCCTGCCAGGCTCCAGAAGAAAGGGCCGGCCAAGCGTGGCCGGGGCTGCCCAGAGCTGCTGAGTGCAGCCTTTGTTTTAGGGAGTGAAAGGGGCGGTCATGGGACAGCAGTCAGCCGGGCAGGCACGGGGGAGGCCGGGGGAAAACTTTAATTAGGCTAACTTGAAGGCAGGCTTTAAGCAGCAGCCGCAGGAGGGCCGGTTTGATCTCCTTGTGGGATAGACCCTGTGATTAATCGCGGCCCTGTCGAGGGGACGGACACCTGCCTGTCACATGCTTTGATTCCCGGCACAGGCTTTGATCTCGGCCGGCTGCGTGGGAGGGTGTTGGAGCGATCCCTGCGCCCAGGGCGCTTTTATGCCGCCTGCAGGGGGTCCGTGGGGTGGGGAGGGGGGCTCGGCCCCGGCTCGGGGTCAGCCCAGGAGCTGCCGGGGCCAAGTCGAGTTCGTCGGAAGGGGAAAGTTCATCCCCAATCCGAGGGTCGTGCTGGTGTCTTTGGGAAGGTGGCCGAGCGAGCAGTGGGGATGCTTGGCCCTGTCACTGCCACAGAGCCGGGTCCAAGGAGGTCACCTTGTCCCCCTCTACCTGGTTCGAGGAGGCCACCTTGTCCCTGTCCACCTGTTCCAAAGAGGTCACCTTGTCCCCCTCCAGCTGGTCCAAGGAGGTCACCTTGTCCCCCTCCACCTGTTCCAAAGAAGTCACCTTGTCCCCCTCCAGCTGGTCCAAGGAGGTCACCTTGTCCCCCTCCACCTGCTCCAGCCCAAAGGGCTGTTGGTGGGCTGATTTTGAGGCAGACAGTGGCGTACCCTGGGTGGTGTCCCCACCTTCCCTGCTGTCACTGTCCTGCTGAGAGCCTGCACCAGTGGCCCCGTGACCATTTGTCACCTGCCTGGCACAACCGGAGGCACAGAATCATCAAGGCTGGAGATCTCCAGCATCATCCAGTCCAACCATCAACCCAGCACCACCATAATCACTCCTAAACCACGACCCTGAGCGTCACACCCTGGCCCCAAGTGCCACATCTGTGGCACTAGGGGGAGAGCAGGCAGCAGCACAAGACGGTGTCCTCTGTGGGGACAAGGGTCACCCAGCCCCATCCCAGCAGGATTCCAGACCAAACCCACTGGGAAACAGGTGAGGATCGGGTCTGGATTGGCTCCTCACAGCCCCCCAGGGCCCTGAGGCTGCTCCCCATGGGTTGGGGTCATTCTCTGTGGGCATTGCTGGCTGTCTCTCCCTGTGATTGGCGTGGGCACCTTCGCCCCGGGCCCGGCCCGGGTTATTCTAAGCCCTGACATTTGTGCCAAGCAGGCAGAGCATGTCCCCATAGTGGGAGGGGTCCCTGTGCAGCCTGAAAGAGGATCCCTATGTCTCTGCTTTCAGCCTGACCTTGAAACCCAAGCAGGGAGCTGAGCCCCTCTGGCTCACACTGCTGGTGTGGGGGAAGCACGCTGGGAAAGCCTGGCACGCCCCCGGCACGGGCCAGCAGCGCTGGCACTGGCGCTGGGTGACACCAGGGACAGCGCCGGCCATGCTCAGACCAGCCCAGAACCTGCTCTGCAGGAGCTCCTCTGGGCACAGGGGGCAAGGATGCCCGAGGGATGGTAGGCAAAGGGGTTCTCATTGCCTTGGCTCCCAGGGCCTGCTGGAAACTCCCTGGATCTGGTGCTGTTCCCATTACTTTTTCTCCCAGCTTTGTACAGAGATGGTTTTCATGATGTCTCAGTAGATGCTTTGGTTCATACCAGCAGCAAATGTTCTGATTTTGGGGAGAAAACATCTAATGAAGCTAGAGACAAGCATGGGAAAGCCCTTCTCCATGCTGCATGGATGTAACAAAAACAAATTTCCAAGAGCCCGGGACAGGCGCGGTAAGGCTGTAATGTGGTGTCCTGTTTCCTAATCTCTCCAGTAAGGAAGCAGTGTGTTGAATTTAAAATATCCCTCTGGTAAATGCTAACTATTTAAAGAGTGCTAGGGTCTTAGAAATGCAAAACAAAGATTTGTTGATTAAAAACACATGGTTTGTTCTGGAGGCACGAGTAGCCAGAAAAATCAGTTCTGACAGTATTTTGGCTTTTTCAATCCCACAAGACATGATGGTGATTTATTATAGTGATGTCAGCTGCGGTTGAAAAAAGTTCTCTGTGTTGTCTTAATAAAAGAGCTTTACCTTGAAATCATTAAACTCTCAGCCTGTTTATTTGAAGCGATGACTATGAATGTGAATGGTCCCCTCTAAATCACCCACCCCGCTGGAACATCTGCACAGGGGGCGGTGACAGCCCGGAGCTGGCCTGGCTAATGGGAGTCCTGTGATGGATCTGATTAGTGGCCTTTGAAACCTGGAGGGGAGATAAGAAACCCAGGCAGGGAGGGGAGCCCCCATACCACAGAGGAGAGGGAATTGGAAAGACAAGGGGGTCTATCTGTCTTCTGCTGCCATCCCTGCAGTGCCTGCTGCACTCCCTGCTGGGACAAGGCCCAGCTTAAACTCTCCAGGAGGGACCTGGGGGGCTGCAAATGCTCTTCACCAAAAGTGTGCCTGGTGTGTCCCCATCATCACAGCCAAGGAGGTCTGATGGCTTCAGAGCAGGATTTGGGAGTGCTGAGTCTGCTACTCAGCTTGATTTCAGCTGTACAGAGCTTTGCTCAGAAACCTCTGAGCACATCAGAGACTCCCAGAATGGTTTGGGCTGGAAAGGGACTTAAGGTCCATCTCATTTCAACCCTCAGCCCAGGCTGCACCAAGCCCCATCCTTGGCTTCAGACACTTCCAGGCACGGGGCAGTGCACATGTTCACAAGTTCACAAGTTTACAATATTATTCTCCCAAACACATGTGCAGAGTGGAGTTCATGTTCCAGCTCTGTCCCAAGGAGAAGGCTGCAGCAGCCAGGCAGCAGGGATGGGCAGGAATTAACAGGGATGGCAGGTGTCTGACCCGACTCCCGGGGTGCTGCAGGATCCCTGGCAGCCTGGCCCTGCCACGAGCCCTTTCCCTGGTGTCTGGCAGCAGCTGAGCACTGAGCAATATTTACTTCTTGGGTAAACAGTCGTAATCTCCCTAACCAGAGTTTATCGCAGAGAAGTGAGTTAAATTCCTCTTGGATAATCCCCGCCTGCTGTGGTTTTCTGAGCAGGAACTTTTGGGATGCCTTCTGAGGGAAATGAGTGGCTTTGGGTCTTGCTTGAGGGAGAGGGGTGCAGATCCCACCACTCCAGAGACTGCACAAACTGGGGCTGAGCTGCAGCGAGAGGGCCAAGGGCTCCAGCACAGCCACCTCTGAGAGCTGGCACAGACTGGGACACACTGGGACACACTGGGACACACTGGGACACACTGGGAGCTCCAGCAATAGCTCTTGTGGACACACTCCACAGCAGCTATTGCTGGAAGGCAATTCCTCACCCAGCCCCTCACCCGGGGGTGTTCTCTCCAGGTGGGAGAGCTGCAGGTGAGACCCCCAAACCCAGCAGCCAGATCCACCCTTGGTACCAGAGACCCTCTCTGTCCCATCCTCGTCACAACAGAGCCTCACAGCAGGAATTACACTGAAACAATACAGAGTTTGAAAACCCCCCGGGCGGGTTGTTTACACTGAAATCCCCGGTGCCTGGTGGCTGGGATGGAACAGCACAGGCCCAGCCCTGACCCCGGGAATGTTACCAGAGACGAGACACTTGGCAGGTACTCCCATCTCATATATTATCTGCTGCAGCTACAAGAAATATATTTTCCCATCAGCGTGATTATTTTTATTTGACTTCTGAGTGGAGCAGGAAGCCGGCGCGGCTCCCATCCATCAGCACTGCGGCCATTAGAAAATTAACCAAGCTTAATAAACTTCCTGCACAGCTCGCTCCTGCAGCTGCACATCTACAGCAAAACAAATCTATTGACTGGCTCGCCATGGAAGCACATGGCTGAATAAGACTTGGTGGGAGTGAGGGATGGCCCAGGATGATCCCAGCGTGGCTGTGCAGAGCTGAGGGTTCAGAAACCTCCCTGACATTCTGGGAGAGGCTCAAGTGGTCAGGGGGTGAGGGGTGGGATTTGCTGACTGGGTGGTAATTTCTTCATCCTGTGGAAATGCCAGCCTGCACAATGGGAGAGCTCCTGCTGACTTCTCCAGGAGCAGAACCAAACCTGGGGTCTCACAGCGGGGACTTGTCCAAGTGAGAGTGTCCCAGGAGCCACGGCCTGGCTTGGCTTTGCTGTTTGGGCATCACTTGAAGAGGATTTCACAGAGCTTTGGCAGGGTGGGACCCGCTCTGGGCCTGCCTGGCACCGTGCTGTGCCAAAGGGCAGTGACATTTTGGGTGCCTCCAGGGCAGCAGGACTGAGCCCACAGCAGGCAGTGGAGACCAGCAGCGCTCCCCTCCTCTGCTCTCCTGCAGAGCCAACACATCCTGGTTGGGTGAGGCAGCAGCACTGCAGGCTGGGGAGAAGGCAGGGAGTCTCTCCACACTTGGGAATCGAGTGGAAAGAGCTCACACTGCAGCCTCCCCTGTAATGAAAGGAGATGGGCAAGTTCTAACCACAGCAGCTGTCATAAATATTCAGCTCCGAGGTTTCACTCAGTCATTAGATCCACCTGGAGACACTCTCAGTGCTGCAGACGTGGCTACAGGAGTTTCATGCAATGTGTGACTTCCAAATCAATCTCCTTCCATCAGGCAGAATGAACTGGCTGCTCACGTCTGTGTGCCTCAAAGAGGAGATGCAATAAAAAAGGGAATTCAGCTGGGTACGAGGCCACATTCCCTCGGAGTGCCTGGATGCCTCTTCATCTCCTCTTCAAACACCCATCAGAAAGTTTCAACCAGGGTCCAAATCCCTGTATCCAAGGTCGGGAATGGGAAGGGTTTGTGTTTCCTTCCTGCACAGATCCAGGGGGATGGAGCCCCTGCTCTGCTTGGCCATGGGTGCTCACAGCTCCTAGGGACACCAGCCTCAGACAGGGAAGAAGGTCGAGCAGAGCTCTTGGCAAGTTCCAGGGCTGTGAATGGGGGTCAGTCTGGCAGAGGCGGCGCATTCCCAGGGCCCCAGCACGGGTGGGGAATTGCAGCAGAGAGAACAGCAGAAAATACCAGCAAACCCCAAAAATGCCACCAAAAAGCCAGCAAAGAAAAGGAGGGCTGGGGTGACAAGTCCCACCAGGCTCAGGGCGAGGAGAGGCTGTCACTGAGAGGGTTTCATGGCTGGATCCAGCGGGACAGCGCCGAGTCCCACGGCCCCAGTGGGAGCTGCAGCTTCCTGAGCACCTGCAGCAGCACATCCCCGCACTGCCACAACCACAGCCAGGAGCTGGGGAGAGTGGGGGGCACAGAGCCCCCAGACCTTGGGCCGGGGGAGCCGGGGGTGTGGGGGTAAGGGGGAGGGTCGCTCCCTTCCTCGCGTGTCTACAGGCAAATTAAAAATTAAATAAATAAATTTTCTAGTTTACAAATAGAACTGTTACTTGTTACTCACAGTATTAACAGTCTCCTTTTATTTTTTTTCCCCCTTTTTTTTTCAAGGCTGTGAAAGACGTTTGTTTCAGTTGCCAACATCTCTACAGAACTAATGTGGGTGGATTGTGACAGATATAATTTCTCCATCCTACAGTTTCATCAACTTGAGTTCTGTTAAACTATACCCGCTGGGCTTAGCTCCTTTTAAAGTTTCCGCTTTGACAGGTAGATTTATTAGTCTTGAAATTTGTACAAATCAGATGTCACTCGTGGCAACTTGTCAAAATGTCAGTCTGGTGAGGGAGGCATGAAAGGATTTTCTGGAGAGAGACGGGAGGCAGGCTTGAAAGAGCTCGAGCAAGGCAGAAGAAAGGAGCTGGGAGGGATTGCAGCCTGCTTGATCCTGGGGGTTTTACTTTATTAAATATCTAGCGCCATACAGTGGGAGATGCTGCTGGATCCTGCCCGCCAAGACATCAAGGCTGTCAACATCCGCTGACGGCTCCGGTGCTCCCGGCTGCCTTCTGCAGCTTGTGATGGATATTTAGGGCAGGGGTGAGGCGTGGGGAGGGGAAGGTTGGGCTTGGTTTGAACGCTGCAGCGTTTGAAACGCTCCATTATCGCCCTAACGAGGCGAGCTCCTCGCGCGATCCCTGCCTGGGTGAGCGGCAGCTCCTGTGCCTGTGCCAGGGGATGGGGACCTGCCACCAGCACCCCCTTCTGCAGCCCTGACAGCCTCTGGAAAGCCTCCAGCGGCTGGAGGAAGCCCGGGGGGACACCCCTGGGTGTAAAAACACTTTATCCAGGTGTTTTTCTCCTTGGATTGGGAGTTTGGCTTCATGCACCGCTGCTCCGGCCTGGCACTTCTGGGCTGTTCCTACAATCGTGTGGGACGTGGATGGGATCAGCTGCTGCCCAGGCTCTGGTGCTGCCCAGAGCGAAGGGCTGGGTGGGCAAACCCAGGTGGGGCTGAGCTGCTGAAGCCCAGGAATGTTCCCAGTGCTGGGCTCGGACGGACAGAGCACACTGGGGCCGGACACACGGACACGCTCTGCCCCACCAGCCCTGGGGAGCTGCAGGCAGCAGAAGCGACCTCCCAACCCTTGGGCTCTTGGGCAGCAGCTCCTGAAAGGTCTCACGCTGGAAGAGGCCAAGGAAGAGCAGCCACATCCTTCACCATTCCGACCCAATAATTTTAACTGAAGTTTTTTCATGGAATAAATTTAGAGTTGTTGAAATGAAAACTTAAAAGAAGTTCTTTTAAAAAAATCCCCGCAATTTAAAAAACATTATTTTGATTACCAGTTCCAAGAAGATCAGGAAAATCTCTACTGAAACCAACATTTTTTCATGAATATTTACACTTTGTTTGAAAAATCTGTTTTGGCTGAAAAGACGTTTGTTGATGTTTGCTTGGCAGGCGGTGTCGCTCCCCAGTGACGCGGGGACCTGGTGTGGGGACCTGGCACGGGGCCCTGCCGTGGGGCAGGATCGTGGCCCCAGCTCTGGGAACAGAGCCTGCTGTCCTTCCTGATGGGCCTCTCCAAACTCCAGAGCCACAAAAAGGGGTGGAAAAGGTCCTGTCCTGTCACTTTCCCTCCTCTGGAGATGCTGGGGTGGATCTCAGCCCGGAAGGTTCCCAGCAGTCAGCCCCTCACGCGGACTCCCAGGGCCTGGGCAGAGCTGGACATTCCTGCCCATCCCAGGGTTTCCCTGCACATCTGCCGTGGCTTTCACACTCTGACTGTGGTTGAGGAGGCCTTTGGCACTGCCCCAGGTGCTGCCCCAGCCCAGGGCACAGCTGGGGAACGCTCTGCTCACGACTTTTAAGCTCCTTTCCCTTCCTGAGCTGGGCAGGTCTCGTGGGCCTTCCTCTCCCTGGCGCGGAGCCCGTCCCGGTGCCACTTCCCTGCCAGCCTTTGCCCCTTGTTCCGTGTGCCCTGTGGAGCTGTGACACCAAGGCCAGGCTCAGGCTGGTGTCTGTGCACTGCTCCCGAGTGGGGCAGGCCCCAGAGCGAGGTGGGAGCCCTGCTGCCATTGCCATCCCCACGCTCCGGGGTTGGGGAGTGTTTGCTCAGGCCAGGGGAGCAGACGGGACGTTGGTTCCTGTCCCCTCAGCACGGTGTCACCCAGTCCTTGTCCCCTTGTCCCTCCTCTCTCAGGGCACCAGGGGCTGCCCCTCACCATGGGCTGGGTCTGTGGATTTGGGGCTGTTTCCAGCAGGATTCCTGCAGCAGGGATGAGAACACACCTTAGGAAGCTTTTCTTAATAAATATCCCTCTTCGAGTGTCTACTAGCGATCCTTGCATGAAAAGAGGAGAAGGGGAAAACCCACTTCACACGGCAGGATTTTCTTTCAAAGAAGTCACTTTGTGTCACATCCAGCCTTGATTTCCTTTCATGTGGCAGCTTGGTTCCCACATCCCGTGTGCTCCCGGCAGGGATGTCCTGCCCCTCTCCGGCCAGGGCAGGACGGTTCTGGGCAGCAAACACCACCTGGGCTGGGCAGGAGGGGGCAGAGGGCCTGTCCATCCGTCTGACTGGGTTTTTCCATCTGCCCTGAGTGTCTGCAGAGCAATTTCGGTGCAGGGAAAGGGAGAGGAGAGGGGAAAAAAAGCGCCTGGCATGAGTTCAGAAAGCTCTCCAGCTCACACATCTGGTTCTTATATTTCAAAGTTAATTAGTCATATTGAGGCTGTCTGAAGATAAATTTATCATCCAGAAAAAACACAAACAGTTTGAAAAATGAAAGGAAGTGAGGTGACATGGCTTGACGTTTAAATAAATCATTTTAACATGATTAAAAAACTTGTCCTCCCTGACACCCGGCGCCGGATACTTTGTAAAGACTTTTTGACAAAGACAAGCCCCTGTTTGGTACACAAAGCCCCTGCCATTCAATCACACACGCTAATCTTTGGCCAATTACTTCTCCCAGCGACTACTGGGGCTGTGGTGAGGAGTGTGGGGCTGGGGCAGCTGCAGAGGGGGGTCGAGGATGGCCACAGGGGCTGGAGGACTCCAGCTCAACAGGGTGTGATGGGGATGGAAACAGAAAATGGGCTCGTGCTGGCAAAACCAAGGACTCCACAGAGCGTCCCAGTGAGCCCCCAGGTTGGGGTGCACCTGGAGATGGGGCTGACCCCCAGAAGAGGCAGGGACACCCCAGGGCTTCACCTCCTCATGTCCATCCACCTCAGAGCGCAGGCAGGGCTGATCTAACACCACCCAAGAGTCCTCTCCCATCAGCAATTTTGCCTTCACAGCTTTGCTAATGGGATAATGAGGTGCTGGTTCTGCTGCTGGAGTCTTGTCATCCCTGCAATTCTCACCCCGACGCTGGTGCCACTGAGCGTCCCCGCTAATTCCACCCAAAAGTCTTATTAAATCTGAGGCTTTAGTTTTACATCCATGTTATCAAATTTCCTCCTCGCCAGCCTGACTGATGGAAGGCTTGTGATTAAATGAAATGCTCTCCCTGCACGTCAGCTGGGGAGCAGCCCTGTGTGGCTGCTTGACAATGTGTCTATAGGCTGAGCATCAATCAATATTAGGGGAAATCAGCATCTTGGATGACCCAGAGGAAGAGCTCAGCTGCATTTCCTTCCTATTCACCTGCTCTGTGGAATGCTTTCAAGGGATATTGAAGTTTTACTGACCCTGGCTGAATTTCTGATATTTTTTATTGCAGTCACTCAGGATTTTTTTCTGCTGACCGGACTCAGCCCATGGCCTTGCTGCTGTAGCTGCTGGGGACCTTGCAAAAATCCTGGAGTTTCTTGGTGCCTTAGAAACCTGCAGAATGGCGACCTTTGTGTGTCCCCCCCACTTCCCACCCGAGCAGCAGCAGCCAGACAGGGAGACAGCCGAACTCCAAAAGCCTTCGCCTGGTGGGAGACAGGGAGGTTCAAGAAGGTGGGAAGATTCACATCTTGTAACAAGAAAAGAGCTCTCCTGGGCATGAAGGAAGCAAAAGTGACATAAAAAAGCATAGAATGAAAATAAATAAATAAAAAAGTGATGCCTAATGGATAAAATGAATATTCAAGTTGTTTCCAGGGAAGAGTCTCTGACTTTGGTGCTGGTTACAGTTACAAGGTTTGTGCGTTTTCTTGCTGTCAAAGCCTTCACCGTAATTGTCCAAAAGTTCCTTGATTATTTCTAACAAAACTGTCAGCTGCCTTTGAAGTATCAGAACAGTCTCATCACATCTTATTAAATAGTAAACATCATTTGCAAGCGCGCAGGAGATTTCGACGGCGCGTCAGGCGCCGCGGCGAAGTGGGTCGGGGAGGTTTGCAGGCAGACACGGCTCCTGTGCCCGCCAGCACAGCCCGTCCCCAGCCTTATTGGTTTGTACCAATATTACTGAACGGGACGTGCCTCGGCTTGTCTGGCCCTGCTGCTGAAGCAAATAGCGGCGCCTGTGGTGTTTTCTGCCCAGAGATGCTATTTGGGTACCGGTGGGTTGCAGCTGGGCACGTGGGGACAGGTCTGGGCATGTCCGAGCTCCAGTGCTTATGGCTAGAGCTTGTTGGTAGAACAGGGTCACTCCTCAGGCCTCCCCGAGCTGGAGAAACCCTTGAAGGTGATGGTGAAGGAAGGAGTCGGTCCTGATGGAGGGTTTAATCCAGAGTTTTTATTCTGGGCCTCTGAATACAGCAACAGCTCCACGAGGACTCTCCAGTGCATGGCCTGCTTCTCCTTTTACCCAGGGGAGGGGGGAACCAAGGACCAGGCAGGTCTCAGGTGAGAAGGACACCTGGATGAGCTAATGGCCTCCCAGGGGGTGGAGAGCATCCTTTGAACCTGCCAATCAAGGCTCCTCTGGAATTTCTGTGCGTGGAGAGCATCCTTTGAACCTGCCAATCACTCAATGCTCCTCTGGAATTTCTGGGCTCATAGACAGTGCCCAGCAGGAGTCAGGGTGGGGGAAAGGAGAGGTAGTTGACACCTGGGGAAGGATGGGGTAACTGAGGCAAGCCATGACATCACACCAAACAGAACCTGGGCATGGGCACACCATGCTCAGCATGGGGACAGGGCCTGGCAGCTCAGCTTGGCACTGACTCGGGGCAGGGAGCACAGGGAGAGTCCTGCTGCCTGTCTGGGATGTCACACACCCTGGGGACAGCAGGTCCTGGGGACACAGCTCGCCCCTCCCCTCCTCTGGGGAGTTTCTGTGCAAACCCTCCCAGCCAGCATTTTGGGCTGTGCTGGGAAGGAATGGCTCAATGTGAAAAGAAAAGGATGTTTAGGATCCAGCCTGAGCTTTCATGCGATTCTTCGAGCCAGATTCAGAGAAACTCATTTCATGTGTTGAAGTGTCTTCTGAGAGCTGAAGCTTTCATAGGAGAGTAATTGTGCAATTAGCTATGAATGAGTAAAAATTCATTCTAATTACTTCCAGGTGTGACACATTCTGTGCTCAGGCACCAGGAGGGGACTGGCAGTGCCCCTCGGTGTGTGCCCCTGCAGGGTGGGAACACACCCAGCTCCCAGCCTGCTGCCCATGGCACTGTGGCTGCACAGGGAGTGGGGACAGACCCCAGGGAAAGGCTTGGATGGGGACACAGGAGCAGGGGTCTCTTTCCACACCTGTCTGAGGCACAACAACAAACTGGTGGGGCCCCAGTAAGAGCCAGTGCCTTTGACCAGCAGCAAAGGCTGTGGTTCAGGGTTCCCAGCACAAGGAACTCCCTCTGTGCCGCTGCTGTGACGGGGAGCAAACCTCGTACAGGAGCCACGAGAGTCAGACCCCTGCTCGCTGTCATCACCCCAAAACAGAGGGGGTTCAGTGCCCCTCCAACTCCAAAACGACCTTCATCGTGCTGTGAGGACCTGGAGCCCTCCACACCCCAGAAAGCCACAGCTAAAACCCTTCCCTGCAGGAGAGGGAAATCCAGGTGGATCCTATTGTGCCTGGTACATCATTAAAACCACTGGAAATCGCACAATAAAGCCTGCAAGATTTCTAGCTTTAATTCCAGATCAAAGAGGCTTTGGGAAGGAGCATCCCAGGTTTGAATGCTTATCTCAGCCAGACCCCGTGAGCTTTTGAAGTTGCCCCATCAGTCACTAATCAAAGATCTCCTTTTAGATGGGGAAATCAAATCCCTTTCAGCAGGACCCGTGGTTATCAGTTTCTAAACATCACTTGTCTTTTGAATGACCTTCTTTTTGTGAGCTGACCCTGTGAGGAAAACCCTGCAAGAACCGGCCCCGGAGTTTGCAGAGCACTGGCGCACACATAGCTGGCCTTTCAGGATGTTCAAATCAGCAAAGAATGTGTGTGTGGAAGCAGTAAAACCCTTTAGAGGTAAATAAATACCCGCTGTAGTCTCTGCTTAACACATCGCAATTGCCTTCAACTGCAAGTACTAACAAAGGTTCAGCATTCCCAATCCGAGGAGGAATTCACACAGCTATTGGTCTCTGCTTTTCCTCAGCGTATACAAACAAGCTGAGAAAACAATACAGGATCAAGTTCTTAAACACAAAGCATTCTGGCTAAAGAGCCCCTCTGGATAAAAGGCCCTGTCTCCACACTGCTGGAAGTGATGTGTCCGTGGCATCCTGTGGCATGATTTAGGACTAACTCTCCACAAATTGGGCTGATGAGAGGAGGGCACAAGGAGCCCTCCTCTGCCACTCCTGGCACCAGGAAAGGCTGCAGGAGCAGGGAAGGGACAATCTGGGAGCTGCCCCTCCCCGCAGACAGCCTGGACCTTCTCCCATGGTAGAATTGGTGGCAAAGGCCAGACTGCACTAAGGAACTCCCCAAATCTTCCTTGCTACCCTTTTGCCATCCAGACCTTCAGGGAAGTTGGCTTCTGCTGCCCAAATCCCTCCAGGATTTAGCAGCACAAGCGTGCAGCAGAGCCGCTCTCTCCATCCTGCACCCAGGAATATTCTCTGGCCTTGGTGATGTGATCCCCTCGTGCCAGTGTGATCCCTCCCTGTGGCTGTGCTCTGCAGGGAACAGATGACGTGTTTCTCCTTTCAGCCAGCTCCCTGATGGGAATTTACACCTTGGGACCCGGTGGGGACCGTGAGCAGAGCCCAGCCTGGCCGTCATTCCAAGCCCCTGCTGCGGGGCTGGGCCTGCTCTCTGCCCCTGAGACTCATGAGCCACTATTTCAGTCCTGCTCTCTATTTTTGGCAGCTGTCTCATGGTTCTGTGTTGTTCCCTGTAACTGGATTCTCCACGTCCCCTGGCTCTAGTGCAGTAAAACCCCTGGGCTGGCACAGTGGGGGCCTGGGCAAGGACCCTGCAAGGACCAAGGACCCTGCAAGGACCCAAGGATCCTGCAAGGACTGGCTGCAAGCCCACACAGGTGCTGGGATTCAGGCATGGGGACCTTCTGGTTGCCAGGAAGTGTCTGAGCAGAGACATGTGGGACTGGAAGCAGACAGGAGCACAGAGCACCCCCAGCACCCCAGAGATGTTCCTCCTCTTCCCAAAGGTACCTGTGCCCACCCAGGTCCCTTCCATGGCACCCCACACACTCAGAGAGGCAAGGGAGGAATAAAACCCCAAACCCACGATGTGTTTGAGCTCTCCTGGAGTTTAAGGGAGCTCTTGCAGGGGATGCTGAGGGCAGAGGACAATCCCTTCCCAGGAGCGAGTGTCCTCGTGATCCCGTCCCTGCTGCTGGGGGACACTGGTGCCCCACACCTCTGCCACCCCAAGGTGACATTGCACTGCAGGACAGTGAGCTCCCACCTCCTTTTCAGAAACACAAATGGAGCTGCAGGCAGAACAAAGCCTCAGTGGATGGCGAGGGCTGGGGATCAGCAGCACCTCACCGGCGCGGCTTTTATTGGGTTATACCTGATTTCTTGCACATTTGCTTGGGCGACTCGGAATAATTAAAAATAAACTCCCTTATAAAAGCCAAACAAACGGTATCACTGTCCCAGGCAGCCCCAGCCCCAGGGCAAGGCTTCCTGGCTGGGGTGAAGCACTCGGGCGCTGCCGAACCCAAGTCCCAGGGCTCCTTTGAAAGCTCCGAGTCTGAGCGCCACAGACGGGAAGGTGCTGAGCACCGAACCTCTGCTGCCAAAAACCCGAGGAGTTTTTTAATAAGGGCTCAAACAAACCAATAAAAAAACCCCCATCAGCAGGGCAAATTTCATTCCAGCTGGGAGCTGGATTCCTGTTAAAAGAAAGTGCCAGCAGGCCCTTTAGCTCCAATGGCAGTACCAGACACAGCTGTAATTACGAGCTCTCGATTGCTGTGTGAGAGCTGTTATGAATTTCGGTGGGCAGAGGGGCACAGAGGAACAGTAAATCACCCCAACAAAAGGGACGGGCAGCGGGGAGCAGGCTCCGGCCTTTACCAAGCGCCGTTGTAAAGAACTTAAATTATGAACATGTGCCATAGTTAAAGCAGGATCTGCAAACCGGGAGCTAATTGTCCCCCAGGAGCCCAGCAGGCCGTGCTCACTGCTCCTTTGTCCCAGGGAATGCCAGTGCTCCAGTTCAGCTGCGGGACTGGGCAGCTCATGGCTGTGGCTGCAGAGCACTGGGGACATCAGTGCCCCAGCTCCAGGACATTGGAGCCTCCTTGGGCAGGAGCGTGAGCAGGGCTCTGCATCCTAGAGAGCAGCCAAAGACCTGTCTCCTTGTGGGGAAGAGAGAGAGGTGCACAAAAACCCAGATGTTTGTGAGAGTAAAGGACCCAGCAAGCCAAAAAGGATCCTTCTGTCCCTGAGGAAATCCCTGAGGAAAAATGCCCCGGGCTCATTCCTGGGGCACCCTGAGCTGATCTCCACAAGTGGCTCGTGCCTTTAGCTCTGCAGCTGGGGCAGGGAGAGCTATGGGACAGGAACAGGGCAGGGAATCCATGGGGTTAATGTGTGGGGCATGAAATCTATAGGGTCAATCCATGGGGCTGGAATGGGGTCAGTCTATGGGTCAGAGAAATCTCTGGGGCAGAAATAGGATCTATGGGGTAGGGAAATCTTGAGATTAGAGAGCCTTGAGCACAGAGAGGGGCACTGGCACAGGGTCCCAGCTGGAGCCAGCACAGGCTCAGGGACTGCCGGGGGCAGCAGGACCCCCTCCCCAGCTGTGGGATGGAGACCCAGACCTCTGTCCTGCCCCACATGGCCTCTCCTCCCTCCTGAGGGCAAACTCAAAGCAGAACTGCCATTAGCCATTATTCAGTCACCACTGTCACCACCCCTCCCAGCACTAACTCGGAGTAATCTGTTGCTGATTTGTCGTGGATTTGTACCGGAAAGGATTTTCCCAGAACCCCTGGCTTTCCACAGGCTCCTTTATTAGTTCTGGATGCAGCCCTGGTGGGAGGGCGAGCCAGGAGTGTCAGGACCACTGCTGAACTCTGCAGCCTCACCTGAGGAGCTGAAACCCACCCTCAGCTGGAACTCCTGTGGGAAATGTGGGCTCGCAGGGTGGATTCTTGCCAGAAGAGGCAACTCTCCCGAGACAAACCAGTGTTTGCTGCTCAGCTGGACATCAAACCCAGCTCTGAGCTGGAAACTTCTGGGCAAACTTAGCAAAGAATGAGTTTATTTGGTGTAAATATTTATTTATCCATCCCCATGCTGTTGGAGATGCCCTTTTCTCCCAGCAAAGCCCTTATCCCACTGTTCTGCACTGAATTCCAGGACAGCCACTGCTTCCCACCTTGCTTCCCTCTAACCCATTCCTTTCTTCCTTCTCCAGAGCACCCACGGGCAGCACCCATATTCCCAGGCAGGATTTGGAGCCGTGTCACCCATTCCAGCCTGTGCAGGGAAGGGAAGGAGCAGGGAGCAGCTCTGAACACTCAGCCCTGAGCTCTCCCCTCCCTGCTTCCCCTTCCTGCTCCCTCCATCCCCTTTCCCAGGGATTAATCTCTGTTTAGCCAACCTCTTCCTCATCCATTGTCCCCAGCCAGGACCATCCTGCCCCGGCAGAAACACCAGCCCTGCCCCCAGGAGAATTCCGGGGTTTGCCAAGGCGGTGCCTTCCCCCTCCCCTTGATGGATTTTCCTTCTCACAGAGATTTGTCTGCAGAGCACAACTTCTGTGCACCTTGAGAAAGTCAGCTCTGCCCGAGACAGCTGCAGGATTAATGTCCTGAAGTGGGGAGCGAGGAGGGAGAGCGTGTGAGTGAGGAAGAAAGTCTGCTCCAAACCACATCAGTAAAATGAGAAAGCCAAAGATTGCGCCATAAATAAGGACCAGTTGACACTTCTTAAATTCATAGCTTTAGCACACAGCAAAGTGTCTCCTTTTTATCAGGAATTTGTTGACAAGGGTTGCAAAAAGATCTACAAATAATACTGAGTGGGGCTATGAAAATGTATTTGTGGAACATTTCAGTATCAGGGATCACCATTATATCGGAAGAATTCATCTTCCTGGAACATTTTATTAGTATCTAGATTTTATAGCTGCTCCCTTTTAATTTTTTTAAAATTTATTATTTTTTTCATTCCTCCAGCAAATATAGCGTTGCTTGAGAAGAGGGGGGACCAGCATCCCACACCTCTCCCTGCTCTCCATGATTTATTCCCTGCATTTCCAGCACAGCAGCGGCCATTAGGGGTTCAGCTTTCCAAGTTCTGCTCTGGGGCTGCTTTTCCCCATGGATTTGCTGCGTGACCTCGGGCTCAGCATCCCCCCAGTCCTGCTTAGGGCATCAGAGCCGGGCTCTGAGCAGGGATCACTCCCCAAAACTCCTCCTGGGGCTGGGCACACCTCAACAGTGCTGCACTCTTCCAGATGGGAGCGTCCCACTCCCAGGGGCTGGAAAGACACCTTCCCCCCAAACCCTGCGCCCCTTTTCCCGGTGCCAAGGCCCAGCTGGGCTCCCTGACTCCCTTTGTGGCCTCTCCCGCCTCTCTCCCCTCCCCGGCCGTGCCGCAGCTCCCGCCTGCCCGGCAGAAGGGCCCATAAATCGCGGCAGTGGCATTACAGACAGTCATAAATAAGGCCCCGCTCGGCGGTGCCGGCACTTTCCATTAGGGCTGTCTGGATGGGGCTGTTGATACCCCCGGTCTGCGCGGGCCCGGCTGTAAAATTTATCAGAGCGCTCTCCTCACGCCGTAAATCACCCCAACTGGAAGCCACACGGCAGATAAGGCCTTAAAAACACTCGGGGCTGAGCAGGCAGCTCATCTGGGGTGGGCTATCGGCTGGCCTCGGCCGGGTTTTGGGGTGTCCCGAGGTCTGGATAGCACAGTCCTGTTCAGCACAGCCTGTCCGAGCTCCCAGGCTGCTCCCAGCCACAGGCAGCCTTAGCAAGCTCGGCTCTCAGTGATTTCAGCTCTTAGTGATTATCAGCTCTTTGTGATTTCAGCTCTTTAGCGTGCTAAGTGCCTTTGGCAGACGCAGGGAGAGAGAGGAGAAGGCTGTATGAGGTTCTGAAGAAATTCTTTATTGGGGTTTTCTGTGAAGGTTCAGCTCTTCTGACAAACTGGGCAAAAGTAGCTCTTTATGTAGGACACAGGGGTTTTAGAAATTGTCCAGTAGTAAGGGTCAAGAAGAAAGCGACCTATAGGATTACAGAGAGATAAGCAAGGGTCCAAAGGTGGGGAGAGGGACTTCTAAACTCCAGTAATCATGACTGGGCATTTCTTAGGCTGCTGAATGCCACGGAGGCCTTGCAGGCCCTGTGCCTGCTGCAGTGGGCCACGGGGAGAAGGGCACCTCTGTGGCTGGGTGGCATCTCTGGGTGTGCAGACACCCCTCCTGTTGTTGTGTCCGAGGGTTCCAGGATGAGGGAAGAGATGAGAATCTTGACTCCATGTTTCAGAATGCTGATTTATTATATTGTTATATTATATTAAAATGCTATACTAAAACTATAGTGAAAAGAATAGAGAGAGAGGATTTATCAGAAGGTTGGAAAGGAACGGAATAGATAACAAAATCTTGTGACTGCTCACAGCCTCGACGCAGGTGGCTGTCATTGGTCATCAAGTAAAAACAATTTCACATGCTGGGTAGACAATTCTCCAAATCACATTCCAAAGCAGCAAAACATGGAGAAGCTGAAGATTCCCAGCTTCTCAGGAGAAAAGATCCTGGCAAAAGGATTTTTCATAAAGTATATCTGTGCCATGCTCCTGCCCACGCCGAGCTCCCCCTGCCCCCAGCGGGATCTGTGCCACCCCGGGAGCAGGAGGAAAAGGAATTCTGTGGGTTTCCAAACCAACACCAGCAGCTCAGAAGCATGAATTATCCCCCTGAGGAATGAAAGCTGGACTACACCTCCCCAGGGATGTCACTCCTACACCAAACCTCTGATAGGAACGGCCACATTGATAGGGAAACTGAGGCAGGGCCAGACGGGGCAGCTTTGCTCTCTAGGGACCAGTCTGCACCAGTTTGCCCCCCAGATAGAGGCAGGTTCACTGGGCACCATCCACCTCCAGCTCCTGCTCTGCTTTCACCTCATTTCCATTGGAAGCCATGGAAAATGTCACGTGTGTCTCCTGCTGGGGGCTGTGACCGGCAGCCCAGAGCACCAAGAACGGGTTAACCCTGAGCCAACAGAGCCATGTGGCTGTGGAGCAAAGAGCACTTCCAGGAATCCTGCACTACCTAGATACAGGCCTGTCTGGGAGAATCTGCCACAGTGAACTCTTGGGAACACATTAAATTAAGTGTCCTAAATTCGCCTAACTATGCATTTAATTTGGCAGTAATAGGACACTCTCTGTGTAATAGCAGAGTTGCTGTGCAATGGAAGAGGAGCTGCATATTAATATTTTGATTATTAAGGACATGTGTATTGGAGGCTTGATAACTATGTAATATATTATTGCTTAATTGCTCAGACTCTTAAGTATGTTTTCATAATTAGCTGCTATTTAGTTAACGTAAATATTCAGCTTATTAAATATAGAAATGTATTTCTGCTGGAGCAGTTATTTGCATGAGAAGAAACCACACGGGCTGGTGCCTGCCCTGGGAGGGGTGGGAAGGCAGGGACCCTCCCTGGGGACTCTCTGGTGGCCCTAAGGCCACTGAAACCGTGAGCACAAAAAGGCTTTTCTGCCTCACAGCTCATCCCAGGCACTCCAAACTTCCCACTCGTTGTTGGAGGTGATGGGAGCCCAAGTCCAAGCCGTGGCTTTGTCTGGTTCCTCTCAAGCAGAGCTAATCCCCTCACCTGGGCCAGGCAGCTGATGTGCTTCCTCCTCCCTTCATTTGCTCATAAATCTGCCCAGCCAGGAGGCTCCTGGATGAGGCTTTTGCTCTTCTTTCTGCTTGGAGCACCCATAAAAAACACATGGAAATGGGAGGCAGAAATGCACATTTCACACTGTGCCTGAGCTGGGCCCGCAGCTCGGGAGTGTTGGGGTTCTTCTGGGAGAGGAACCTGGTCCCTGGAGCACCTCCTGATCCCCCACAACACCTTCTGATCTCCCCCAGCACCTTCTGATCCTTCCAGAACCTCCTGATCTCCCCCAGCACCTCCTGATTCCCCACAACACCTCCTGATCCCCCCCCGCCAGCACCTCCTGATCCCTCCAGCACCTCCTGATCCCCCCAGCACCTCCTGATCCCCCCAGCACCTCCTGATCCCTCCATCATCTCCTGATCCCCCCAGCACTTCCTGATCCCCCCAGCACCTTCTGATCCCTCCAGCACCTCCTGATCACCCCAGCACCTCCTGATTTCCCCCCCAGCACCTCCTGATCCCCCAGCACCTCCTGATCCCCCCCAGCACCTCCTGATCCCCCCATCATCTCGCACTGCCCGGCCTGGGAGCATTTTGGGCACTGTGGCACAGCCACCTCTGGCTGAGCTGGCAGTGGCTGCCCCTGCCTGGGGCACAGGGTGCCCGGGGTGGCAGCCCTGTCCCCGAGAGCACCTCAGCGTGTGCCCTGCCTCTGGGCAGCAAGGGCTCCAGATCCCCTCTCTGCCGGTGCACCTGGGGCAGGAATAGCTGGTGCCTGAGGAGACCTGCAGTCAAGGCAGGCTCTGGCAATGCCTGGTGTGCAGCCCAGCCCCGGGCATGCTCTGGGGGTGCAGGGGCTGTTTTGGGGTGTTCCTGCCTGCTGTGGTGCACAGGAGAAGCAGCTCGGGTACAAGCTGATCCCCACCTTGTGGCACTGAGTGCCACCCCCAGGGATGGGGACTCCAAACCAACGCCTGGCCGCCCCTTCCTAGGAAGAAATTCTTCCTGATGAAGGAATCTGAAGCAGTCCAAAGGGCTTTGAGCTTGTTTTTCACAGGTTTTGTGCAGGTTTCTTGCTTTGGCTCCTAAATGCAACTCTTGGTTCTGTTTATTGTCCCACTGCCCAGCAGGGAGGAAGGTGAACGGGTGAATAACTTCACCGCCGCCAACGTGTTTATTTGAAATTTTTTAAAAAGAGCTTTAGCAAACACAGGATGAAGAGGGAAAGAAAAAGCCCCCGGTGCCAGCACGTATAATTCCTCCAGGAGCAAACCTCGGAGGAACACAAAAGCTCCAGACTTCCAAAGTGTAACCAATATTTGCACATCGCAGTGAGCGATTCCCCGCAGAACAATGGGCACCACAGCGCCGTGCATCACTGCAGAAGGGCCTGCCTGCTGCCCTGCCGCGGGGCTCCGTGCCACACAAACAAGGGGAGGAGGAGCTTTTTATCTTTTTTATCTACCTGGAGAAGTGCTCGCCGAGCAGCGGGTTACAAATGCGCTCAGAAAATGCTGACCCAGGGCTGCTCCTGCACCTCCTGCGCCGGATTGGCACATGATTTGCAGCACTGCGGGAGTTCTATAGCTGACCTCATTAGCAGTGCATTTCCTGGCTTGTTAGCATCATATTTGTATAATTTACAGCACCTTCGTTTTTATGGAATGTGTTCCTTGTAGAGTGTAATGGCAGCAATATATTTAACCTCTCCTATTTAGGAATGCTGTTGCTGAAGGCAGCCTGGAGATATAAAAGGGATTTTTTTTTCATCCCTTCTTTCTCTCCTGCGTGCGTTTTTTTTTTTTTTTTTTCCAGCCGGTTGCTACATACCCAAATATCCATGTGACTGCAAAGTGTTCATAAAAGGCAACGTGAAGCCTTGCTCAGGAAACCGCAGCTTTTCAGGAGCATTCCCAAGGTCAAGGCCCTAAATCAGTGCAGTGTCATCTTTCCAAAGCCATTACTCAGCTGCTGGGAGAGGAATGAGAATTGCAGCAGCAGAAAGAGAGGACAGCTCTGCGGAGAGGGACGGGCCCAGGGTCACTCCTGGCTGGCTCTGGGGGACAAAGTGTCCTGGTTTCCTGCTGGGGATGCTCCTTCCCTGCTCCAGGAGTGAGGTGTGATGGGAACCTCTGCACACAGCTGGTGTGATGTCAGAACCTCCAGCAGAGCAGGAGGTTGGGCAGGGGCTGCTCACCTGGGAGCACTGCTCCTTCTCCTGTGGCCTGGCAGCACTCCCTGGGACAGCAGTGTCACAGGCTGGGCACAGAGGATCAGCCTGTGCCTGGCAGGACCATCCTGCCACAGCTGGCACCATTTTTAGCACAGAGCCTTTAGGAACAGGCTCTTGTTTCTGTTCCAGGCATCATCGTTGTTTTGTTGTGCTCTGGCAAATTAGAGCATCGATTTTTGGGAGTGCAAGGAGAAGAGAAGGTGACCTGCAGACACCCCCTGAGAGGCACTGAGTTAAACAGGACCTTGCCCAGCTCCATTCCAGAGCAGCAGCCCTGGAGCCAGCTGGGCCTGTGCTGCTCTCAGCTGCAAGCACAGGGATGGTGCTGCTGGCTTCACATCCAGAGGTGTTCACTGAGGGTGTCTGAGCAGCTACAGTTTGGAGCAGGGCTCTGGGGGGGCTCTGGGGGTGCCAGTCCTGACAGGAGCCCTCAGTGTCCCTGGGAGAGCCTCAGGAGTGCAGCCCAAATGCCCTCTGGGGCAGTGGGCAATGTAGCAGCTACAGTTTGGAGCAGGGCTCTGGGGGGGCTCTGGGGGTGCCAGTCCTGACAGGAGCCCTCGGTGTCCCTGGGAGAGCCTCAGGAGCACAGCCCAAACGCCCTCTGGGGCAGTGGGCAATGCCAGCCTCTCTCAGGCTCGCCCATCCCACCCCCACGCTGGCAGAACTTGAAAGGAAATGCCTCTGACTAACCCTGTCCTGGGTTAAACCCAGCTTAGAGCTCAGGGCTGGCACTGCCTGCACGTCCCAGCCTCAGAAACGGGGAGAAAGGGTGGTGCCTCTGGGGGATGGAGGCTGGGGTGCATCCCCTGCTCCTCACCTGGAGGGTGATTTGTCCTCCCCAACCACCTGAGCTTCCAGGAGACACCAGCCTAAGCCCATTTCTGCCATTCCTCTGCCGGGCTTGGGTCATTTCTGGAGACTCTGGGAAGAGGTTTGAGGAGCCCGTGGGCTCAGCAGGCAGAACATGCCATCACCTGTCCTGCTGTGTCTCCCACAGCACCTCTGCATGGGGGAAGTGGGCTGAGAACACACAAACTCATGTCATGGGTGTGCCTCAGGGAGCCATGGCACTGTGGAGGAATTCAGAGCAGCTCAGCAGAGCTAAAAGTCCCCAGAGTCACTCTCTCCTCCCTGCTCCTTGTTTTTTATGAATTCCTCTGCAGCCCTTGGGGCTGTATTTCCAAATCAGCATCATTCCAATATTATGGGATAATTGCTGACCAGATGGGCTCCCGTGATCTGCCCAAGCCTCATCGCTGCAGTCCTCAACTCCACCTCCAAGTCTCCATGCTAAACTGCTGGTCTGAAGGGGATGGAGTGAGAATTCAGCAGCTTTTCCTCAGGAGACAGAGCCCTCCAGGCCTGGGGAAGGCGTTCGTTCCTCTGCTGCAGGAGCCATTTGCAAGGTTAAGAAGGGCCTGCAGCTCTCGCCGCGGCCCAGCGCCTCCTCCATCTGCTCCTGCAGAGCTGCCAGGAGCTGCTCCCGGCCTCTTCCCTTCCCTGAGCTCACAGACTGGCTCCTGGCACAGCCAGGGCTCTGTTCTGGGATGTGGCAAGGGCTCCGGGTCAGCGCGGGCATGCCGTGGGCTGGCTGTGGCACAGGCTGCTGTGACACACTGCTGGGACACACTGCTGGGAGACACACTGCTGGGACACACTGCTGGGGCACACACTGCTGGGGCACACTGCTGGGACACACTGCTGGGGCACACACTGCTGGGGCACACTGCTGGGACACACTGCTGGGGCACACACTGCTGGGGCACACTGCTGGGACACACTGCTGGGGCACACACTGCTGGGGCACACTGCTGGGACACACTGCTGGGGCACACACTGCTGGGGCACACTGCTGGGACACACTGCTGGGGCACACACTGCTGGGGCACACTGCTGGGACACACTGCTGGGGCACACACTGCTGGGGCACACTGCTGGGACACACTGCTGGGGCACACACTGCTGGGGCACACTGCTGGGACACACTGCTGGGGCACACACTGCTGGGGCACACTGCTGGGACACACTGCTGGGGCACACACTGCTGGGGCACACTGCTGGGACACACTGCTGGGGCACACACTGCTGGGGCACACTGCTGGGACACACTGCTGGGGCACACACTGCTGGGGCACACTGCTGGGACACACTGCTGGGGCACACACTGCTGGGGCACACTGCTGGGACACACTGCTGGGGCACACACTGCTGGGGCACACTGCTGGGACACACTGCTGGGGCACACACTGCTGGGGCACACTGCTGGGACACACTGCTGGGGCACACACTGCTGGGGCACACTGCTGGGACACACTGCTGGGGCACACACTGCTGGGGCACACTGCTGGGACACACTGCTGGGGCACACACTGCTGGGGCACACTGCTGGGACACACTGCTGGGGCACACACTGCTGGGGCACACTGCTGGGACACACTGCTGGGGCACACACTGCTGGGGCACACTGCTGGGACACACTGCTGGGGCACACACTGCTGGGGCACACTGCTGGGACACACTGCTGGGGCACACACTGCTGGGGCACACTGCTGGGACACACTGCTGGGGCACACACTGCTGGGGCACACTGCTGGGACACACTGCTGGGGCACACACTGCTGGGGCACACTGCTGGGACACACTGCTGGGGCACACACTGCTGGGGCACACTGCTGGGACACACTGCTGGGGCACACACTGCTGGGGCACACTGCTGGGACACACTGCTGGGGCACACTGCTGTGGCACACTCTGCTGTGACACACTGCTGGGACACACTGCTGGGACACACTGCTGGGACACACTCTGCTGGGACACACTGCTGGGACACACACTGCTGGGACACACAGGTGGGACACACACTGCTGGGACACACTGCTGGGGCACACTGCTGTGGCACACTCTGCTGTGACACACTGCTGGGACACACTGCTGGGACACACTCTGCTGGGACACACTGCTGGGACACACACTGCTGGGACACACTGCTGGGACACACACTGCTGGGACACACACTGCTGTGGCACACACTGCTGGGACACACTGCTGGGACACACTGCTGGGACACACACTGCTGGGACACACTGCTGGGACACACACTGCTGGGACACACTGCTGGGACACACTGCTGGGACACACACTGCTGGGACACACTGCTGGGACACACTGCTGGGACACACACTGCTGGGACACGCTGCTGGGGCACACACTGCTGGGACACACTGCTGGGACACACTGCTGTGGCACACTGCTGTGGCACATGCCATGCCAGGATGGCCTGGGACAGGGCCAGGGGGCTGGGATGGTGAGGGGTCCCTCCATTGCTGTCTCCTGGCTGCACTCCCATCTGCTTTTCTCCATCGGGATTCCCAAATCCAGCATCCCACCTTGGGGGTGAGGCAGCCCTGGCAGCAAGGCCTGGGGACCGAGTGCTGCAGCCAGCAAAGCCTCCTGTCTGCAATTCTGCAGTTTACCCCTTTGCACTCCTGCACTTTCCTCCTTTGCACTCCTGCAGTTTGCCCCTTTGCACTCCTGCAGTTTCCTCCTGTCTTCACTCCTGCAGTTTACCCCTTTGCACTCCTGCACTTTCCTCCTGTCTGCACTCCTGCAGTTTGCCCTCCTGCAGTTTGCCCCTTTGCACCCCTGCAGTTTTCTCCTGCCTTGCCCCAAGATTCAGATCCCTTACAGCCTGGCTTGAGTCGAGCCTGGCTCATTAAATGGCTCCGTACCCACTCCTTGTCTCAACATCCCATTTTCATGCTGCTCAGGGTGCCTGTGGTACCTCGCAGTGATGAATTCCATGGGTTAGCCAACAGCTGCATGAAAATACATCTTTTTGTGATGCTTTTCAGCCTGTTTGCACCTGACACGGCTCTTGTGCTGTGACAGCAGTTCCAGATTACTCGCCTTCTCCCTCCATTTAGATGTGCTCGCCTTGCTTTCCTCTCTCGCTTAAGCCCGTCCTAATTCCATTCAGGATCAAGCTGAGGAGCTGGGAGGATCAAAACTGAGTTTCTGCTGACAGAGGGGAAATTCAGCTTTGGCTGCTCCCACGGATGCTCCCAGGCTCTCGTGTGGAGAACCTACCAGGCTTCTGTGGCCTTTTGGGGGGCACTTTGGGCTGGGCTCGCAAGAGGAGGGCTCTGATCCAGCCTTGCCTCCCTGTCCAGCTGGGGCAGGGCTGTGCCTGCAGCTGGCTCTGTCCCTCAGGCCAGGTGACCACTCTGGGGCTGATTCCAGTGAGGAGAGCAGGGTGTAGGTGGCATTTCCTATGGGCACCAAGAGCCACCCCCTGCCACTGCTGCCCGAGGGGTCCCCGGCACACCCTTTGCCTCGTGGGAGCTGTGAGCAAGCACTGAGGAGAGACAGACAGACAGACAGACCTCCCAGATGGGGCTGGGCACCCCATCATCTCCTGCCTGGGGCCACCACCCTTCTCCAGCAGCCCAGGGAACCGTGGAGAGCACATCAGGGAGCATCGATCGGGCTGTGGTGGCAGCAGCCACTGCCAGCGCCCGGTGCCACCACCCTGTGCCCCCCGAGGGTCCCAGCACGGGGATCCCAGCTGGGCAGGGGTCGGGATGGGCGGGCACCCAGGGAATGCTGCCCTGCACGGCCTGGCTGGCACAGGCTCTGCAGCAGCCCCAGGAGCGCCTGGCAGCCCCGCTAATGTCTCCATGGCTTCTTGTTAGCTGCACTCTAAGCAGGAAAGTGACTGGCCCTGACAATATAATTTACATTGCTGTATAAAACTATCTGTGGAAGCCAAGCTAATTTGTGCCAGATTAGGCTATTTGTCTCAGCCACTGTCTAACGGCACAATCTATCAGAGGGCTGTTTTCAAATATCGCTTTTCAAGCGTGCCCTTGAGAGGCGGGAATTGATTGGGATCTTAGAAAGCAAAATTACAGCAATAACTTAAAAGAAACAATAATTACTGAATCATACCAGTGTCAGCACTCTGCAAAACACGAAATAGCCATCAAACCCCAATCCAATATATTCTGAAGCAAATTTATTGAATGGAAAAAGCAGTTGAGTGAGGCTTTTTTTCTGCCGGTTCCCCTCGCCCCCTCTCTCTCCCTGTACATATGGTTATCTCCAAACCGCAAGTGAATGAGTCGATAATTCTTGTCATTGACTGCTCCATTTTCAGAGAGTCAAGAAAAGATCCATTAGCTACCTCCCGACTCGGTGTCTTTCCCCTTCCCCTCCAGTCATTTGCCAGTCTGTGCTCCTCAGGCAAACAAACATATATAACTAATCATCTGTTAAAACACCGAGGTCCCTAATAAATCTCTGCAGCTGAAATACTTTAATGGGTAATTAATTGATCCTGTTCCAGAGGAGTAATAAGATAATAAATTAGACAATATTTCACTCAGTTGTGTCAGTGTACTGCTAATGGTGCTGGAGGGCTAAGCCGAAGGATAATAAATTAGCCAGAAATTAACTGCTAAGAGCTTTCTGCAGAGAAATGGGCTGACAGCGAGGGGCTGTGATTCAGGGCCCTGCTGCCACCGCCAGCTCGGTTATTTATTTTTTGGTGCTACAAACACTCCCTCTGGCTGGAGCTGGCTGGGAGTGGTGGCAGAGGGGACAGAGAGGGGCACAGGACCCGCAGAGGGGCACAGGACCCGCAGCTCCGGGCGCAGGTTCCTGGGACTGGGGAGAGGAGGATTTATGGCAACCTGGCTGTGCTGCATGTAGGTAAATTACTTTTGTGCTGACTATAAAGACTGTCTCGGAGGCAAGTTATTACCCATCCAGCAAACAAAAAGGAAATATTTCCTAGTGCATCTGTCATATTTCACGGGAGGCTTTGGCAGAGATATCAGGAAAGATGACACCGGGGACTGATGGTGCGTGGTGCAGAGCAGCACAGCCCCCCTGGAGGCTGGGCCTTCCTTCAGCTCCCTCCAGGAGAAGGTTTGGGGGTTTTAAAGCCTGCCCCACACCTACATGGTGTTTGCAGCCATGATTTTGGTCACACCAGACACAGCCAGGCTGGAGCCGTGCCAGAGGGAGGTGAGGGGTAAAGGTGGTCCTGGGGAGCCAAGGGTCTCTGCATTGCCCCAGACCCTGGACTGGCAGGTTGGGCCATCCCAAAGAGACCAAAGATGACCTAATGGTGGCTTTAGAAAGCCAGAAACCTACTTGCCATCTCAGAAGCCATGGATTTATTTCATAATGACAGTTAAGAGGATGAGATAAACAATGACCAGTCTGTGGTGGAGAAATTCGGGCCACTTTGATCACGGGCTCGGGCGTGCCCATCCCTTCCTCTCCTCCCCACAAAGCATCATCAGCCTCCCCTGTCTTGAAATGGGACCCTCACAACCTCCCCATCCCCAAAATCCCTGTGCTGGGGCTGCAACAGGAGCAAAGCCTGGCTCCAGGGGACAGCAAAGGGACAGAAGTGACATTGCAGAGGCACTGGGGGGGACGTGGGCCAGGCTGGAGCAGTGCCATGGGGAGCTCCCCAGCGTCCTGCATCCTGCAGCATGCTCATCCTGCAGCATCCCTCCTCCTGCTGCACCCCACGGGAGCTGGGAACAGCGAGTGGCTCTGCAGAGCCACCACGGGCAGTCCCCTCTCCTTGGGCTTGCCCTCTCCCGCTCCCCCCGCTCTCCTTCCCTTCCTGAGAGGAGGTGAAGAGAGTGATAATCAGCCAGGGCACCAGGAGAGCTCATGGACGAGATTAAAAGCAAATCAAAGAAGAAAAATCATGGCATGGTTTATGTCTTCCTAATTAAAACCCCGCCAGTCTCCCTTCCCTCCCCCCCCTTTCCCAGCTAATGTTACACTAACGAGCTGAGTTTAGTGGCATTTATGTAGATAAAAGTCCTGATGATTGATCTCAATGGCTTGTTAAAATTAGTTTCAGTCCACCATATTGATTTAATTCCATTGCTTGAAAGTGCTAATTAATAATGATAATAAAAGTGTCTGGGCTCATTATTATCAGGAGGCAGGTTGGGAAAGGGGATGAGGGGCACAGTGCTGGTGCATCGCTCACTCTGGCTGGAAATGGCCCTTGGAGAGGAGCTGTGGGCTGGGGAGGGCACCAGGGGAGAGAGGGGGGCACAGAAGGGGCAGAGGGTTTGGGTTTGCCCTCAGCCAGGGCAGAGCTCTGCGGGGTTTCTGCAGAATGACAGTGACTTTGTGACAAGAATCAAAGCCATCAGGGGACATTTCCACTCCCAGCACCTCCACCTTGGGGACGCAAGTGCTGGGGGGCTCAGGGGAGATTGGCACATCGCTGAGGATGCCCCTGGTGCCACCCTGTGCCCAGGTCCTGCAGGAGCCCAGGGCCCAGCACAGGCTGGGTGGGCTCAGCAGCACTGGCTGCTGCCAGACTGTCCCGTCCTGTTTGACCTCTCCATGTTCCCTGAAACCTTTTTGGGATTTTTCCCTTTCACACTGGGTCCCTGGCCCAAGCACAGTGGGGGGGAACAGCCCTAATGAGGGAATTTGCTGCCTGCAAAGTGGTGCTTGTCCTCAGATACCTGCTGTCTCCAGCTACCAAAGCCTCTTTCCTGGGGAAATTAGTGTAATTAATATATTTATGCAATCCTTCAAAGGGCTGATCACAAACAACAGCAGAGGAAACTTTTAACAGTGACAGCCACCTCTTCCTGGGGCTCCGAGCTGGGGTTTCATTGTCTGATCTCTGCTCTTGGCCAGCTCTGTGCCATCAGCTGTGCCCTCCTCCATCCCCATTGACCTCTTCCTGGGGCTCCGAGCTGGGGTTTCATTGTCTGATCTCTGCTCTTGGCCAGCTCCTTTGGTGCCATCAGCTGTGTCCTCCTCCATCCCCATTATTCCCTCCTGTCTCTTCCCAGCACTTTTCCAGGGCTCCCTGGCAGGGAGCACCCTCATTCCAGCAGCACCCAAAGCTGGCTGAGCTCCTGAGCCTGTGGTGAAGGTGCTGAGTGAGGGCAGGCAGGTGAGGAGAGGCACAGAGGGTCCCTGCCCACCCCTGCCCCGGACAACTCCCATTCTCCACTTAATTCCTGGCCTTGTTTACACCCCAAATCCAGAACTCCAGCAGGACCAGGTCCCCCTTGGAGGAGGCTCTTCCTGCTCCTAGCAGAGAGGCTGCTCCACAGGTTTTTGCCAAGCCAGCTCCCCAGTTCCCCCAGCCCCACAGGCTCTGCTGCTGCTGCAGGCTGGAGCCTCCGGGGTGATCCAGAACCCACAGGGCAAGGAGAAAGCAGGCTGGGGAAGGGCCCTTCTCTCCCCCCTCTTTGCCCCTTCTTCTCATTTCATTCCATTTTATTTTTAAAATTTCTCTCTGTCTTTCTCATCCATCATTTTCTCATTCCCTCTCTCCCATCCACGGCGAGCCGGCTAATGGAGTCTGCAGTAATTCAGTCCTCCTCGACAGGGGCTGTAATTTCAATAAATAATTACAGGACTTGATTTCATCTCCCTCTTCCCTGAAATGTGACTGCACAAACTCATCCCATGGGCCCAGGCAGTTAATGGGCTCCAGGGTGCTGCTGGGACCCCAGGGCACAGACCCTGCCCTTCTCCAGGGTCACTTCTGCACTGCCCGACCCTGTGCTGGGTGATTTTGGGGTCACTTCTGCACTACCTGACCCTGTGCCGGGTGATTTTGGGGTCACTTCTGCACTGCCTGACCCTGTGCCGGGTGATTTTGGGGTCACTTCTGCACTGCCTGACCCTGTGCCAGGTGATTTTGGGGTCACTTCTGCACTACCTGACCATGTGCTGGGTGATTTTGGGGTCACTTCTGCACTGCCTGACCCTGTGCCAGGTGATTTTGGGGTGTCCTCGAGGATGCTCTGGCACCCTGGGCCGTGCTCCAAGCACCAGCTCGTGTGTCCTGAGGAGGGGGATTTTATTCCCTGTCCATGCAGCATTCCCAGCTGTGTCCCCCTGCCCTCACAGGGCTCTGGGTGGGGGGTCCAGCGTGGATCCAGCTCCTGCCAGAGGGAAGGGAGAGAGTGACCCCACAGCGACCGTGCAAAGGCAGCCCAAGGCCAGACAGGGCCCATAACTCCCCTGACTCCGTGGCACTGAGCCCGTCCACAGCCATTTCCAGTGCCTTTGGTCTTGGCTGAAAACAAAGTGAAGGTCCCTGAGTTCTCCTATAAATGGTAATGATAACACAATTATCATGCAAAACAAAAATTAAGTTTAATGGTGCAAAGCCAGGGTGTACTGTGGAGGTAATTCATATTAATTATGTTTGGATTAAAAGCTTATTTCTTTTGTTAGCATCTGCAAGTAGGAACTTAGCAGTAAAAAAAGCTGCATATAATTACTGCATCTTATGGAGGAGCAGTGTTGAACTTAATGGAGCATCCCCGCTCTCTCTGGGCCCCCGACCAGCTGCAATATTTCACTTCTTGTGAAACACAGAAGAAATAAATTACAGCTTTAATGATGAGCACCACTTGGGCTCCTAATGCAGCGGGATTGGCTACCTCATGCACTCAGGCTGGGCTGGGGGCACAGGGGCCACGGGGACACAGCAGCCCAGAGCTCAGTGAGGGACACAGCCAGGGACACAGCGCTGTCACCCACTGCTGTGACCCTGTGCTGCAATGTCACCTCTCACAGGGACCCCTGGGACTGCGTGATGGGACCCTCGTTGTGAGCCTGTGACACAGAGCAGTGCCAGCCTTGCTGTGTCCCTGTGACACACAGCAGTGCCACCCTCCCTGTGTCCCCTGTGACACACAGCAGTGCCCTTCTTGCTGCGTCCCTGTGACACAGAGCAATGCCCCCTGAGACGCCCCATGTCACAGTTTGGTGCCACCCCTCGCTGTGCCCCTGTCACCTTGTCCCTCCTGGCAGAGCTGTGCCAGGGCTGTGCCATCCCCTGTCCTGCCTGAGGGCTGTGGCAGAGCTGTGCCAGGGCTGTGACACACCTGTGCCAGGGCTGTGACACAGCTGTGCCAGGGCTGTGCCATCCCTGTGCTGCCTGAGGGCTGTGGCAGAGCTGTGCCAGGGCTGTGACACACCTGTGCCAGGGCTGTGACACAGCTGTGCCAGGGCTGTGCCATCCCTGTGCTGCCTGAGGGCTGTGGCAGAGCTGTGCCAGGGCTGTGACACACCTGTGCCAGGGCTGTGGCACAGCTGTGCCAGGGCTGTGCCATCCCTGTGCTGCCCCAGGGCTGTGACACACCTGTGCCAGGGCTGTGACACAGCTGTGCCAGGGCTGTGCCATCCCTGTGCTGCCTGTGTGACACAGCTGTGCCAGGGCTGTGCCATCCCTGTGCTGCC